>NC_069658.1:5840000-6142142 GCF_027244095.1 Hemicordylus capensis
TCAGCTGAGACTATGCTGAAGTTAGTTCAAGATCTATTAAGTCATGTGTGCAAAAGCACCCCCTCGAAGTTGCCCATCTGGATTTGGCTGCCAGGCCTTGTTCCTTCCTGACCCACAAGCTTTCACCCATAACTCTGCCCCTGCAAGAGCTGCCAACCCATCCAACAATGAGGTAGCTATACAGAGTCACATACTCTGCAGCTCAGGCTACGACATAGCAACCACACTGCCAGAACGACATGGCAATAATCCACAATGGTGTGGTGGTTCTTCTCTGCAGTTTTAAGGGTTCTCACTCCTGGGTAAGTGTGCACAAGATTGCAGCCGAATGCCCACTTATTTGTAAGCCCCATTTACCTGTAAGCAAACTGTGGATGATACATGCATGTTACCAGAGTAGAGCTCACTTCCCTCCTCTCCAGAGTTACACTGCCCATCACAGAAATGTTTACTTCCTTTCTAGAAAGCATAGCACTCTGGGGATCTCCTCCCACCGATGTATTTCATTTCATTTCATTTCATTTCATTTATCCATTCATTCATTCAATTTATATACCGCCCTTCTTAAAGTGGCTCAGGGTGATTTACACTAAAATAAAAAATGCAAAACAATTAAAATCAAAAACCATTTAAAAGCAGATTAAAATTAAAACTAGATATCATTAAAACCAGGCTAAAAAGATGGGTCTTTAAGGCTCTCCTGAAGGCCTCCCAAGGAAGATAATCCTATCATATCCATGGGGAGTGCGTTCCACAACCAGGAATGACAACCAAGAAGGCCCGATCCCAGGTCATTACCTGATGACGAACCCACCCAAAGACAGACCCCTCCTGATTATTTTAGTGAGCAGTGGGGATCTTGTACAGAAAGGCGTTCTCTCAGGTAACTAAGCCATTCAGGGCTTTAAAAGTAATAACCAGCACTTTGTACTTTGCCTGGAAATATATCAGCTGCCAGTGCAACTGTTTAAGAACAGGCATAATGTGGTCTCTCTGGGGTACCCCAGAGACCAATCTGGCTTCCACATTTTGGACTAACTGTAGTTTCTGAACTATGAACAAAGGCAGCCCCACACAGAGTGCATTGCAGTAGTCCAACCTGGACGTTACCAGCTGGTGTACCAGTTTTCAGGTCATGTTCCTCAAGGAACGGGAAGAGTTGTCAAATCAATCACTGCTGGTAAAAAGTGCTTCTGGCGACAGCCTCAACCTGAGGCACCAGGGTGAGACCTGGGTCCAAGAGCACTCCCAAGCTATAAACCTGTTCTTTCTGGAGGAGTGTAGCCTCATCTGGAACAGGAAGTTCTATCCCATCTTGCAGATTATAACCCCCAAGCCCCAACTATGAGCACCTCCATCTTGCTTGGATTCAGCTTCAGTTTATTCTCCCTCATCCAGCCCATTACTGCCTGTAGGTAGGCATTTAAGGGGCTAATGCAATTTCCTGATATTGATGGCAAGGAGAAATAGATTTGGGTCTCAGCAGCATATTGATAAAATCCTGCACCAAATCCTCTGAAGACCTCACCATGCGGTTTCATGCAGATGTTAAAAAGCACTGGTGGCAGAATGGAGCCACGAGAGACTCCATATATCAGCTTCCATTTTGAAGAGCAACTGTCACCAAGTGCCACCATCAGAAATCTATCCAAGACATAGGAGTGGAACCATTGTAAAACTGTGCCTCCTATCCCAAAATCCTTCAGGTGATCCAGAAGTATACCATGGTCAATGGTGTTGAAAACTGGTGAGAGATCCAAAAGAACCAGCAGAGTCACACTCCCTTTGTCAACTCCCTGGTAAAGGTCATCTATCAGGCTGACCAAGGCCATCTCAACCCCATAGCCTGCTCTAAAGCCTGTGTGAAATGGGTCTAGAAGATAATCCGAAATCATAGATTTGGTTCAATATTCCTTGGTGGGGGCGAGGGGCTACTGTACATACAGTTCATAGAAACTGTAGACAGGCATGCTCTCTAAAATAACCCTTCAAGCACTTAACCTGTCTAAACAGCTGTAATAACCCTTAAAAATCATAGATAATATTTTGTCATCATATTTGAGGAAGCACCTACTGTCTGTTCCCATGAAGAATACACATGTTTGAAATAGGGATGAACAGAAGAATCTCTTGGTTCCACTCTGGAAAGCTCTGGCAGTGCAGAGAAAAAGCCTATTTTGCTCCACCCAGGTGTGGAGTGGATGCTGAAGCTAAACCTCTCTGAGCTTGCTCTGAGGCCTCTGGCACAATAGTAGGGCAGAAACATCCCATCCATCTCACTGTGCCAAACAGGGCTATCATGTGGGCTGGGGAACGTTGTTGGATTACAAGCACAGTGGGAGGATAGCTAGTTTTGTGGTAGCAAGCATGAATTGCCCCCTTTGCTAAGCAGGGTCCACCCTGATTTGTATTGGAATGGGAGACTACATCTGTGAGACCAGCAAGATATTCCCCTTATGGGGCTGCCATGGGAAAAGCAGCTGCATGCTTTTCCTTCCTGGCATCTCCAGATAGGGCTGAGAGAGAATCCTGATTGCCAAGAAATTTAGGACCGACAAAAGCAAGGACTTTTTCACACTACACATAGTTAACCTATGGAATTCTCTGCCACACATGATGTCGTGACAGCCACTAGCCTAGATGGATTTGAGAAGGGGTTAGATAAATTCATGGAGGACAGGTCTATCAGCGGCTACTAGTCTGAGGGCTATAGGCCACCTCCAGCCTCAGAGGTAAGATGCCTCTAGATATTAGTTGCACGAGAGCAAAAGCAAGAGAGGAGGCATGCCCTCAGCTTTTGCCTGTGGGCTTCCCAGAGGATCTGATGGGCCACAAAATGCTGGATTAGATAGTCCTTGGGCCTGATCCAACAGGGCTGTTCTTACGTTGGAGAACCTTTTAGAAGCCGCTGCCAGTCTGTGCAGACAATAATGAGCTAGATGGACCGATGTTCTGTGTTCTGAACATCAGATGATTCCATGCAGTATTACTAAATGAGATAATATCCAAGAACTTTAAATGATTTCTATTGTCTACCATGCAAATGCATAACTCACATATAATAGATGCTGTTTCCTCAGTTTGTTGGTGGGATCATTCAGATTGACGATGCTTGGACATTAAACCCATTAGGTAAAAAGACCATTGTTTTCAGCCAGGTTCAGGTGATGATCAAAGGTCTCTTTCTCTCTTTCCCAGAGAGGGCATTTCCCCCACTGCCGGTAGGATCAGCAAGGAGAAGGCAAAGACAAAGGCAAAAGAAGAGCCAATGCTTTCATTGGCTCTCAGACTGAGACAGCCCTACGAATCTATTCCCTATACACTGATTTGGCTATACTAGCTGTTTTTTGCTTGCATGATCAACATGGCTTCTAGACTAGTTCATCTAATAACATAGACTACGTCATTCGTCTAGAGTTACATAACCTGGCTTGCTACTTGCCTGCATAGTATGCCCGTGCTACTGTCTGACTCAGTAGAAGGCAGCTTCCTGTGATCCTAACTCCCATCATCCCCAGCCACAATGGCAAAGGCCGTCTGGGGATCCAAGGTTGGGAACCCTGGGCTGAGGCCATCCATGCCTCCCCTCCCATTCGCAAAGGAACCCTGGGTTGTAAGGCAACAACACTGTCACCAGCCCCTCACCCTGTGAGAGGCCTCTGGGCTGGGAAGACAGGTGGAACGTGACCCTGAAACAGAAGGTGGTACAGCCACAGCCCGTTCTGGAATTGCTTTGTGGCTCATCAGAAGCGATCGAGGTTCCGGCCCAGGTTCTGCCTGGAATGGCATTCCATCCCTTCCGCAGCTCAAGTGGGTCTAAGCACAAGCCCTGGGGCCAGAGACTTTACCATCACAACCTGTGTGCATGTTTGTGCACTGAGAAGCAGAGTCAAGGCAGATGGGCAGCCTCTGGCTTGGTGCCTCGTCTGTTCAAAGCCTGGAGAGAGTGGGAGCTTTGGAACTATCTAGGTGACTGCGTTTCTTACTGAGCACAAGGGACTGATTCAAGCAGACAGCTGCTCCTGAAGCCAAAATAAACAAGGAGCAGCAAGCCGGCCTCTCAATATCACAGCACAAGGGAGAGGGCGTCCATGCAGGAGCACAAACGACAAGCCTGCCATAGGGATGGGGGGAGGGGTCCCGTGGTCTCAAAGTGGAATCAGGGAGCGCCTCGGAGCGACAAGAGGGAAACCCAACCTGCCCCTAGGTAGCGGGTGATGGAGGAACCACACAACCATCTCCTTCTCCTGCTGTTTGGCTGGCAAGGCCGTATGTGGGCGATTGTCTCTCAGCCCATCTAGGAGAAGCCTATTGCTTGACCCCTGTGGAGAAGCACTTTTCGCATAAGCGTGTTTCTGTTTTATCATCCATTCCATTTCAATTGTTTTATTATTATTATTAGCAGTAGTAATAGTAGTATACTTACTTACTTACTTACTTACTTACTAGTCAGAAGCATGGACTTCTGCTAGCACCTGGAAACTGAAACTGAACAATAAACTGGGAATGAAAATAAGGCTGTAATCCTAGCATGTTGAACTGAAAGTTAACTCCATCGAGACCAATTGGCCTTGAGAGAAAATAGCTGACACATTCAGACTGACAAAGCACATGTGCAGTAAAGGACAATACTGAGCTCGATAGACCAATTCACATGCAGCATGTTGTGCTCCGGAGTGAAGCAATGTTGGCACTCACATGCAGGGTGGGGTGGGGTGGAGTGCAGCCCTCCCGGACATGTTTTTGGGTAGCTTCAGAGGAAAGCCACCAAGTGGAGCTGCACCCAAACCACAGTCAAGAGAAGAAACTGATCAGCCCCAGCAGATGGGCCACGGTGAAGCCAAAGCTGGGCCAGCAGTAGCCCAGTAGAAGGGAGAAGCCTGCAGGAGCCGAAGCCTTTGACCGAAGAAGAAGCCTTTGCTGCGGTCTGAGATGGAGGGGATTTTTAGACCAAAGAAAGTGTAAGAGGAAGGCTCAGCATCCAAACCGGGAGCAGGTGAGAGTTCTAGGCACAACACTAACCTTTGCAGAAACCGGGTTAAGTGCCGACGTGCTTTTTGCATATGGAAATCTAATCTGTCCTGAAGAAGAGTTATGGACAAACGACGCCTCCATGCAGCCAAGAGAAGAGGGAGGCTACGCCGGAGACAGCCCGTCTCTGCTGCCTTTTCATTAAAAGCTACACATCATCCTAAATGGCACTGGGCAATGCCCGTGTCCTACCAAACTATCTGCTGGAGCCCAAAGGACAGCTCCCAGTCCATCTCGCGCGCAGACTGTCTGTCTCTTCCATCCTCTGTCTGCCCTCTCGCTGCGCCTCTCGGCCATCCATCCCATAAACCCAATGAGGTAATTCTGGCACAAATTCTCACACAAGCCGCCGGTTCCCTCCCTCCCTCTTTCGCCCAGGCCTGGAGTTATTTCCCCTCCGTGCTCTCCTCTCCCCCCCCCAACCCACACAGCAAGACAATGTTTCACACTGCTGTGTAACAACAAGCACATTTTTGACTTATCTCTGATCTTTTCTGGCTTCAGGATTAATAGCCTTTTTCCTAGGTCAGGATCAATAAGTGCAGAAAAAAGGGAAGAGAGGGTGCGAGGAGGGGGGAAACAAAGCAAACCGTCAGTGGAATCAAAATGAATTGATAAGGATCAACCCAAGTTTTACGACTCCTAAATTGTTGAACAGACACTTTCTACCTGGGGAAGGATTCTGCGGGTAAGTTTAATTTCTTTTCCTTTAGAAGGCCCAGCGAGATGCTTTGCCTCTGCCTTCCATTAAATACTAAAGAGCTTTCCTCAGTAATCAATACATCACAAATGCAGGAACAATGCTGGAGGACTGGTGTCCTTAGGCTTTCCCTTTCGTGCACAGCTTTGCTCCCTTGCACAAGTAATCCGGAGTCATTTGCTTTGCAACCACCCCACAGGGGGTATATATTCCTGCTTTGTAACTATAGCATGAGTCGGGTCTAGGTGGATGCTGCGGCAGACATAGGAACATAGGAAGCTGCCAAATACTGAGTCAGACCATTGGTCTATCTAACTCAATATTGTCTTCCCAGACTGGCAGCGGCTTCTGCAAGGTGCAGGCAGGAATCTCTCTCTGCCCTCTCTTGGAGATGCTGCCAGGGAGGGAACTTGGAACCTTCTGCTCTTCCTTCTGCTCTTCCCAGAGTGGCTCCATCCCCTGAGGGGAATATCTTACAGTGCTCACACTTCTAGTCTCCCATTCATATGCAGCCAGGGCAGACCCTGCTTAGCTAAGGGGACAAGTCATGCTGGTTGCCACAAGACCAGCTCTCCTCTCAGACACCAGAGGGCCAGCTGGCCTCTGTGTTCTGTTTTTGGCATGAGGCCCTTGCAATGGTCAGTGGGTTCATGGGTGGGGGAGTTCCATCATGGTACTTCCCTGGCCTGTGACTGACTATCTTATCTTTCCTTTCCTTTCCTTTCCTTTCCTTTCCTTTCCTTTCCTTTCCTTTCCTTTCCTTTCCTTTTCTCTTTTCTATCTTTTCTTTATATTTATATTTTGTCCGAAGACCCCAGGGCAGTTAACAACAAGATACAAAACAGGAATAAATCTTCAGTAGAAACAAATGGCTAACACAAAAGCACAGCTACCTTAAAAAGACTTTAAGGTAAAATTAAAAAGTTACCCCTGCTAACTGAGCAAAGAGACACCTTTTTAAAGTGGCAATTCTCTTAAATTTAGCAGGGGGAGAGCAGCTGGCCCTATCCAGCCCCAGCACAGCATCCCTCCAGTGGCTGTTGCTAGTATCTGCCTTTTGTTTCTTTTAAGACTGTGAGCCCTTTGAGGACAGGGGACCATCTCATTTATGTATTATTTATTTTTCTATGTAAGCCACTTTGTGAACTTTGGTTGAAGAGTGGTTATAAAGAAATATTTGAAGTAGTAGTAGTATCACGTGGGGAGGGGCACTCATTGGCCAAACATTGTTTTCAAAGGGCAGTCTTCAGATTCTTCCAAAAGGCTGGGAAAGAGGGGACCATGTGAATCTAGCAATGGGAGAGCTTCTTCATGCTCAAATCAGAGTCACCTGAATTTTAGCAAGTTATTTGCACTCCCAAGGGATGTAGTTTAACATAATCTAAGACAATAAAAAGCCACCTAATGGTGCAGTGGGGAAATGATTTGACTACTAAGCCAGAGGTTGCTGATTTGACAGAGGCGTATCTAGGAAAAATAGCGCTTAGGGCAAGCACTGAAATTGCGCCCCCTGTCCAAATATCTGACATCCATCTTTCAGATCACTTTACCATAATATCAGCTCAAAAATACAAGTCAAGCTCGTTAATCTTTTAATATTTCAAAAACTATTTAGCAGTGGACATAGCCAGACCAAAAAATGCTTGAAAACTACAAATTTCAATATGCTGGGGCTTATGAAATACCCAAATACTATGTGGAGGTGTACTTGGAAAACTAAACAGAAGTGCCTGTCTAATTCTCTACTATGCATTGTAGCATCACTATTATATAAGTTTTAAAAATAAATGGAGAATTTGACTTTTCCCAGATACTAGGGTCTTGCAGAGGCCATTTGAGTATGCGTGGTGGCCATTTTGTTTTGGGTGGCCATTTAAAAAAAAAATTCATTTAAAAAAATGGCGCCCCCTTCAAGTGGCGCCCGGGGCACGTGCCCTGCCTGCCCTACCCTTGATATGCCCCTGTGGTTTGAATCCCTGCTGGTATGTTTCCCAGACTACGGGAAACACCTATATCGGGCAGCAGCAATATAGGAAGATGCTAAAAGGCATTGTCTCATACTGTGTGGGAGATGGAAATGGTAAACCCCTCCTGTATTCTACCAAAGAAAAACCACAGGGCTCTGTGGTCACCAGGAGTCGACACCAACTCAACGGCACACTTTACCTTTTAAGACAATTAAATCTATTCAGATGCCATACCAGGGACACGACAGGGTCCCTGTTGTGTTTCCAAACCCAGAATAGATGTCATGACAACATTCCTACCAATGACTCCAAGATGAAGAATGAAGAATTAAACCAAAGGGAGATGAGTGAAGAATGAAGAGCCATTCTATGCCCTCAGAAAGAGGACAAGGTCCAGCCTTGGGAGCCGACCAGTCCTGCATGAAAGTGGAGGGAATCTTGACATCAGGCTGTAGGATTTCGGAACCCTAAAACAGGCCAGCACAAGAAAAGCCCTTCACAGGCAGAAAAGCTCCCAGCAGTAATGGGGCTGGAGACGACAGATTATCCACTCTGTCACTCCTCCCGGATGAATGCTGCCGTAATGAAATCCCCATGTATGGTGCATTACCAACTTTCCAATCTGCAGAAACATTAGCATTAGCATGAGGCCAACATCCAGCCTCGCCTTTACTCGCGTAGGTAAAATTGTTATCTGTATATAAACCTCCAAGATGATATATCTAGTTGTCACCAGTGACCTGGTGATAATGGCAGTACAATTTAGTTACAATGCACAGTATCATTCATCATCCCAATGTAGCATAAACAGAACAGACCATTGGAAGAGGAGGAAGTCAGGGTCACTCCACGTCCAAACTACAGAAGGATCTAGAGACATCCCAGGGCGTGGGGAGAAGGCTACAGGGAGGTGGAGTTTGAAACCAGAAATCACCTTGAAGGTGGTACAGTCCCTCTATTTATTAGTATTATGCTACATATGCTAATGGCAGACTGTACATTTGTTCCCAGCACTAACATCTGCTTGGAGCACCAGCCTCTCACTTTGAGAAACTGATTTAAGCTCAGTGAAGCAGATAAACACTGACAATTTAAACAGGTGGCTCTGAGTGAAGGCAGGATTCTCAGTCCCCGAGTTCAACTGATGAACTTTACTGAAACCATAATTAATATTCAGATAACTCTATTGCAGCATGTAGAACAAACAAGAGAGTTTAAAAGGATGCAAATGTATCCTCTCCACCACAAGGGGCTTGAGGGGAAAAAAACGCCAACCAATATGAATCGGGTGGGGGGGGCACACATAACAACGTAGCCCTCTTGCTTTTCACGATGGCACTGGCTAGGCAAGGAAAAGCAAAGAACCAGAGAAGATATTCACTTACTGGTTGCCTCCAGATGTAAAGGGGAACTGTAGGTCCAATGAACACGCAGTTCCGCACCCCCACTCTCCCAGCTCTCTGTCTGCATCCCCCTCCTCCTGTTTTCACATCCACATTTGGATGTTCAGGAGAGCACCCTCTCTGCAGTCAGAGAGACAGAAGGACAGCCCACACAGACAATCGGGCCGGAGTGAGGAAGGAGCTTCCTCCCAGTCCCTCAACTCCGGTTCCATGGGGCTGAAACAGTGGTGCCAGCATTTGGATATAATGCTGGCACCGCAGCGACAGAGTTTCCTGCAGTGAAACTTCACTCTGACCGAAGGTCCGCCACAAACTCAATTTTCCTGAATTCAGTTGTATGGGTGGGGAAACCAGAGGTGAAGAGACCTCCGGTTTCCTGTTATGTCTGAATTCGGCCACTGGAGCAAGATACTTTAGACACATTGCGAAGGAAGCTTATTCCCATTAATCTCCAGAATGGCTCCACAGCACCCACCATGACATCCGGAAAGAAGAGTAAAAGCAATTCTCCAGAAGCATAAAATGTATGATTAGCACAGATTTCAACTTCTGGATAATTTCAACTTTTATTTGACCAAAAAGAAAGAAGCAAGTTTGTAGCCCCTATGGCTGCAAAGATATGATTGAAGGTGTGTGAAAAATACATCTGAACTCTCAGAAGTCAGAGAAATGGCTGGATGCCATTTCCCTGGGTTGGTGGCTTCGACATCCTGCTTAGAGCTTTGGTCTTCCCCATACCCAAATAAACTAGGACAACTCATGCAAAACAGAAAAGGGTGTAGAATTACAGCATGTAGGGGCAATGCTAATTTGTATCATCCATGAAGGTGGCTTTTCTGGAAGCAGGTTATTTATGTATGTATGGCCCTTCCCTTAAAGCCGAGGAGAAGAGAGCTGGTCTTGTGGTAGCAAGCATGACTTGTCTCCTTAGCGAAGCAGGGTCTGCCCTGGTTGCAAATGAATGGGAGACTAGAAGTGTGAGTACTGTAAGATATTCCCCTCAGGGGATGGAGCCACGCAGGGAAGAGCAGAAGGTTCCAAGTTCCCTCCCTGGCAGTATCTCCAAGATAGGGCTGAGAGAGACTCCTGCCTGCAACCTTGGAGAAGCCACTGACAGTCTGTGAAGACAATACTGAGCTAGATGGACCAATGGTGTGACTCAGGAAATGGCAGCTTCCTATGTTGCTATGGCAGTGGTTCTTAACATGGAGTCCGCCAGATGTTACTGAACTGCAACTCCCAGCATCCCCAGCCACAAGTGGCTCCATCCCCTCAGGGGAATATCTTACATTGCTCACACACCTAGTCTCCCATTCATATACAACCAGGGTGGACCCTGCTTAGCTAAGAGGACAAGTCATGCTTGCTACCTCAAGGCCAGCTCTCCTCTCAAAGACCAGCTCTCCTCTCCCTTCTAACCCAATCCTAAGTGCAGAAAACTGCTACAGCATTAACCCATCCTTCTCCGTGGATGCTCCAACATGTGGGCATATGGGGGGGCAAGAGGGGGCAATCCCCCACCAATTGAGCCAGTTCCATTGAATTCAATGAGGGGGTATTGAATTGCTGATTTCCCCTGCACCCTGGAAAAGGTCCAGTGGATGCCCATGTTCCAACATAATATAACACTGGTTGGAATCATGGGGTCAATTACTTGATTCCAATGGCTTAAGGACCCCGGAGAGCTGATCAAGTGCAAGCTCTGTCCAGACAGGGAACAATTACTACTGTAGCCTTGCCATTCCCAGATTTCCACCAACAAGGGTAGTCTATACAGGGAGACAGCATGCATTGCAGTGGAGCACAGAGGGATTTTTCTGGTAGAATGTCTCCAGGCATGGTGGACGCTCACTGCTGGGAAATCCCCAGCAAAGATGGTGATGGGCTGGTGTCTGTACTATCTTTGCATAGGCACAGCAATGTTTGGCCACTCATTTATCTTTCTGCAGGTCCTTGGTGGCGAGAGCAGACCTTCAGCCAAGTCAGAGTTGAAGGGCATCTCTCTCCCCTCCAGCACACCTCCTCTAGCTCTACTTGAGGCTGTATCAGCTGGTTTTTTCTCCAGATGAGTCTCTTGTTAGGTCAACCAATGAAGAGAAGCCAAGGCTTCCAGCCATGCCAGAAGGATACACTGCCCTCTCCTGCAGGCACAAGTTAGCAAAGGTAGAAAACAGCCAAAGCAAGTGGAATGGAGAAGCTCAAGTGGAAGGCCACTAACTAGATGACCTGGCACAGAGCATCTGCACCCCTATTTCTCCCTCCCCCGCAACTGATCTGGCTCCCTGCCCCGCCTCCATTTCATCCCCATCTCTTCAGCCAGTTCGTTCTCACCTCCTATACCTTCAACCCCAGTTTCGCCGCACACACCACTGCTTGCTTGGTCTGCTTGGTCGTCTTGCTCGCAAGGAGGCAGGCCATTGGAGCCGCTCTCCCGCCGCCGCCTCCTCGACCTCCCTCCCTCCTCAGCAGGCTGCCTCAGAGCAAACTTCCCCTGCTATGCTCTGCTCTGTTCTGCCCTGCCAGGAAATCTCGCGAGAGCTGCCATGCACGGGATTAGCCAGGGGTACACTTTAGAGAATTATAGAGAGAGTTGAGAAATAATCAGAACTTGTTAATCTGATCTCTTTGTAGAAACACCAAGGGGGGGGGATAGTAAAGATAGATAAATTAAGACAACAATCCTAATTAAACTTACTATGGGTTGGTTAGAACAACACTCCACCCATCAGCCCATCACACACACAATAAAGTATTGTCTGAACCAATCACAAGAACATAAGAACAGCCCTGCTGGATAGCCCATAGAGCCCAAGGCCCATTTAGCCCAGCATCCATTTCCCCAAAATGGGCCACCAGGTGCCTCTGAACAGCCCACAGGCAAGTGAGGGCATGCCCTCTCTGCTGATGTTGCTCCCCTGCAACTGGTATTTAGAGGCATCTTGAGGCCTCTGAGGCTGGAGGTGGACTATAGCCAACAGACTAGTAGCCATTGATAGACCTGTCCTCTGTGAATTTGTCCAAGCCCCTTTTAAAGCCACCCAAGCTAATATTATATTATTATTATTATTATTATTACATTTATATCCCGCTCTTCCTCCAAGGAGCCCAGAGCGGTGTACTACATACTTAAGTTTCTCTTTCACAACAACCCTGTGAAGTAGGTTAGGCTGAGAGAGAAGTGACTGGCCCAGAGTCACCCAGCTAGTATCATGGCTGAATGGGGATTTGAACTCAAGTCTCCCCGGTCCTAGTCCAGCACTCTAGCCACGACACCATGCTGGCTCCCATCAGAGAATTCCATAGATGAATTATGTGCTGTGTGAAAAAGTACTTCCTTTTATTGGTCCTAAATTCCATGGCCATCCCCAATGCTGAAGATGATGGGATTTGTAGTCCAACAATAGCTGAGGACCCAAGGCTGGGAAACCCTGTCCTAAGCGACTTTGAGAACCCTGGTTGGAGAGCAGAAAAGAGGTAGAGAAATCAAATAAAATATACTCAGCAAGAGTTACTGGGTTTCACATTACTGTGTTTATTTTATTGAAAAGAATTGTAAACCTACCATTGTTTGGAGAGAAACAAAGCAGCTAACAACAGAATTATAAGACAATAAAAACAATCACAAGAATAATGACAGAGCAGCAAACACCAAAACTATCAATAAAATGCAAGAGCAACAAAAACAAAAACAAAAACAAAAAACACCCCAAAAATAAACAAACCCAAAACAGTCAAGCAAACTCAAACTCCCAGCAGCACAGCAAGAAAACCAAGCAAACTCAGTCAACCCTCACCAAACCCAACTTAAAAAGCCATTTCTCTGTCTAGCTTAAAGTTGAGGCCAGGACATTCCACCATCAAGGCACTGAAACAGAACAGGTCCTGAACTTCCTGCTCTCCCACTGAACTTCACATTGTGTAGGAACCCACAGCAGGGCCTCTGATGTTTTTCGAAGCGCACATATTTAGGACTGGGGTAGCGGACTCTTCCAGTCCTAGTTTCCAGCACTAGTGGAGGAACTGTAGCTCAGCGGTACTAGCAGAGCACATCCTTTAGCTGCAGAATGTCCCATATTCAGTCCCAGGTTCTCCACGTAGGGCTGGGAAAGACCCCTGTCCCAATCCCTGGAGTGCTGCCTCCAGCCATTGTAGACAATATGGACCGAGAGGGACCAATAGTTAGACCAGGGCTGGTGTGAGGGTTTAGCTGCCCAGGGCCCTTAGAAGGGTCCTCTGCTGATCCCCCGGACCACCTCTGTGCCCACAGGCTTTGTGTGGTGTTGGCAGAGTCATCTTTCCGTGCCCCCACCCAGGCATGAAGGGGCTCAAGGGCGCAATTTGCCAAGGATCACCCAGAACTGGCCCTGGGTCTGCCTCCGTTGAAGGCAACTTTAATACATTAAAGTTCTGGACCTCTGTGCCAGAAGATGGCCACAATTGCTCATGATGAACTCTTGCTTGATTCTCACACTGTGACATCCCACCCTTTCCGCCATGGAGCTCAGTGCAGCTAATATTGCTCTCCTCCTCACAACAATCCTGTGAGGAAGGTTCAACTGAGAGGTTATGATTGGCCTAAGGTCACCCACAGACTTCCATGCTGCATCTGAACAACCCTCATCTCTCCCATTCAGAGTCTAGCACGCTATCCAATACACCAGTAGTTCCAGCCCTTTGGTTTGTTGTTGGACAACATCTTCCACCATCCGCAGCCACAATGATGGAAAGCTATTGTGGCTGGCGATGATAGGAATTGTAGTCCAACGACATCTGAAGACCCAAGATTGGGAATCCCTGCAGTACACCACAGAGACAGCCAGGGTAGGGTAGGTTAGATGGACCAATGGTCTGATTCAGTATAAGGCAGCTACATATGTTTCATGGCAATGAACCTGCCTAAAAATGGTCCATTGGCTCATCATCGTTTGGAGAGGAGAGCTGGTCTTGTGGTAGCAAGCATGACTTGTCCCCTTAGCTAAGCAGGGTCTGCCCTGGTTGCAAATGAATGGGAGACTAGAAGTATAAGCACTGCAAGATATTCCTCTTAGGGGGTGGAGCCACTCTGGGAAGAGCATCTAGGTTCCAAGTTCCCTCCCTGGCTTCTCCATAATAGGGCTGAGAGAGATTCCTGTCTGCAACCTTGGAGAAGTGGCTGCCAGTCTGTGTAGACAATAATGAGCTAGTCAGACCAATGGTCTGACTCAGTATATGGCAGCTTCCTCTGTTCCTATGTAGGGTAGTGGTTAGAGGATTACACTAAGGTAGAGGAGACCCAAGTCCAACTCCCGGTTACAGCATAAAACTCACTAGGCGGCTCGGGGCCAGTCACTTGCTCTTGACCTAACCTACCTTCACACCAAATTTGAGAGGTAATAGCGAAGGAGGGGAAGGAGCTCTATGCTCGTGGGAGGAAGGGTGGGCAAGACATTTGGGAGATACTACCCACTCCTGACCTAGAAATCAACACAAAGTGCCACCAAGGGCAGCAGCCGAGGGGCTAAAATGCAAATATGTTCACTATCCCAGAGCAATTATTCCCAAGTCTGTTGTTTGAAGATGGCAGCGCCAGCTTTGCGAGCTCTTTGAGTTTTTATTATGCATCTCAGGGACCAAATTAACATTCTGCCAAGCAGTTGGTAGTCCAAAAGGCATTTACTATACTAAGAAGTTCCATAATTAGAACTCTAAGAAGATAAATTCTACTCTACGATATACTAATAATGCACCCCCCTCGAGTTGCAGAAGAATAAACGAGCTCATATTTTCCCCTCATAATTACGACATTAAAATTATTACATTAAATTCACACTGTGATTATGACATCCCCAAATTGCAAGATGCACTGTGTTTCTGGGTTGTGCTCATGCTGTCAGGGGGCTGGACGTTGCAATGAAAAATTATCCCAAGGCACACTAAGAGAATGTAGGATTTCAAGGAAGGTTGGTGGCTCTGTGAAGGTGAAGGCCAAAAAGGTGGAAGAAGGCGCTTCCTCATTCGGGCGTGTGTCATCATCAGACCCAGGAAAGCCAAAGAGCCATCGTGAACCAGTTGTGTTGAGGATGGCTTGGATTGAAAGAACTGTGATGGGGAGTAGAAAATGTATTTGTGCTGTTCTGTATAAGATAAAGGTAAAGTGTGCATTCAAGTCGATTTTGACTCCTGGCACCCACAGAGCCCTGTGTTTTTCTTTGGTAGAATACAGGAGGGGTTTACCATTGCCTCCTCCTGCACAGTATGAGATGATACTTTTCAGCATTTTCCTATATCACTGCTGCCCAATATAGTACCAGTGGGGATTCGAACCAGCAACCTCCTGCTTGTTAGTCAAGCATTTCCCCTCTGTGCTACTTAAGGTGACTGCTGTTCTGTATACTCCTCAGCAAATGCTAGCAGCAACGTCTTGCAGCCCAAAGCCACAATATATCAGGGGCTGTGTTATTGTAGGAGAAACATGGTAGTGAATAAGGAAGATAACCAGCTGTGGCATATAAACTCTAGTGGGCTAGAAAAAGGTCATGAGAAGTACCCGTGTAAAGGAGGAATTTTGGATTTGTAGTCACTTTTCTTGCTCAGTGAACTTCCACTAAGTTAAAAAATGGCCCTTCAATGGGCGGAAGAGGCATTCTGTTAGCAAAAGGGTGTCTTTAGATCGGAGCCAACGTGCCTGAAATCCAGATCATCTAGCTGACATATTTCCAAGGTTGGAGATCCCTCAACAAAAGGAGAACTGCTGAGCACCTGGAAGTAAAAGTGGATACGATACGAGGGCCCTGTGCCCTTTGCAGGAGGAGGAATCCCAGCAAGGGTAGCTTAGTACTAGCTCTGGATTTTGCCTGCACTAAAAAAGGCAAGAAGTTCCTACTCGGGCAAAACATCTGAGGGATTTTGAGGGAAACAAGGAAATTGATATGGCTAGAGATGGATTCTCATTAGGCAGGCAGGCAAGAACTTGGGAGACCTGGCTCAAAGTCATGAAACTCAGCCATGAAACTCCCCGTGTGACCTTAGGACAACCTTTACTTGGTCTTGTGGTAGCAAGTATTAATTGTCCCCTATGCTAAGCAGGGTCCACCCTGGTTTGCATTTGCATGGGAGGCTACATGGGTGAGCATGGTAAGTTATGCCCCTTAAGGGATGACACCATTGTGGGAAGAGCATCTGTCTGCTTTCCTGCAGAAAGTTCCAAGTTCCCTCCCTGGCAGCATCTCCAAGATAGGGCTGGGAGAGATTCCTGCCTGCAAACTTGGAGAAGCCGCTGCCAGTCTGTGTAGACAAATACTGAGCTAGATGGACCAAGGGTCTGACTCAGTATATAGCAGTTCCTATGAGAGTGCGCTGTGATGTGTACTAATAAATTGCATGCAAACAACACCCTGCTGTCTTCCCATCCTTTAAAACATGGCACATCACCTGCTAGAATCGATGTGAGTTTTGCTGCTGAATTCAAGAGGATGTGGATTGCGCCCATACTCATTTCCCAGCAATGTTTCCCTCCTCACTAACTCCAGTCTTTCAATTCATCTCCCTGTGATGCTTAACACTCCACAACACAGATGAACAAAGGAAAATAGCTTGGAGTGGGCTGGTTTAAAACTCCCCACAGTCTGATAAAGCCACAGCCAGGGACGCGTTCTCTGATCAGGGAACAGTCCTCTATATAGCAAATACGCCCGCTTTCCTCTAGGGAGCTTCGCTGCTTATAAATCTCACACATTACATGGAGAAAGAGAGAGGATCCACGTGCAATCTCTCTCTCTCTCTCTCTCTCTCTCTCTCTCTCTCTCTCTCTCTCTCTCTCTCTCTCTCTCTCTCTCTCACACACACACACACACACACACACACACACACACACACACTGCAAGGGGATGCTCTTAGCTTGTTTCTATCTGCCTCAGAGGCATATCCCATAATTCCAACCTCCCTTTTCCCATTCTGAATATCCTTTTATAGTAACTGAACTCCACGCTCTGTTATATTCACTCTTGAAAGGTTCCCAACTGGATCTGAGATATTTGTTGACATGGAAGGAGAAACCACCTCTTCAGAAAAATAGGAGACATCATCGCTTTTGCAAGAGTCACGATTGTATTTTAGCATGAATTACAATCTTTACAAAATGCCCATCATCTTAACTGGGGACTGGGTGTGCGGCTGGCCAAAAGGGCTTAAACAAAGAACATAAGAACAGCCCTGCTGGATCAGGCCCAAGGAGGCCCCTCTAGTCCAGCATCCTGTTTCACACACTGGCCCACCAGATGCCTACGGGAAGCCCACCAGCAAGAGGTGTGCGCATATCCTCTCTCCTGCTGTTGCTCCCCTGCAACTGGTATTGACAGGCATTGTGCCTCTAAGGTTCTTCCAACACAGTGGTTGGACTGCAGTTGCCACCCTCTGCAGCTGCAATCGTGGTGATAGGTATCATAGCCCAGTAGTGGCTGAGAAAGCCTCCTGTGGGCCACCCCAGTGTATATTATTATTATTATTTCTTGTTTACACAGTTAGACAGGTGTTATTGACTGGTTTGTTTTATCCAGACATCGAGTCCTTCCCAAGGACCTGGGATGGCTGAATTTTATTGTTGTTATAGATATCGTCGCAGAATATAGGCTGTTCCCAGTAAAGCTGCTTTTTGTAATTGGCTGGTGGTGATTTCTGTGGCCCCGATGGTGTTGAGGTGCTCTTCAAGGTCTTTTGGAACTGCACCCAGGGCGCCAATTACCACTGGGATTATTTGGGTCTTCTTCTGCCACAGCCTTTCCATTTCAATTTGTAGATCTTTGTATTTGGTGATTTTTTTCTATTTCTTTTTCTTCTATTCTGCTATCCCCTGGTATTGCTCTGTCGATTATTTTCCCTTGTTTTTCTTTCTTCTCAACTACAGTGATATCTGGTGTATTGTGTGGCAGATGTTTGTCTGTTTGTAGTCGGAAGTCCCATTATTATTATTATTATTATTATTATTATTATTATTATTATTATTAATTCAATTTCTATACCACCCTTCCAAAAATGGCTCAGGGTGGTTGACACAGAGAAATAATAAATAAATAAGATGGCTCCCTGTCCCCAAAGGCTCACAAGCTAAAAAGAAACACAAGATAGACACCAGCAACATTCACTGGAGGTACTGTGCTGGGAGTGGAGAGGGCCAGTTACTCTCCCCCTGCTCAATAAAGAGAATAAGCCGGTTTAAAAAGGTGCCTCTTTGCCACGTTAGCAGGGGTGGTATAGGCTGAAGAGACCGACCCTCATTTTGATCCCTGCTGGCAAAGAATGAGGCCACTCCTATAAGGAGAAAAGGCAGTCATCCCCTTTGTGGGATCAAGTAAAGGCGATGGACTGGGCTGGTGGTCCAAGCCATTATGAATCAAACTGCTTCTATCTGTAGACCATCCTGGGCTACATCTTTGTTCACATTCAGGTGTGATAGGATGTTGAAAGCGAGCTTTTCTAGATATACCTGCATTCCCGGTGCCACCGCACACTGAGTTATATTTATTTATTTATTCAATTTCTATACTGCCTTCCAAAAATGGCTCAAGGCAGTTTAAACAGAGAAATAATAAATAAATAAATAAATAAATAAGATGGCTCCCTGACCCCAAAGGGCTCACAATCTAAAAAGTAACATAGGATAGACACCAGCAACAGCCACTGGAGGTCCTGTGCTGGGACTAGCTAGGGCCCCCTGCTAAATAAAGAGAATCACCATGTTAAAAGGTGCCTCTTTGCCCAGTTAGCAGGGGAAACCTGCTAATCTTAGAGGCAAAGATTAGGGAGCTGTCCTGGCATCTCAGCCCCACATCTGGGGTTGCCAGCAGGGGTCTCCTGTTCTGAAAGCCACACTCGCTGTGGCCAAGTGTTCTGTTGCTGTTTGGTGGGCTGGCCAGTCCCAGGCTTGTGATCAAGCTTGGTGGAAGCTCTGAGACCCAGGCAGAAGAGCACTGCAGCTGGGGAAATGGTCCCTGAACTGGTGCTGTATTTTGGCAGTGCAGTGTGAGAGAACATAAGAACAGCCCTGATGGATCAGGCCCAAGGAGGCCCATCCAGTCTGTCATCCTGTCTCACACAGTGGCCCACCAGATGCCTCTGGGAAGCCCACAGGCAAGAGCTGAGGGCATGCCCTCTCCTGCTGTTGCTCTCTTGCAACTGGTATTGAGAGGCATCCTGCCTCTGAGGCTGGAGGTGGCCTATAGCCATCAGACTAGTAGCTATTGATTGACCTCTCCTCCATGAATTTAGTTCAACCCCTCTTAAAACCATCCAGGCTGTTGGCTGTCACCACATCTTGTGGCAGAGAATTCCATAGATTAATTATTGTGTGAAAAGGCAAGGGCAAGATGCTGTTCCTTGGGGAAGGGGCAAGATTCAAATGACGAGACATTTCCCATTAGCTTCCAAAGCCAGCCAGAATTTGTGGACCCCTCATGGTCAGGAAGAAAAGTGATACCTTCTATGGCATGGAGCTAGCAGGCCTGCTCAGCTTAGCCCCCCCAGCTGTTTCTGGATTACAAATCCCATAATCCCCAGCCACAGTGGCCCATAGCCAGGGATTACGGGAGTTGTAGGAGGGCTGAAGTTGAGCAGCCCTAAGCTAAAGTGATGGGAACAACAGCTTCTGCTGGTTTATTTCTGCGGGCCAGGCAGGCTATATTAGAAGACATGGGATCCAACAATGGGATCATCAAAGGGTGGCCCATGGGGAAAAGGCCTCCAAGGAATCGCTCAGAGCCCCAAATCTCATCAGCCACCTCAGCTCCACGACTTCTTTCAGCAAGGACATGGAGCTCCTAGCCTCACCTTTGTAGGTGCTACAGATATTATAATAGTAGACTTTAAAAACCAATGCACGGAGCCATTCTTGTGGGGGAAAGTATGATTGGGTTTAATTATCAAAAGGGGAGCTATGGGTCCAGAACTTCTAAGTACCCAACGACAGCCTTGGGAGCAGGACCCAGGGTGGCAACTGTACATATCTGCCTTGCTGAAGGATGATTTTGTTCAAGTCACTCACTCTCCACCAGTCGGCCATCTATAAAATGGACATGACCACATCTCAGGGTATTTGTGAAGGGATTGACACTGAAGGTGGTAAGGCAACTGGAAATGTTGCTTCTATGTAGTAGGACACCCTCCAGATCAACAAGTTAAAAGGCAGGCACCCAATGGACTCCATTCATGGAAGGGCAACCGTGGTTCAGTACTTATATTATTTATGGAAGACTAGTATGTCAGAGTGGAGGCTAGACTCGAATCCATCTGAAAGTGATGCAATGCAGATGGACAACGTCCCTGTCGGAAAGTACAACTGAAAGCAGATGTCAGCCATTCTCGCCTTGTGGCTTTATTTCACACAAAAACCATACCTTTTATTGTCACCGAAAATACAAGTGAAAAGCAAGAAAATGGATAAATGTTATCACTAAACAATCTTGTTTGCATGTATTTTCCATGTCTAAAAACAAGACAGTTTAGTACCTGCATTGCTTTCCAAGAGAAGGACATTCACATGTGCATAGACATTCTGGCCTAACTCGTGATGCCTAGCTATGCACCACTGAAGCTGATGAGGGTGGATTGCCTTGCTGTGCCCAGGTGGGCAAGTCCCCCAATTAGCCCACCTCACCCACGGAGCCTTAGATTTAACTTACAGCTGAGAAGGTAGTCCAAGGCTGCAGTCCTGTCCTACTTACGAGGGAGTAAGTCTCACTGAGACTTTTTAAAGAGTAGGCATGCTTCAGATTGTGACACAAGGGATGTCGTTTCACAGTAGATTCAGAAAAGATCAAAAAAGAAGAAGTACTTCTTCACACAGTCCATAGTTCGTTAACACTCAGTTGACTGCCACAAGATGAAATGATGGTCAGTAGCTTAGATGGCTTTAAAGGGAATCAGAGAAGGAGAGATCCATCATGGCTAGAATAGAACCTCCATATTTAGAGGCAGTATACTTCTGAATACTACTTGTTGGGGAGTATCAGAAGCGAAAGGATGTGTGATCCAAGTGCCCCTGAACAACGAGGTGAGGTGGGTGGCTACTAGAGAGAGGGCCTTTTCGGTGGTTGCACCCCGTTTACAGAATAGCCTCTCCAGTGAGGTTCGCCTGGCATCATCACTCTGTTCTTTTAGATGCCAGGTAAAGACCTTTTTATTCACCTAGGCCTTTTAAATTCAGGTTTTTAAATTCAGCTTCTCAGATTGTATCTGATTTTTAACTAATTTTAAAATGAGGTTTTAATGCTGCTTTGTATTTAATTTTCACCTATTTGTGTGTCTGATATGACTTAATGTGTTATGTTTTTTTAATTGCATGTTTTAACCCTGTTGTGAGCCGCCCAGAGAACAATTTGTTATGAGGTGGCTAAGAAATAAAGTTTTTATTATTACTACTCTTACTGATGAGATGGACCTTTAGTCTAATCCAGCAAGGCTCTTTCATCATCATCATCATCATCATCAATAAATTTTGTTAGCTGCCCCATAACAAATTGTTCTCCAGGCAGGTCACAAGAAAACATTAAAACATCCAATAAACACATGTTAAAAACATATCACAACACACCAAAAACAAACAACCCCACCCCTCAAACCCCACCATTTAAAAACTTGTTCTTTAAAAAGTGAAATCAAATTTTAAAAGCCTGAGCGAACAGAAAGTTCTTCACCTGGAGTCTGAAATAACAAAGTGATGGTGTCAAGCAAACCTCTCTGGGGAGGCTGTTCCATAAATGGGGTGCGACCACCAAAAAGGTCCTCCCCTGGTAGCCACCCACCTCATTGGGCAGGGGCAACCGGAGGAAGTCCTCCAGATAATATCTTAAGGTCTAGGGCAAGGATCTCTCTCAGCTAACTGGGGCCCAAGACATTTATGGCTTTAGAACTTAAAAACAGCACTTTGAATTGGGCCCGGAAACAGTCTGGGAGCCAGTGCAGCTAACAAAGCACGGGAATAATATGATCAGAGGGTCCTGTCCCAATTAATAATCTTGCAGCCCAGACTGTTTTTAAAGTTTTCTAAGCGAGAAGTTACCAGAGTGTGAGTAACTGTGTCCAAGCTATCTCTGTCCAGGTACGGTTGCAGGTGGCATATCAGCCAAAGCTGATAAAGGGCACTCCAGGCCACAGAGGTCACTTGAGTGTGTAGTGGCTGACCAGCTCCAGATGGTGACAGTGCTGGATCTATGAGCACCCCTGGACTGCCAATCTGGTCCTTCACGGGGATTGCAACCTCATCTAGAACAGGGTGAACACCATTCACCCGGGTGGAGGAACCATCGACCAACAGTACTTCTATCTGGTCTGGACTGAGTCCCAGCTTATTCACCCTCATCCAGTCCATTACTGCATCTAAGCACCGATTCAGGACAGTCACCGCCTCACCTGCATCTGATGAAAAACAGGGATATAACTGAGTGTCATCTGCAGATTGATGACACCTCAGGCCAAATCTCCGGATGACCACTCCCAGGCATTTCATGTAGATATTAAACAGCATAGGGGAAAGGATGGAACCCTGTGGAACTCCATAGCATAACTGCCAAGGGGTTGAACAGTAATCCCACAGCACCACCTTTTGGGATCTGGCCTTGAGGTAGGAGTGGAACTACCTCCGAGCAGTGCCTCCCACACCCAACTCGGCCAGCCTATCCAAAAGGATACCATGGTCAATGGTATCGAAAGCCACTGAGAGATCCAAATCAATTAACAGAGTTGCCCTCCCCCTGTCTCTCTCTTGGCATAGGTCATCCCACGGGGTAACCAAAGCAGTTCCTGTTCCAAAGCCAGGCCTGAAGCCTGATTGAAATGGATCTAGATAGTCCATTTCCTCCAAGAGTTTCTGGAGCTGGTCAGCCACAACAAACTCAAGCACCTTGCCCAGGAAGGGAATATTGGCCACAGGCCTATAGTTGTTTAGATCCTCTGGGTCCAGACTGGGCCTCTTTAGGAGTGGAAAAATAATAGTTTGCTTCAGTGAAGCTGGGATCACTCCCTCTCTCAATGAGGCATTCAGAACCTGCTGGACCCAGCTAAAATTTCCCTCCTTACTAGATTTAGTAAGTGGATATCTCCGATTGAAGCCTTATCATGTAAAGAAGTATATATGCAAACGCATTGGGGTACTTATAGGGATTTGTTATATTTCCAGGAAAAGGACTGTAAGTTAAAAAGTTTAACTGAAATACAAAATTTGGTTAGAGATTGGTTTCAATATCATCAGTTAAATGAAATATATAAGAAGGATTTTAAAGTTGGATTTGAGGATCAGATTTCGAGCTTTGAGAAGGGATTATGTGAAAATGATGAAAAATTAGTTTCTAAAATATATAAACTTCTAGTTTTGGAAGTGACAAGAGAGGAAGTGGTTAAAATGACTATGATGAAGTGGGCTCAAGATGTGGGTCATAATATAGAAATGGCAGCCTGGGAAAAATTATGGAAAACTGATTTAAAATTTACTGCACGTTATGCTTTAAAAGAAAATTATTATAAAATGATGTATGGATGGTATCTGACACCAAAAAAATTGGCATTAATGTATAAAAATGTTTCAAACAAATGTTGGAAGTGTGGACACTCTGAAGGCACTTTTTTTCATATGTGGTGGACCTGTGGGAAGGCTAAAGCCTATTGGGATATGATATATAATGAGTTAAAGAAAAGATTTAAAATGACATTTCCTAAGAAGCCAGAATCCTTCCTGCTGGGGATAACACAAGGTTTAATTTCTACAACTAACTTAACATTTTTTATGTATGCTTCTACGGCGGCCAGAATAATATATGCACAGAAATGGAAGAGTAATGAACTGCCTTCAAAAGAGGATTGGCTGATAAAAATTTTGGAATATGCGGAGATGGCAAAACTTACAACACTGATAAGAGATCAAAATTTTGAAGACTTCAAAGAAGATTGGAAACCATTCTTGTTGTATCTAAAGGATAATTTCCCTACTATGGACTTTACAGCAGGGTTTGAAATTTAGTAAAAAACTGCAGGTTGGGTAGATTAACTGTGTTTGTAAGGGTTTAAATTTATGTTTTGAATTATTATTATTATAGCAAGGGTAAACTCTATAGCCGATGATTCACGAAGAGAGGTGTGTGGGAAGTCCACTTTTGTGTATATTGTAATGAATGACAATATTATTATTGTTAAAATCAATAAAAATCGAATTTAGGGGGAAAAGGGCAAGGGTTGAGCATGCATGTGGTCAGCTGAACTTGACTGAACACCTTGTCCACATCCTTGGGCATCAATAACTGAAACTCTTCCAGCAAAACTGGTCCAGCTGGTACCCTAGACACCTCTCCCAGTGACACTGCATCAGCTGTAGAGTCCAACTCCTGGCGAATGAGAACAACTTTACCCTCAAAATGCTGTGCAACTGTGTCACAGCGTGCTACCGAGGGTTATTCTGCATCGTGCTCTTCCTCTCTTATCTTTCCTCTCCTCTTCTTTCTTTCTTTTCCTCTTCTCCCTTCCTGGTTGTCAAAAATCAGGCTGTAAGCTCCTCCAGGCAGGGAGCTATCCTTTTTGGGAGATGCATGTTCCTCTATATGGCATCATGAGCGTTGACAGCACTACATAAACAACAATAATCAGGGTGCCATTCTTCTGTGTATTGTAGGTATATTTAGATTGTAATGGTTACATTACATGCACTTTGCTCCAGCTTCCATAATTAGAAAGGAATTCATATTTTATTACTCTGCTCTATCAAACAAATTATTCCCCACACAGGGAGGGGGAGGGTGGTGGAAAAAGAGCTACCCTCCGCAGCTCGGAAACTCTGTTCAGATTACCTATAAATATTCTCTCTGAACTCTGCAGAGGAAATTTCACAGAAGAAAATTCACTTTGGAAAAAAAGTTAAATCTTAATCCAATAAGTAAACACCACTTGTGTACCAATAATTTTAAATGCCCATATATTCTCATTAACATTCGTTAATGCTCAGGATGAAAGAAATATGGGCACCTGCCCTGCAGACTGTGCGATTTGCTGCCAGAAGAGAGCTTGATTTTCAACCACTTCAGTGGTGCAGCATGTAAAGCAACATCTTTTTAATCATCTACATAGACTCTACAATCACTTAACAGGAGTTTGTGTTGGTACAGTCTAATGGGCAGTGCATGGAAGTCATTGCCACGAGGTGAGATTTTCCGGTATAAGCAATTGCTGTATGGGTTGTGGGGACTTTTAATGTCATTGCAAAGTTTTCTCATAGGACATTTGAGATGGGGAACGCTATTTTTTCTCCCAGTATTACAGTACAACAAAACAAGACAATGGAAGGCACAAAGAATCAACATTCCCTGATCCAGGAGCAAAGCTCTTTCTCACGATTCCCATTTTTAACACTTTGAGTGAGAAGTGTGAATTTGCTATACGGGTTTGCCTGGACAGCAAATTCCAGAGACAGGATACCACTGTAAGGAAATGTCTAGTCCTGCCAACACCTTTTAGCCTTCAGATGGCAGCAGCACCCTCAGAAGAGGGACCAGTGAGAGGAACTAGCGTCCCAAGTCAGAATGAGCAACAAATGCACCCACACTGAGAAGCTGCAGTCAGCTGAGGTTTCTTGATGTGCGGACATGTGCAAAAGGAACAGGTGCGTGTGGAACACCTAATTCTGTTTGCAGAAGGAATACAATTCCAAACCCATCTATTGATTCTCTTCAAGAGAACACCCCAAAGGTGGTGGTGGTTTTAAAGGGGGGGAGGGGGGGACACACATTATAATTACAGCACCATTTATGTACTTGCCACTTCACATAGTATGACAGGACAGGTCCCTGCCCTGAGATGCTTACAATCAAATTCAGCATAAGTGATAAGATAGAGGAAGGAGGGGAAAGCAAAGGCAGGGAGTAAAGAGGGGAGGAATATGCATTTCTTTTAGTGACGGGGGGAGCAGGTGAAGAAATCCCCATTAAACGGCCATAGTGGGAACAAATGATTTGGTAAGGAATCTAGACAGGTGACAATTCCACACTGAGAACTGGATGAATGCTGGTCTTAACTGCAGAAGCCCAAGTAAAAGGCAGGGTCTTAAACCCCACTGATTGGGTACAGTAGGCCCAGTGACCTCTGCAATGACATGGAAGATATGCCCCACATCCACAGAAGTTCAGTGCCAACCCAACCCTGACATTTTGCTGAGAAGCATCCCCTGATGCTGCCCGCAGGGCTTTGGAGTGCACTCTCTGCCCAAATAAGAGCCTCCCTATCTCAGATAGCTTAAAAAAAAAAAAAATCTCAAGCCACACTTATTCATTCACACTTTTGATTAGACTTCTACATTATGAATTTGTTTTCAAACAATTAAAATTGTTGTTTTAACCTTTTATGTTATATTCGTCGTAAACCACCCAGAGACGTGTGCATTTGGGGTGGTAAACAAATAGAGTATAGTGACAAGGTTTTAGACATCTTTTTTTTTTTGTAAAGCTAGAATAAATATAGCTGTGGCTCTTAGCATGCAGTACAGAGAAAACAGAATGTGAGAGAAACGTTGAAATCCTGCCATCAAAATAAAACTCTCCAGCTTGAAAGAAGTCCTTCCTGTTCTGTCTGCAACCTAAATCATTGAAGAAGACTTTTCATTCTTATCAATCTTTTCACTCAAATGCCAAAAAAAAAAAGAATAAGAAGGAAAGAAAAGAAAGAAAGAAAGAAAGAAAGAAAGAAAGAGTGAGAGAGAGAGAGAAAGAGAAAGAAAGAAAGAAAGAAAGAAAGAAAGAAAGAAAGAAAGAAAGAAAGAAAGAAAGAAAGGCCACAAAACCTGTTGCATTACTCAGGAGTTTCTTGAACACCACTGATGGCCAAATCAAAGCTGGAGGCAGTGGGGAGATGGCCTGAGAGAGACTTTGCCCTGCCATATCTGACCAACATGCCACATATTCAAAGAAAACATCCCACTTTGGATTCACCTGCATCTTTCAGGCACAGGTTTCTTCATAGATGTTTTCTCTAAAACCCTCCCAAGAATCCTGCCATGTAGGCGATCTAATCAGCACTCCCAGACTGCAGATGAGCTGTTTACACTGACTTATTACGGAGCTGGCAACTGTACAGTACACACAAACGCATGCAAGAAAACTTCCAGAAATCCCTTTCTTTGCTTCAGAGCACTTCCTGGAGGAGGAGGCTATGTGGAACAGAGAAGCAGAAGGGGAGGAGGGGCGATTCTCCCTTCACTCACCTGCCATTTCTCCCTAAAAATTCTTTCCCCCATTTGCTTTTTTTCCCCGCATGGAACTCCAGTTGTATGTTTGTAAGAGGCATCTGGAGGCGGGGGTGGGCGTAGGGTGGGTGGGGTTTACAATCGTGGAGCTAATTTGCAGCAAGGGGAAAGGTTGATCGCCTCCACAGCTTGTCTCCTCCAAATCACCCCTCCCACTGCTGCTTTGAAGGGAAGAAGCAAGCTCCCAGGGTCTTCTTTTGGGAAGAGAAGATTTCCCACCTTCTGCTCCTTCCTTGTCCCACGGGTTCAGTCTCCCCTGCATTCCAACTAGGATCATTTCCACCATGAAGTCTGAAACTGGAGCATGCACAGTTGGTCCAGCTCATTCAATTAATTTGCACCTCTTCCCCCTCCCTTGGATTACCAACATGCAGGCGTGGGCACCAATGGCTCAATGCAAAAAGGCAATTTTACTGTGGCTGTATACAAGATTGCATCGATTATACAGTGGTGTTTTACTGATGGACACATGTGCTCCACACTTTGGTAAACCATAGGAATGTGCGAAATGATTTAGGTACAAAATAATTTGTACCCGAATCTGGCTGATTCGGGTGACTTGACAAACATTGGGGCAATTCTCACGATCAACAAAAATCGGGCTAGCAGAGGCTAGCCCGATTTTTGTTGACCATAAGAACCACCGGGCTCGCAGCCGAGCCCGGTGGTTCTTGAGCGGATAACCCGCTCGAGAACCCCTGCTAAAAAGCAGCAAACCTGCTTTTTAGGATCGTGAGTAGCCGCGGTGCACCTTTGCACTGCGCCTACTCATGAGTAGACCCCCGGCAGAGCCGCCATCGTGTCGGCAGCCGATCCGGCCTCCCAGGGATCCCTGCCCACTCTTCCCGCTCACTGCCCCAAACCAGGTCTCACTGATCGTGAGACCCGGTCCATTGAATCCACTCTCAATTGCTACCAGAGAATCTACCCTCAGAACACCTCAGAAACAACAAAACCCAGTGCCCCACAGCTTGTGGGTTTGGGGGTGGTTGGCACCCTATGTGCACTACACCACCACTCACTCTGGGCCACCCCGGTGCCCCCCAAGTGGAGTTATAGGGCTGCTGAAATCCTCATTATTTCCTATGGGGGGAAAGCTTAAACATGCACAAACTTCAGAAATTCTTTAAAAATCACTCCTTTCACCAATTTATTTGAATTCTAGATGGTTGCAGGCATCCATTGGGGCACTACTACCTGATCCACTCTTCTGCACCCGAGACCCCTTTTCTGCCCCAAATCTGCCCCAAAGTCATGACAACTTCAAAAATTCTTTAAAAATCACCCTTTTGCCCAATTCCTTTGAAATGTAGGTGGTAGCTCCTTGCACCCATTGGACACTACTACCCACCACAACCCACTCTGGGCCACCCTGGTGCACCCCAAGTGGATCTATAATGTTGCTGAAAACCCCATTATTCCCTATCGGGAAAAGCTTAAAGATGCGTAAACTTCAAAAATTCTTTAAAAATCATTCCTTTGACCATTTCCTTTGAAATTTGGGTGGTAGCTTCCACCCATTGGGCACTACCACCCACTCCACTCTTTGGGCCCTGGGACCCTTTTTTGATCCAAATCGATTATGATTAAGATAAAATAGAATCTGGGGTGATTCAGGAGGATCAGATTCAGATCCGGGGATGTTTCGATTCGGGTACAAATTGAAATGAAAAAATCAATTCATGCACACCCCTAGTAAACCACCACTCTAAAAGAAGATTGTACAACCATGTGTACAACCAACTCATGTTTGCTTTTGGTAGTGGTTTATCAATTAGCAGAACACACATGTGTGTACATTGGGACAGTCATGCACAAAAAGAACCTGGATACAGTCACACGTACATACATGACCTTATGACTTTCTTCCACATTGCACCATGTTCACATATGTCCCAACAAACTGGTGAAACACTCCACACAAAAAACCAAAACCAAAACCTTGATAAAACCAAACATATGTAAAACACACCCAGTTTAGAACATAAGAAGAGCCCTTCTGGATCAGGTCCAAGCATCCTGTTTCACACAGTGGCCCACCAGACACCTTTGAGAAGTCCCAGGCAAGAAGTGAGGGCTTGCCCTCTCTCCTGCTGTTACTCCCTTGCAATTCGTATTTAGAGGCATCGAAGTTTCCTTTTCTGCAGTGGGTTATCCATGTGCCTACACACATTGAGGCTATTCACACGATGGGGAGAAATTGGGCTAGCAGAGGCTGCGAGCCTGGTGGTTCCTAGGTGGGTAACCTAAGTATCCTTCCCCTAAAACCTGACTCTGCTCCACAAACCTGGTTTTAAAGATCGTCAGTAGCCGTGGCAAGGCTCTGCACCATGGTTACTCACAAGTAGATCCCTGGAGGGGAGAGGAAAAGCCGCCTCCCGGCTCCAGGGGTCTCCCCAGTATGCCCTGCGTGCTTGCCACAAGGCCCCCAAGCTCCCCTCCGTCCAGCCGCCCAGGGCTCCCTCCCTGCTCATGTGCAGAGAGAGCGGGCTTAGATCGTGAAACCTGGCTCATTGTGGTGGTGGGAAGAAGACACAAAGGTACAGAAAGAACTGAAAGCTACAGCCATCTGAAGGAGGAGAGGAGAGCTGGTCTTGTGGTAGCAAGCATGACTTGTCCCCTTAGCTAAGCAGGGTCCACCCTGGTTGCATATGAATGGGAGACTAGAAGTGTGAGCACTGCAAGAGATTCCCCTTAGAGGATGGAGCCACTCTGGGAAGAGCAGAAGGTTCCAAGTCCCCTCCCTGGCAGCATCTCCAAGAGAGGGCTGAGAGAGATTCTTGCCTGCAACCTTGGAGAAGCCGCCGCCAGTCTGGGAAGACAATGCTGAGCTAGATAGACCAAGGGTCTGATATGGCAGCTTCCTATGCAGAAGGGTCTGATATGGCAGCTTCCTATGCAGAAGCACTATGCTCTGTACAATATGTGGAAATAATGGTGGAATGGTAGAAGACTCCTGATGCAAACCAGTCAATTTGGAACAGTAACAACTTGAGAGCAATGACCTAATGTAGAGGTTTCCGAACATGGGCCCCCAGAGATTGGTTAAAAGCTGTTGTGGCTGGAGATGGGAGCTGTAGCCTGAGGATAGCTGGGGACCCCCCAATTTGAGGCCCCTTGGCCTAGTGAATTCATGGATGGGGTGCTGTTTGAAATGTAGGGCTTTCCAGCTCGTGTACTTAGAAACTCTGCTAGACGAGCACCCTGCAAGATGCATCTCCCTGTCAACAAGGGTGAAAGCAGAAAAGCAAATCGGAAGAGCACCTTGGCTGACTTCTGGGCCACCAAAGCACTTGCATGATTGTGCTTGTTGAGGCAAGGCAGCTGTTGCACCCGCCAGTCATGCCAAGTCTGGAGCTGGCGTACCAGAGACTAGCATTGCATCAGCACAAATGTGGCTGCACTTGTGCAACAAGGGGCATGCTTCAACTAGGGCTGCCAACTTGGGACCTTTATAGAGGACATGCGACGATATGGAGGACCAAACAACAATTCTTTGCGTGTGTTGTGCTGTCCCAAGTTCGGGGGAGCAGCTGCAATGTTTGTTCGCCCAGAAGACTTTGCTCTCATGAGCAGCTGCTCTTCCTCGGCCTCTTTCCCCTTCCTACTGACTAGGGTTGCCATATTCAAGTTTCCCAAATCCAGGTGGCCTAACTTGCAAATTAGGCAGCAGCTAATTTGCATATTTATTTCTTTGACAGATGTGCATACTTTCCCCTTCTTGTCTGCCCTCCCATGTGATTGGGTCCAGGGTAAAATCCAGGCAATCTGGGCGGCGCATTGGAAACCCGTGTAAATCTGGGTAGGATTTAGCAGCCAGGTGGAGAAGCCAAAATCTGGGGGCTGCCCTAAATTTCGGGGGACATGGCAACCCTACTACTGACCATCCATCCAACAGGGAAGCCAGAGGGGATGTTCTGCTTCAGTGGCAGGTTGCAGAGTCACGTGATGCAAGAGCACGGAGGTACCGTGGAAGGTGGGCCCGGTGGGTGCAGATCCTTCCTTCCTTTGGTGATGGCAGTGAGAAGTTAGCAGTTGGCTCACTCACTGTACTGTCAGCAGCCACTGTTCCCTCTAAGGCGTGCGCTTGTGTTCACACATTTTTGGATGGCCTCTCAGTCAATTTCAGATCCCGCTCAGGTTGAATCAGGACGGCCCCACTCTGAAGACATCTGTGCACACACACTGCCTTGAGACTGCCGCCCCGAACAAAACTCATTCCACACACAGATGGAAAAAAATTTGAGAGAACACTGTCAGCAGCTAGCCCTGCTATCGGAGTGAAAAGGCACCTTTGAAACTGGCACGTCTCTTCTGTTTATTTAAACGTCTTTGTATCTCGCCCACGACCGAAGTCTCTAGGCAGTTTACAGCAATAACACAAACCAAGACATTGTAACAATTAAAACGTATAGAAATATCAGATTAACGTACCCATAAAAACTACCAAAAGGCTAAAAAGCTTGGCTGAAGAGAAGTGTTTTTAGTTGTTTCCTAAAAGCCAAGAGGGGTGCAGCAGCTTGAAGCTCAGCAGGAAGAGCATCCCACAGGCCTGGGGCAACTACAGAGAAGGCTCACCTTTGAGTCACCACCAGACGAGCTGGCGGCACCCTCAGATAACGCCCCCCCCAAGATCTTAATAGGTAGTGCTATCATGGGGAGAGCAACTGGCCCTATCCAGCCCAGCCTGGTTTTCAGGGCGCGTGTGTACCACTGGAAGCCTCGCGGATCCTGCAGGCAGCAAGCCCTCTTAGGGAACCTGAAGCTTAGCCCAGATTAATGGGCGAAATACTCAATGAGCCCCTGGTGGCGCAGTGGTAAAACTGCCGCCCTGTAACCAGAAGGTTACAAGTTCGATCCTGACCAGGGGCTCAAGGTTGACTCAGCCTTCCATCCTTCCGAGGTCGGTAAAATGAGTACCCAGAATGTTGGGGGCAATATGCTAAATCATTGTAAACCGCTTAGAGAGCTCCGGCTATAGAGTGGTATATAAATGTACGTGCTATTGCTATTGCTATTGCTATGTGCTGGTGCTGCGCAGTTTCACACAGCATCGACACACAAGTAGCCTCCCATCTGGCATCGGGAGTCTCCCCATAATGCACTCTGCACTCGTGTGGTGCATGAAGGAAGCTCCAGGGCTGCCCAAACCACCCTGCCCCCTCCCTGCTACCAGCAGAAGCCGGCAATTGTCTGGGTGGTCACCCAGCAACATGGACGGGATTGTCTACAGGGGAGGTCAGCTTTTTGCGGCTTCCCCCCCCCCTCGCCCCATCCGAGCCATTCTCCATTCGTGAGAATGGGCTTTCTGTGTGGTGAACCTCACCAGGCAAGGAATTACCAGTGAAGAAGCCGGGCCTTGAGAACTCAGCACCTAGACAGCAGACCGAGCAGACACACAGCTCACCTGGTCACCAGCTTCACAGTGGTGAGCTGCATTGATTCTCAAATGATCCATTTTTAATCAAAATTGCATATATAATACCAATATACATAAGCAAATGTTATGCAAAGTGGTGTGTGTGTGTGTGTGTGTGTGTGTGTGTGTGTGTGTGTGTGTGTGTGTGTGTAAGAGAGAAAAGCATCCTCTACTTCCACTTTTTTGGTGATGGATATTTACTTTCTTCACCACCTGGACCTGGCAACCCTAGCTTCCTATGTTTCAAACATCCCTGCAGTTTTGTGCAGCTATTCAATCTTCTTGAATTAGTGCCTCTTTGTCCCGTGGTCCAAGTGCTTCATTAGCCTGGATGTCACCAGTATTCATGAAACAAATTCCTTCTGCAGTTCAGCTTCAAACTAGCTGCCGTTCTTAGGTGCTTTGAAGGGAAGGGAAAGGGAAACAAGCCAAAAAGAGAAAGGAGGAAAAATGGGGAGGGTGGGTGGAAGAGCAGCACGCTTAAATATAAAAACATGCACAGGGGCTAAGAGAGTGAGCTGCAAACAGGGAATTCCTCAGGTCAGATCTGTCTCTGCCGCAAACTCACTCCATGGCCTTAGGCGAGATGCTTTCTCGGCCTCAGCCCTGTTCCCATCAGTCCTATGACGACAACAATGTTTCCTTGGGTAGGAAGGCCAATATACGCGAAGCATTCTAAACACTCTAAAGCAGCACAAACAAGCTGGTCATTGTTGCTGTTTTTTACTATTAAAATGAGCGTGTTGGAAAGAATAAGACCCCATTCTTGAGAATACGATATTCAGATCTTTAACCCTTGCCAATTGAAAGCCGTGAATAGCTGGAAACCATGGAGTGAGACAGACCCAGACAAGACCAATGCAAGAGACACATGCAGTATAAAAGCAAGAGGACTTCCACAGGTGTTCAGTCGGCCCGATGGGATTCTTAAGGTGCACACCTCACAAAGCACCACGTGTGCCTCATCCCACAGCTCCCAGACGATGATTCTAACATCATGCATTTTGATTTAAGGCAGCCAAAAGGAAAAGGGGTGCGTGAGTTCGTGGAGACTTTTAAGCCACTTGCAGTTCATCGCAAATGGTAAATGTGTTCTTGGCGAGAGGGGGGTGATTTGGGGGTCCTCCTGTTTGTGCAGTGTGACACAAATCCCTCCTAGGTGGGCTTCACCCCTGTGAGCCTGGACACACCACTGGCAGCTCCCTGAAGAGAAAGGAAGGATTCTCCCCTTCTGGACCAAGAAGGGGCTGCAGAACCGATCAGAGTAAGCCACATTGGGGCAGTATTGCACCTGGCGTCTCACGGAGGCCTCGCAATGCAGGCAGGGCTGCTGCTGGGGTCTGTCCTTGATCACACTCAGTCTGATTTATTAGTAGGAGGTTAGCGTGTTGGAAGTCGCTCCCCTTGGGAGTTGAGCATTCCCAAGTTTCACGGGCTCAGTCATTATCCCCAGAGGGAGGAAACTAAAATAAGCAATAAACAGGCCAAGGGTGGGTAAAACACCATGAGCAGAACCAGAATAAGGGGATGTCAATATAAATAATGGAATGGCCCCAGAGAAAAATACCAATCCATGGATTTAGGTGTGCTCCAAGGTAGAATCTGCACTCCGAGGAAGAATGTGCTCTGCAACATATGACATCCCCTACACCCAGGCCATTGACTTCCAGAGGGAGAGGGCACAAGGCTGGATCTCTCGGATGCCGTGGACTGAATCAGAAAACTGTTTGCTGCAGGGGGAGGAAAGCTAGAAGGGCCTTCATGAGATCAACAAGCCCTGCTGCCTTCCCCCAGTTTTGGCCCAAACACCCCCTGTCCCGCACCCACACACACAACTTCTAAATATAGTCGCTAAAGGAGCCAGTCCCTCTCTGCTCCCACTGTATTTCAAAAACTAGCAAGTATGTCAGGAACTTAGAAACTGGCTAAAATCTATATTAGATCTAGACACACTGCATAGCTTGTAAGAGCTACTATGACCATTCACATACAGTACGCTGGACACTCAAGAACATATTAAAGAAATGATAACATGGTGGGTCCTGTTATTTATTGTTATTTTACAAACCCCTGGCTAACAGCCACATTTGATTACTTCTAAGTAGTTCTATTGAAATTCTGTCGTTGGGAATCACTCCTAGCACTGTTGATAACACAGAGGCCTTTCTCATGATCAGTGAGAAAAGGCAAGAGGGCTAGCGGGGACGGAGGAAGCCTTAAAAAGCTGACCTCCCCACAGACGACTGAAGGCTCCATCTTTGGAACCCAGATGATTGCTGGCTGCTGCCAACAGTGTGGAGGGTTGGAGTGCCAGGACGCTTGTGCCAGGGCTGGCAGACGATCAGGGAAGCCCGTGCACTCCTAACCCCATTGAGGATGGTGGCTCCAGAGGCGGGTTTGCCGCCGAGACACTGCACAGGGAATATTGGCGATTTGCCACCGATATGCACAGGCAAAACCGGGCCGGGCTTCCTTAACCCCGTTTTGCCTGCACGTGTGAACAGCTTCTTCGTTTGGATGTCAGCCTCTGATTCTTCCTATACTGAGTATGCTACCCAGCTCTGGCTGAGTTCAGACAAAATAGGAAACCTGAGGTCCCTTCGCTTCTGGTTTCCAAAGCCCCATGTCTGAACTTGGCAAACCGGAGGTAAGGGCGGAAAGCTCCTCCTTCACTCTGGCCCGACGGGCTGTACGGGCTGTCTTTCGATGGAGAAGAAAGCTTGTACAGCCAGCTCCCCAGTCTCCCTGACTGCAGAGAGGATGCTCTCATGAATGTCTCAATTCAGATGGGAGATTATTGGGGAGGGGGGCACGCTTCCATGCTATGTCTGAACGCAGCCCCTGTGTGAGAAATGCCAGTTTACTGTCCCCCAGGGGAAGTGCACAGAAATCAGGTGACACATCCCACAGCCTTTTGCACTGTCAACCAGAGGCAGAGTTCACCCTAATAAGTGGGGCGGGTGGGGGGCGGGTACCAAAAGGGGCAAAGCTCCCTCGGCTTCCCAGAGCTCTGTTTGATCCTCTCTCCCCCATGCTGGCCACCCTAGCATTGATCAGACTGTACTGCCTGCAGGCTGGTCATTCATCAGGTCGAGCTGCATGGCTGACCACACACCTCTCCCCATCAAATAGTTGGCCTGCAGGCAGCACACAGAGCTCTGGGGAGCAGAGGCTGCTGTGCCAATTTGGTACCACCCCAGCAGATTAGGACAAGCCACTCCTGCCATCAACTGAGAATCACACAGAAAGTCCTCCAGACCCAAAGCTAGCGGAGCAATGAGGACAGAATCGCCTCTTCCCTGAGGAATTCGGATGTGTTCTAGAACCCTCACCCTGAGTTTGAATTTCTCATTTAGATTTACAAGTCATGACATTATTCAGTGGCTTAATACCTGTCATATTGAATTAGCTTTCAGGTCTGGAAGCAAAGCCAGCAGCTCTGGCTACTCTGCAAGCAGCTTCCTCTTCTCCCCAAGAGCAAGCTGCTCAGAGCAAGAAGCTGGAGTCTGAGGTTTTATAGGGCCAGGTGAAGCCCTATTGGCCCTCTTGGGCCACCTGACAACTGCGGCATGAGAAGCCACAATACTGGCTTCATACTGGTTGTACCAGATCGCAGCAGAGAGCAGGTCAACAGCGCCCTCTAATGGCAAGCGGCAAGCTGCATGGAGACTCAACATACATAAAGACGTTCTGGGGAAAGAACAAGCCGTACTTGTGTGCAGCTGCCAGAAATGGGTGCGGAAATCCTGCCCCTGGTGGGTCAATCATTCTCCCTCCCCTCCCCTCCCAGTTACAGGGTTCATCTGAAGAGGCAACCGTCGTATGTGTGATGGTGGATGTTTCTGTGATCGGCAGCCTCTTCAGATGACTTCCCTAAGCATGAGCAGCAGGGGACTGACATGCCAGGGGTGAGGACGTCCACACTCACTTTGGGCAACTGTTCATGAATACACTTCTTAACCACCACCACCACCACCACCACATCTGTATAGGGCTTCAGAGTCTCTGGAATTAGCAAGATTCCCTTTTGCTAACTCATTAATCGAATGCCATTGGAACTGTCCGCTGCTGGAAGTCTCTGCTGGTCAACCTTCAAGAAGCTGGAACGACACCTCTCCACTGCAAACCCTGGGTCCCGAGTAGCTTCATTTCCCTCTTGCTTTGTTCCCCTTTGGCTCTGTTTCGGCAAGGCAAATGTCTGTAATCCACAAGAGCATGTACTACGGAGCAAGACGCAGGCTGCCGTGTTTTAACAATGGGATTTTTGTTCATGACTACGGCTTCTGGCACATTCTGCTCAAGGTTATACGTGACCAAATGGAAGTAAGTACTCCTGAGGTCTCCTACCTGATCTGATGCTTGGCACAGAGTGGGGGGGGGGTCACCCATCTGAGCTGAGTTGTGGGAACGGAAATTCTTCACTTTCTTCTCGCTAGTAACTCTTCACTGAGTTGTAGGTATTTGGCCTTAACTAGCTGAGGGGCAGGGCAGGCCTGTAAGTTAGCTCACAAGGGTGTGGTCCATCTTTGGACCTATTCACTGGGCCTGTGGCTTCATTCTGGGGATGTGGGGGCAATGGGCATACCACTTCTGAAAACAATGCCAGTGCTTTCCTGTGTCTCAGAGCCTGTCCTGGTCTCCTCCATCTTAGTATGATATCCACTGGAATGACAAATTCCATGGAGTGGAATGGCAAAGTCATTCCAGAGTTGACAGAAATCTGAACGTCTTTACACAGGACAATTTCTGACCCTAAATGAGGATTAGAGTCCACTGAGTCAGACCCTTGGTCCATCTAGCTCAGTATTGTCTATGCCAGAGATTTTCAATGTTGGGTCCCCAGATGTTATTGGACCAACTCCCATAATCCCCAACCAAAGGCCACTGGGCTGGGGATTATGGGAGTTGAAGTCCAGTAACATCTGTGAACCCAATGTTGAGAATTCCTGGTCTACACTGACTGGTAGTGGCTCTCCAAAGTTTCAGGAAGGAATCTCTCCCAGCCGTACCTGGTAAGGATGTGTGAACAGGTTTGACGTTCAAGAAGTTCGACATCAAACCTGTTTGGTTCAATGGTTCGGGGTCAAACCGAACCATCCCCTGTTCGGTCTGACCTCAGACCGAACACCCTCCGACTGTTCAGGGGGTTTGCGAACATTCATGAAGGGTGTTTTTTTTAATACAAAAGTTTTTTTTTTACCTTATCCCCCTCAGGGGAGTTCCGGGGGTGCAGGCCCCCTCCTCCCTGCCAGCTCTCTTTATGGCCCCCTTTGGCCAAGTTTTTGGCCTTCTCCCCTCGGCATGGTGGCCATTTTGGAGGCCACATGCCTGCACGATTGGCCTTTGTGTGACCTAAGCCTCCGCAGACACACACACACACCACCTCCAGGAACTCCCCCAAGGGGGAGTAAGGTCCCCCCCCCAAAAAAAACCCTTTACAACCCCCCCTTGCCTAGACCAAACTGAGCTGAGGGGGAGGTTGAGGGGGTGCCAGACCAAACTGGCCAGGTTGAGTTCAAGTCCAGTCCGGACTCAAAATGAACCAGGCCAGCCGGTTCCATGCACACCCCTACTACCTGGAGATGCTGCCAGGGATTAAACCTGGGATATTCTGTGTGCAAAGCAGATCCTCTTCCACTGAGCTGCATCCCCATCCCCAATTCTTTATAAGTGTTCCGGAGAGCTACTTTGATGTAATGGAGAGAGGTCTGGACTTGGGCCAAGGTTCAAATCCCTGCTTCGCTGTGAAACTAACTGATCAGGCACAACACAGAAGAACACATTTGAAGACATGCTATGGCAGTGCGGGAGGCAAAGAAGCAGTTCTTTTCTGCCCACATTGCTTCCACAAATTCACATTATGTACCCCTTCCCCCTTGAATAAAATTTGGAACCATTGGTCGATTGCTTTTTAACAACTTTTTAACAACTTTTTTGCGGATAAAATCTTTCCAATTCGGGCCTAGCTGGATTCCACAGTTACTGCAAAGTCTACTGTGGAGGTGTCCAGCAACTCCTCTTATTGGATTAGAATGGATCATTTTCAGTTTGTGACTCCCGAGGAAGTGGACAAACTGCTTCGGACTGTGTGCCCTACAACCTGTGCTCTTGGCCCTTGCCCAACTTGGCTTATCTAATCTGGTAATTACATTATCAGAGAGGGTCTGGTAAATATTATAAATGCTTCTCTGAGGGAGGGCAGGATGCCTCCTTGTCTTAAGGAGGCTATTATTAGATCACTTTTGAAGAAAGCTGCACTGGATCGCTCAGAGTTAGCGAATTACAGAACTGTTTCTAATCTTCCATGTAGGGGGTCAGGACCTCTTGCCACTTCTGGATGGGGTTACACTCCCCCTGAAAGATCTGTATCAGCCAGATTTATTATGCCAGTTCCTGATGAGCTTGACATGGAGATGTAGATCTGGGTGTCAACAGCATATTGATAACATCCAGCACCAAACCTCCTGATAATCGCTCCCAGCAGTTTCACGTAGATGGTAAAGATCATTGGAGGCAGTATGGAGCCTTGTGGAACTCGACACTTTAGTTCTCACTTTGCAGAACAACAGTCTCCAAGTGACACTATCTGGAATCAACCAGAGAGGTAGGAATGGAATCACTCTAAAGCAGTGCCACCCAATCCCACTTCCCTCAGGCGGCCCAGAAGGATACCATGGTTGATGGTATCAAAAGAAGCAGAGAGATCTAAAAGAATCAGCAGAGTCACACTCCCTCTGTCGTTAGCCAGTTGGAGATCATCCATCAGGCCGACCAAGGCAGTCTCGACCCCACAGCCCACACAGAAGCCAGTCTGAAATTGGTCTAGATAATCTGCATCATCCAAAACTGCCTAGAGCTGAGAGGCCATCACCCGCTCATTCAACTTGCCCAGCAATGGAAGATTAGAAACAGGTCTGTAATTAGCCAACCCTGAGGGGTCAAAGGCAGGTTTGCATTTGAATGGGAGACTACATGTGTGAACACTGTAAGATATTTCCCTTAGGAGTGGGGCTGTTCTGGGAAGAGCACCTGCCTGCTTGCGTGCAGAAGGTTCCAAGTTCCCTCCTTGGCATCTCCAAGATAGGGCTGAGATCCTACCTGCAACCTTGCAGAAGCTGCTGCCAGTCTACGTAAGATGAAGCATACTAAGCTAGATGGATCAATGGTCTGACTCAGTGAGGCGATTCTCACGATCACCAAAAAGCGGGCTATGGGAGCCTAGTCCACTTTCTGGCGACCGTGAGAACCACCGGTCTTGCAGCCGAGCCTGGGTGACCCTCAAATGGGTCACCCGCTAAAACAACCCTCCCCTTAGCTGCGGTTAGCAGAGCAAGCTCTCAGCTAACCCGGTTTTCTTAATCATGAGTTGCCGCAGTGCAGCTCCGCGCCACGGCAACTCATGAGGAGACCCCCAGCGGGGAGACTAAACGCAGCCTCCAGGCTCGGGGGTCTCTCCAGCATGCCCTGCGCGCTCACACAGGGCATTCTGGAGCTTCCGGGGGCCACACGGCACCCAAACTCCCCAGCCCCCGCCAGCTCCATAGGAGCCGGCAGTCATGTGGGTGGCCGCTTTGGCCACCCACAGCCAACTGACGGGTCGCTAAGCCCGCTCTCCTCAAAAACCCCATCTCGGCGGTTCCCACTAATTGTGGGAACCGCCTCAGTATATGGCAGGTTCCCAAGCTCCTATGTTCACAGGTTAGAGTAGGAGGGCAGGAGGAAGGATCTACAAATGCCCTCTGAAGCTTGCTGGGATGGAAACGTGATTAGATAGACAGATAAACAGACTGAAGATCGGATGGCTGAGAGCTGGCTGGGACCTTGTGCCTTAGGGGATTTTTTATTTTTTATTTTAAAGAAGAGAGGTACTAAGGGCTGCCTTTTGACAGTTCAATAGATGTTACCCGCATGTTACATAACAGTGGAATAATCTATCATATTGAAGCTCCTCTTTGGTTGCTCTCTCTCTCTCTCTCCTAACCCCCCCCCCAATTATTATTCATTTGCAGGATACAGGGGTGGGGACTGAATAAAGCTCAATGTATGTGTGTGTGTGTATATATATATATATATATATATATATATATATATATATATATTCTGTGGAAAGTGCTTGTTGTGGGAATTAAAAGAGGAGAGAGAGAGAGAGACTGAGCTGTGAAACCTAAAGTAGGGCAATATGATTCCCTTCAACAATACCTTGACTTCCTCCCATCAGCAGATGCAATATGCATGGAATTCAGTATCATCCCATTAAAATTCATTAAACCGTGTTTCCAGCTATTTAGTAAATTTCGAAGAAAAGAAACCCATTGCCTCTGTTGCTCCTGCCGATGGCCTCTTTGAATGTAATTAACCCCTCATTCATGGGTCTTTCTACCCAACTAATCTCCCACCCTGCGTCGCCCAATGCATTTCTAATACCACGGCTAATATTGCCACCTTAAATCCCCCGCACGCTCCGGACCCAACGCAGCGGAGTTCTCTGCAAGGAGGCCAGGCTCCTCCAAATCTCCATAAACAGTGCTCGGAGGAACCACAAATTCGGAGAAGCGATGCATTACTTCAGAGTGTGTGTTTTTGATGCCTTCTCGTTACAGAGTCTTTGCTCCATGAAGGAAATTTTTGGGTTTGGGGTTTTCTTTTTGTTTGGTTTTTTAAGAGGATGACAACATACGTATCCAGGCCACCCAAGGGGGTTTCACCATGATGCTGGAGTAAATGGGGAGGGGTGAGGGAGGTAATGAGAGGGAGGCTCCCCCAGCTACATCTAGTGATGAGCGGTAAATTAGAAAGCTAACAAGTGAAGAGTTCATAGTATGCAAAACCAGCAAAAGACAAACAAAATGATCAGAGGGTTGGAGCATCTTCCATAAGGGGAGAGAACAATGGTGACTAAGGAACAACCTGACTGAGGTTTATAAAATGGTGCATCAAGTGGAGAAAGTGGATGCAGACATTTTTTTTCCTCCCCGTCCCACTGTAGAAGGTCACCCTTCTACATGACGGCATGTTTAGGAGGGGCAAAAGCTTCTTTACACATAATTAATGTATGGAACTCATTGCCACTGGATGTGGTAAGGAGAATGGAAGAGGCCTGGTGCCTCCAAGTCCTGCTTGTGGACATCCCAAAGATCCAGCACTATGGGAAGCATCCGGGCTTGATCCAGCAGGGGTCTTCTTATGGTCTTTAGCTGGAAAATGGGATACAACTATTAACTCTCCTTAGACTAGGAGGAGGGCCTGTGTCCCGCCCCCCCCCCAATCCCGATAGGAGAAAGGTTTCTAGTTCTTCTGGAATTCTCATGCTTGCTGGAAAAACTCACAGAATGGAGAGGATCCTAGTGGGAATTATGCCATAGCAATTATGCATTGCAAAACATACTCCTGTACAGGCCCAAATTTGCCTCTTGATGCATTTTCTGCCGGATGGAAAATGAAACCAGCTGGGGTTCTCAAATTGTCCCCAGATGTTGCTGGACTACAACTCCCATCATGCCCAGCCACAATGGCCATCAGCTATATCCAACAACACTGTTTAATGGATGTTAATGTTTGCATGTTATTTGATGGAGTTTTATTTATTTCACCTTTTGTGAACTGCCTTGGGGTTTTATGAAACTTGATGCAGAAATTGAACTATACATACATACTTATCTAAGGACCCATGTTTGAGAATCCCTCAAATGCTGTACAGTTTGGGATCCAACTCCGACATAGAACTGTGCAAACTTTTATCCAAAATGCATAACCCTGTATGTGTGTGTGTGTGTCTTTGACAAGTGGCTTTGCAAATCCCCTACACACTGATTTACATTAATGCAAGAATGCCACATTGAGAAGCAAGACCCGTTCTTCAGCATAATGCTTTGCTGGAAGGTGTTCAGATGTTGCCCTTTAAGAACTCCTGAGCATCCCCCTCGACAAGATTCCCCTGGATTTCGCTTCTGGGAACAAGAAGACTCATCAGAGCAATCAGCACCCATTGGGGTATAAAAGCTGCTGGCAGCTAACTTCTGGATCCCATCAAGCTGGCTCCAACTCTTGGCTTGATACCCATGAGAAAGTTCAACTACTTCTTGTGATTATTTACGGATGCCGGTGGAAAGCCAAAGGGTGCACATGGCTCCTGATTAGCTGGAGATTATATTGATGATGTAATAAAAATTCACTTTGTCTACTAAACTGCTCTAGGACAACCAGAAAGGGAGAGAGAGATTAGATAAGATCAGAGAGGATGAATAATCATGGGAAAAGACAAGGGCAGGAAGATCTGGGTCTTGCGGAGGGCGGTGGTACCCAGCCTGAAAGTCCCTATCACGGAGCACTCAGGCAAGGCCTGAGAGGGGAATGCGGTGGGCAGGCCCCGAGAGTTGAGCATCCACACAAGGGTCAATGCAAAGCCTCTCCTTTGCAATCTCAACGCATTCACTTGCCTTGTAGAATATGCTTCAGGAAACCAAAACTGGGTGCGAGACAGAGAGAGTGGCTAAGCTAACCATGGAAGGGGAGATCCATCAGTGGCCGATAGGCAAGATGGCTCTATGGAATCCCCAGGTGCAAAGACATGACAGTATCTATCTATCTATCTATCTATCTATCTATCTATCTATCTATCTATCTATCTATCTATCCCCTTGTATATGCAAAGAGTGAACTCCCGTGGTCCCAGGTCCCAGAGCATGGTCTAAGGGCACAGAATACAGCCACCTTGCAGAACCCAAGCAGGTCTGGGTGTGGTCAGTGCCTGGATGGGAGACCTGTATATGCCACCTTTGGGGGTGGGCTGCAACTCAGGGGCAGAGCATCTGCTTTGCATGCAGAAGGTCCCTGCTTCAGTTCCTGGCTGGCCGCATCTCCAGGGAGGTCTGGGAAAGACTCCTGCTTGAAACCTTGGAGAATGGCTGCCAGTCGGTGTCAACACTACTGAGCTAAACAAACCATCCAACTTGGTCAAGGCAATTTCCTATGTTTTCATGAGAGGTTGGAAGCAAATAAGGACCACCCCCAAACATGGTAGTGACTCCTACATACTTGGGGGATTCCCTAAGTACACAGAAGGACAAATGTCTGAACTTTTTTTTTAAAAAAAGTAAAGGCTCGGTGGTCTCCATGAGCCACAGAAAGTTGCAGACAGCAGAACAGGGTTGGGTGGAAGAATCAGCCTGCTTGACCCAAGTGAGGGCTGGGAAGAGGCAACACTTTGTGGCAGGTCCCAGTTGTACTTCTGAACACACCAGTTGCAGGGGAGCAATAGCAGGGGAGGGGGCTGACCTCCAACTCTAGCAACTCCAGCTTGTGGGCTTCCCAAGTTGGCTACTGTGGGAAGCAGCAAGTGGGACTAGGTGGACCTTTGGTTTGATCCTCTCCTGCTAGCCTGACTTGAGAGGGAGATGAAGATGAGAAAGACATGCGAGGCACAAGCCCTCCCTAGCTGGAGAAATCTTTTCCTTTCTCTCTGAAGTCCCAGCTGGAGCTCCTAAAATGGACATGCAGCCTAGTGCACTGCGTGGTATTCTAGTGTTCATTTGCAGGCATTTAAGGGGGACCTCTAAATTTTATTTTATTTGTTTTGTTTTATTCCAAATTTTTAGACCACCCCAAACTTCAGTCTCTGGGCAGTTTACAACAACATAAGAGATTAAAAAGGAAAACCTTTTGGTTTTGCTTTATGTGAAATCAGATACAAAAATCTGTGAGAACTTTCACTCATCAGAATTCTGTTTGGCTCCCCTCAGAATTCCTCCAATTCGACTGAAAAAGATCACCACTGCCACCACCTTACAAATCGGCTTCAATTTTAACTTCATGTGCAATGTCAGTGGCAATGAAGACCGTTGGGGAGCATTCAAAAGTCCCAGCATCCCATTAGGCATGCATTCCATTTGCAGATTTGTTCTCCTCAGGCATGGGCTGATGGTACACGACACATCTCACTGGAGCCGGTCTAGCGGTGGCCGGACTGCCTGGTAACCCTATTCATGCTGCTGAGTTTCACAATGGAAGGAAGGCAAGCTACAAATGTAGAACATAAGCAAATATGAGTACAAGTATCAGTTCTTCATGCAGGAAAGTTACATGCACGCTCAAGGGACTAAGTATGTACTAAGGCATGAAAAGAGGGATGTAATATGTAGCTATTTAAGACAACAACTCTCTATGATGGTAGGAAAGAAAAGTTGCACCGTCGAGTCGGTGTCGACTCCTGGCGACCACAGATCCATATGGTTTTCTAGGGTAGGATACAGGAGGGGTTGACCATTGCCATCTCCCACACAGTATGAGATGATGCCTTTCAGCAGCTTCCTATATCGCTGCTGCCGGACAGAGGTGTTCGCCATTGTCTGGGAAACAGACCTGCAGGGACTCAAACCGGCAACCTCTTGCTCCCTAGGCAAGTTACTTCCCTGCTGCGCCATTAGGTGGCACAGAAAATGTTGGCATATAAAGCATCATGTTGGTTGCTAAAGCACTACCAGCACTAGACTCAAACAAAAATGAACAAAGGGGAACCCTCAGGGTGCCATCAAAAAGACTCCATTTGTCTGCATTGCCAGAATAACGAGAAAGAAAGAGCCATAAGAATTTTGTTGGCTAGAATGGTACTGTGTGACTTGGCCCCAAGTGCATGATGGGACATCCGGAGCAGTTGCTGGTGGCATACTGCACTCTGAATTGCATAGCTGAAGGTGTGCAGGAGAGGATGAGCTGGGAATTTGGGGATTGGTGGTCCTGCCTTCAGGGCAGGTGGGTTGTCTGCCTTCGGGCCTCAGCTCTGCAAAGGTTTAAAACTTAAATTAAAAAATTGATTGCAGCTTCCTATTCAATTCGGAGTCAAGTTTACTGACCATGCTTCATATTTGGTTAACCCTTGGATGCAGCTCACTGATCCGATAGGGAAAAGATGCGTCCATGCTACAAAATCTGAGAGTAAGTAATAAACACACACTGGTGAGTTGCTCTGGGTGTATGAGTCAGACTTCCCCTGCGCTAAACAGATTTGCTAAACTGCCTTTCCATTCCTTTCAACTGCTCTCCATTTCTGAAGCAGCAGCCTTTCATCCCTTGTCCTGAAACTGAGGACAAGTGAGGGATGATTCATATGAAGAAAAGTGAGGGATGATTCATATGTAGAAGGAAAGGTGGAAACACATTTCCCAACACTAAACTCTCACATTCATGCAAAACGCAGGCACGCTTCCTCCTATTAAACAGGGCTGTGTATGTTTGCTTTGCTTTGCTTTGCTTTGCAGAGGGGAGAGGGAAGCCAGTTCTTTGCTAAAGTTATGCCTATGCACAGGAGGGGTGGATGGACAGGCGGACGGATGGATGATGACTTTGCAAAATGTTTGTCTCTGGCCACATTCACCCGTAATGTGGAACCGTGGGTCCAATGGAGCTCCCCCGAAACCCTGCTCTCCTGTCTGCATTTGGATGAAACGGAGAGCAGGTTCTCTGCAGTCAGCAAGACTGCAGAGAGGAGGGGGAACTGGATGTGTGGGCTCCCTTCTTGCTTGAAAGCCAGCCCGCACAGCCAATCACACATGAAGAGAGGGAGAAGCTTCATCCCTCAACTCTGGTTTCACTCCAAATGCAGCACTGCAGGTTGCATTTGGAGTGAAACCAGAGTTGAATTAGGAAGCTCCTCCCTCTTTTCATGCGCAATGCATTTGGGTGACACGCTCCGCAGAGGGAACCCGTAGTGAGCAACAAAACTCACTACAAGCCGAGGGTTCAAAGTAGAGTCTGGCAAGCAGAATCTTGGGTCAGTGGAGGAGTGGGACCAGAGTTGCATGCATCGGGATGAACTGGTATGGAAACCTCTGCCTCATGCAATTCCGGTTCCGCGTTCCATGTGAATGTGGCCATTGTATTGAGCATGGTCTATGTCGCCCCTGGCCTTTGTAATGCAAGGACACCAGTGAGGTATACACATTGTATGTGCCTGTGTCTGTGCATTCAAATGACCCCCTGTGCACTCACACACAGACACAGACACAGACACACACTCCCTCATATGATCCAACCCCCGATTTCCTTCTTCCTGGCCCAAGTAAATTACTGTATCTGCCACTTCTTGTCTTCTTGTCAGTGTGTGCTGTGAGAGTTGTTCTCATTTGACCAGCTTTACCTCCCTCTCTAGAACCTAACTCTCTAGAAGTTAAGTTTCCAAGTGGCAAAACGATACATCCTGTCACTAAAGCACCTATATGTGAATTCCTGCACATAAACACGAAGACATCATCCAGTGCACTGCCTGACATTTCACATGCTGCAGCGAATGAGGTACATTTTGACTGCTGATAACAGATTATACAACAACAGATTATAGGACAATGATGTTTTGCAAGTGGTTCTTTAGCCTAAAGGACAAGCATTATTGTTCGGTTTTTAAATCCACGCAGTGACAGAACATTGCAGAAGAAAAACATATAGCATGTAGCAGGTGGAGCGGAGCCTTCAGCAACATGGAATCATGGCAGATGAGCTCAGGCTGTAATCCTTAGTATTAGAACTGGGGTGTTGCAAGTGTATCTGCATTTTTACTTGTGAAAGTTTGGAGGGTGTGGATCCCTATCTGAAGGGCTATTGGAGATGGGGCCAGAGCTCTGGGGGAGAGCATCGGCTTTGCCGGTAGAAGGTCAGTCCCTGGTAGCATCTCCTAGAAGGCCTGGGAAAATCTTGCCTGAAACCCTGGAGAGCTGCTGCCAATCTGGGTAGTCAATACGGAGCTAGATGGACTCAGGCTCAGCCAAGCCCCCCTGTCCCAGGAAGGTACCATTTCCTACTGCTGCAGTGCACAAAGCATGTCATAAGCCCATTTCCCCTTCTCTCAAGCTCCTGACCCTCACACCTCTCGACCTCTCCACACACAGAGTGCATTACAAGCCAATTCCTCCCTCCTGGACCTCTTCCTCCTTCTGCTCATATGTCATCTGAAAAGGCAGGGGATGGGACGTGGAACAGAAGGAAATGTGTGAAGGACCCCACCCTTCCTTTTGCTCCATGTCCGTGGCATTATTTATCCCACCGGCAAGCAGGGGCAGCCATCCTGAGCCAGCGTGGTGTAGGGGAGCCAGCGTGGTGTAGTGGCTAGAGTGCTGGACTAGGACCGGGGAGACCCGAGTTCAAATCCCCATTCAGCCATGAAACTAGCTGGGTGACTCTGGGCCAGTCACCCCTCTCTCAGCCAAACCTACTTCACAGGGTTGTTGTGAGGAGAAACTCAAGTATGTAGTACACCACTATGGGCTCCTTGGAGGAAGAGCGGGATATAAATGTAATAATAATAATAATAATAATGAAGCAGTCAGTGAGGCAGGTGGCTGGAGACAGCAGGCCAGCAGAGATGGCTAATTTGCCACCTCTTCCAATCTGCCACCTGAAGTGGCTGTCTCAACATGCCCCAGTGCCAAGACAGAGGGCAGGTTTTGCCTTCAATGTAGCAGAATCCCCATAAGATTACAAGAAGAGCCCCAGCACACCAGAGTCCATGAAGTCCAGCATCCTGTTTCTCAGTGCCTCTGGGAAGCCCACGAGCAGGACACAAGGACAATAGCACTGCAAGTAGACAGAACTCAGAGAGAGACTGCACGTTCCTCTTAACCATTAAGACAATTACTCACTGATCGACCTCCTCCTTTTCCTCCGCCTCCTCCCTCCCTGCTGATCTCTGAGACAATTGCTGTGCCCTCCTGTGGTGTTGCTGAGGAAGCAACCATCTCTCCCATCCCATCTGCCAAACCAGGCCCAACCACGAATCTTCAGTATGCTGGCTCACCCAGGGACATAGGAAACATAAGAACATAGGAAGCTGCCATATACTGAGTCAGACCATTGGTCCATCTAGATCAGTATTATCAACACAGACTGGCAGCAGTTTCTCCAAGGTTGCAGGCAGGAATCTCTCTCAGCCCTATCTTGGAGATGGTGCCAGGGAGGGAACTTGAAACCTTCTGCTCTTCCCAGAATAGCTCCATCCCCTGACGGGAATATCTTACAGTGATCACACTTCTAGTCTCCCTTTCATATGCAAACATGGCAGACTCTGCTTAGCTAAGGGGACAAGTCATGCTTTCTACCACAAGACCAGATGGGGACCCATGGAGGGCTGCTGATCAGAGAGCCTCTGAAACCTGGAGCCAGCCTCTTCTTCATCCCAATTTTAAGGGATTTGAATTTTCTTTTACACAGATGCCCCATTCACACAATGGGCTTGTTCTCACAACTGTAAAGTTAGTCCAAGGAGCAGCCATTGAAGATTCAGGAGCTGTGCATGCTCTCGAAAAGTAATTGTGTGCAAGGGGGAAATCCTAGCTGGATGAACTGGGAAATGATTGTCCACAAAGCATGAGTGTAGTTGGGCACCATGCTGACACCAGCAATCTTAGATCCTGATGTGGCAGCCAACTACAGCCACTTCCTGTGGATGATCACTTCCCAGTCCTCTAACCAGAATTTTTTCCTGCTCACACATGATCACTTTTCGGGAGCATGCATGGCTCCTGAAACTTAGCTGTCTGCATCTCAGACTAACTTTAGGCCTATTCATTATAGCAATGGTTTATATGTATAGTTAATGTGAACCGCGCAGATAGATAAGCGGGAAGTCAATATTTTCTTAATTAAATAAATGAATGTAATTTGAATGTAAAGCTATTGTAAAAGGCAATAAAAATTTAAAATGAAAACAACAACAACAACAACAACAACAACAACTTTAGGCCTATTCAAATGTTACGCTCAACACTTGTATGAGTGTGTACACTGCAAACAGGTAGGATCTGTACACAGGTACAGTCATTCAAATTTTATGCTGAACGCAGGTGCAGAGGTACATTTCCTATCTGCTTCCTGCATTTGAAGGGCTTGTTTCCAGGTTTACTTTTAACATGCACACAGGTACAGACCTTCACACAAACAGCTGTACGAGTGTACAGACATCCGTATACCTGTATATAGCATAACGTCTGAATAGGGCTATTGTGATTGTGAGAACAAGTCCATTACGGCCAACGCTTGTACAATCTGCAGGGTGACTATGCAGGCCTGCAGATCTGCTTGCACAGCATTCCTGTCTGAGTGCTGGGATGAGGGTTGGGCAGCCGAGAGCAACAAGGGGTTGGGACTGAGAAGGGACTGGCCAGGCCAAACATGCAGGAAGCCCAATCAGGGAATATGTAGGGAGTAGGGCTCAGAGGAGAACCTTTGGCCAAACTGGGTAGCACACAGGGAGGTGGAAATGCACACACACACACACCGTGTCCTGCCGGTGTTTTGCTAGGGCTGCCTTTCTGCTCAGAATGCCCTTCAGAATGACACCGCACGATGGCACGGCATTGCTTGCAGGGAGGGCCATCCTGGCTCAGCCTTAGGAGAAGACATGCCTGCAGGTCCTCAAGCAGGGCTGCCATTCCAGCCTTCTCTCTGCAGCCTTCCTTGGCTCGCCACAAAGGGCAGCCGAAGAATGAGCCGGAGACACCTCCTTCTTGTCTCCGAGGCACCAGTCCCTGGGCTATGCAGGCTGACCTTGGGGGCAGGGCTGGTACGCAACGGGACACAGCAGGCTGCCGTCTCCTGGGCCAGGCCATCTTGCTCAGTCTGCAGGTTTCCAGGGCTTCGGGCAGGCATTTTTTCTCAGCCCTACCTGGAGATGCCGCCAGGGATTGAGCTTGGGGCCTTCTGCATGCAAAGCAGATACTCTACCATTCAGCTGAGGTCCCATGGCACAGCACTGGCTTTGCAGGCAGAACAGATCCCCACTTAAACCCCTTGCATGTCCAAGTAGATCAGGACAACTGTCTGAAATCCAAAGAGCGATTGCCCGTCCATGCAGACAAGACTGCGCTAGATGGACTAAGGGGAAGTATCAGGCAGCTTCATATGACCCCACAAATCCCCTGATTTTCCATGTCAACTAGCCGGGATTAGATATTCTTCTAGCATAAGAAAATCCCCAAAGCCTCCTAAACCATCCTTATGCACACAGTGCTTTTGCCTTGCACAGTGCCTTACAACTTTGGTCTGAGCCCCAGGACCTCAAAGAGGCTGAGCTCTGGTGAGTCCCACCTCAGACGAAATCCTGATACCCGTCTGGCCACCACAGTGGATGCAGCTATCGGCTCAGTCTGAAACTGGACCAGCTAGAGGCCTGATGCACGCGGTGCATTTCAGAATAAGGCACACCCTATCCCATGCTCCAATCTGTCTTTGTGCTAACATGCATCCTTCGCAGGGTGTCACAGGCAGCCACAGGCAGATGGAGCCGAACATAAAGGACACAACGGCTGGAAGGCAGACGCCGGTAGATTTAGACGCTCGGGTGGGAAGCAGCTCAGGCCTTCTGCTATGGCACAATTGCTAATGGAAAGATTAGCATAGAACAGAAAGGAAACCAGGAAAACATCATACACTACTTTGAAGAAATTGGAGAAGGGAGGGGAAAGAAACAGAGAGAGAGAGAGAGAGAGAGAGAGAGAGAGAGAGAGAGAGAGAGAGAGTGCTGCATCGCCCTGGCGGACAGCATCAGCTGTTCGCTGTTCTGATAATGACCACTCCTTTGGAACCCATCAGGCTCCGCAGAGGCATTTCTGGAAGCTGCGATTCGGTGCTCAGCCCTCCCAGTGGCTTTGCAGCCTCCAGCACCAGAGGATGGGATGCTGCTGTGGGGTCAAGGGCATGGCCCTGCAGGCAGAAGGAGGTGCCCGGTTCAGCTCCCGGCATCTTCCAGGAATGCTGGGGAAGAACCCCTGTCTGGAACTCTGCTGAGCGCCTGCCGGTCTTACTCAGGAGAAGGCAGCTTCAGGTGTTCATGACCTGGCGAAATCAGAGCCAGGTTGATCTAATCCAGAGCTCTGTTTCCATTAACAGCCAACTGCCTCCAGAAACACGCAAGCAGAATACAAAGGGGCTTGTCTGGCTCATATCCACCAGCTGTTAAGCGGTGAAGGGACTAGAGCCAGGAACAGCAGTTCTGTGCCCTTCATCGTCTTCCAGTGAGCTATTCAAGTCAGGGCAACAAGTCTGAAAGTCTCTCAAGGCCTCTCAGAGTCCAGGATGACTCTGTCACTCACCAGGGTCTCCCATGCCAAAGCAAGGCTACGAAGCCTTCTGGTCTGGTGTTGGCTTTACCTGGACAATTGGCATCTTGGCTTTGGCAATAAATTGTGGCTGAGGATGATGGGAGTTATAGTTTATCAACAGCTGGAGGGCCAAGTTGGCCCACCCTTGGTCTAGTGGATGACTCTTTTTCCCCCCTTTAAGTGAAGAATGACCCTCAGATCCCAATCCCAAGCACTCACACCCCATGCAACCCCATTCTGCAACTCCCAACATCATGACACCAGTGCATGACCTTCAAAGGTATACTGCTGCTGTACATGGAGGCTTTATTTAACAATCATGGTTATTTGCCACTGATTAAACTCTCTCTGTGTCTCTTTCTCTCCCACACACCCACACCCACCTACGAGAGGTCAGATGATTACTTTTGGGGTTATTTCCCCAGGCATTTAAATTCTTGCTATGTTTTATGTTGTTCTTGCTCTCTCTCGTTCTCTGCTGTATTTTATGCTGCTTAGTTGCAGACTTCATTGTTCATTGCAGGAAAGCGAATACATGTATTGAAGGGCAAGGCATACCCTTAATTAAATAACGCTAAACTGTGAATGAAGTGATTACCTCTGTCTTCATCTCAGTGAGCTGAGAAGGGAGAAGGCGGCGTGCTCTACACTGCTGGCTAAGGGCAGCATCGATCCCCCCCCACACGCAATGGCCTTGGCATATATGGGGCTGCCATGAGCCTTGAAACTCCGCTGTGGCAGGTGCATTGCATCACATGGATGGTCACCTCCACATCTGGAGGCGGACACATGGCGCTCATGGTTTGCACAATCTTGGCAGCGAAAAGAGAGCTGCAGCGATGGTCCACACTGCATGGCCAATGGAGGTGCCAGTCCTTAGAATGAGTTTCTAACTGCTGTCCTGCCTGCACGTATAGGCGTGAACCGGTGTACAACACACGGAACATAAGGAAGTGTATCATCAGGGCTGTTAGTCAATGACATGTCCTTCAAGACATGCAATCAATTAATTACTGTTGCATTTGTTTGCATGTTCCCCAAACTTAATACAGGTGTCTTTTGGAGACCAGGCAAAGGATGGACAATGACATGCACTTTAATAAACAAAAGGTATCACCATCTCTTGTTAACCAGAAGGACCATCTTTATCTTTTCTTTTTCATCCTCTATTTCACCAAGGACCAAACGAGAAGTGAGGGATGTGGCATAAGGTTTGGGAGGGGTTTAACCCTTGGCACACTACGAGTACCCTGACTTAATTTGCCCCCAAACTTCTATCAGCTGTAGAAGGGAAACCCTATGGGCACGAGTTATGCCCAAATGTTTTGCCCTTCCTAGCCAATCCTAGTTTGGGGGAGGGGGAATTTGGATCAGGGCCACATCATATCAAGTTTGACTCTAACATGCCATAGGCAAAACCATCCCCCAAGTACCAAGCAAGCATGCCCTTACATGCACTCCCACTGACTAAAATTTGCCTTCATGGGCAAAAGAGCCCCCACCAATTCAATCTATTCATTTATTTGCATTTGTTTATTTAGTACATGTATATACTGCCAATAGTTAGATCTCAAGGCAGTTTACAAAGAGATATAAGCAATTAAAAACAAAAAATTTAAAGCAATTAAAATCAGTTAACAGCAAATAACACAATTAAATCTCCACTAAAGCCCAATAGGAAAAAAATATGTTTTCAAGGGGTACGTAAAGGCATGTCAACCCTCATATCTTGATAGGGAGTGAGTTCTAAAGCTCAGGGACTACTTCCACCAGACAAGCTGAAAGCAACTGCAGGTGGACCTCCGCAAATGACTTCAGTGGACAGTGGGGGTCATTCTTTAGGTTACCTAACCCAAGCAAGTTTGGGCTTGGGAGTTAATCACCAGCATGTTGTATTTTGTCTGGAAGTCTACTGACAGGCAATGCAACACTTTTAAAACAAGAATAATACGGTCGCTCTGAATTACTCCAGGGAACAACCTTGCAGCTGAATTTTGTACTAACTGAAGTGTTTGGGCTACATTCAAAGGCAGCCCAACGTAGAGTGCATTGCAGCAGTGAAGCCTAGAGGTTACCAGCATGTGCACCACGGTTTGCAGGTCTAAAAACGGACGCAGCTGGCGTATCAACTGAAGCTGATAAAAAGCCCTCCTGGTCACTGCCTCGGTCTGAGCTACCAGAGAGAGACCCAGAACCAGAAGCATTCCCAGACTGCGTACGGCAATTAAACTAACCACCCAAAGCTTACAGCTCTAGTTCGCTCATTCTTAAAACATCTGAGAATGTTTGTGTGGGATTTAAGAAGGCAGAAGGCTGATGTTTTCCTGCAAACCTTGTCTTTAGAGTCGGTCCATATATGTCCACAATATAATTCTGCCATAACCACTGCCCCCTGGCTGGCTGGCTTTCTCTGCAGATGGCAGCAATCATGGGTTCAACATGGGCCTTGGAATAACAGGAGGAGTGACACTTAACCCCACCAGCAGAGCAAAGGCTTCTTGCTTTCTACGGCAATCTCTTTGTCCTTCCCGCACATCTAGTTTAGTGCATACGAGCTGAGCAGAACACATACAAAGCTGCCATCTGGAGGTACCCTGAGAAAATAAGTCCCTCTCTTTTGCCTTTAAAACAAATCCCCTCTCCCCCCATCCTTTGGGCCTCTCTCTCTCTCTTCCCTTACATAACACCTTTTGTCTGGGTCTTGCCGCAACCCGAGATCAAGGATAAAGACACACGCCCATGCCTCAGAGAAGCTATTTAACCATGATGCGAAAATTAGTCTTTGCTGATTGAAACCCCTGGTCATCTATCTATTAATATAGCAGGCATTCATCATATTATGGCACAAGCTTACAAAGGGGCTCTTCTCTGGGAAGCTGCAGTAAGGTTTGTGAAAGGGTTAAATGCTGTTAAATATTCTCGCAGACCCTTTGGCTGCGTTCCGGAGCTTTTGCTTTCGGTGTTTCACCTTTCATGCAGCGTAGAGCCCCAGCCTTGTATTTTGGGATGCTTGTAGCCCAGCATACTCTTATTCTAGTTTTGATGGAGATGCCTTCTGAAGTTTAGAGCCCCCAGTTAGATTGTGCTGGGGGGGGGGGACTGGGACTGGAGAGTTCACTCCCTCCATGGTTTCCTGGGATCCAGGCAGGAGCAGAAGGCCAGTAAGTTGGTGAGCTCTCTGCAGCCAGCACCAAACAATGAAAAGCAAACCACCAAACCATATGGAGAGAAGAATGCTTGCTCTTTTTCTGTTTCATTTGAATTTGCCATGAACTTTTACCATAGTGGCTGGAAGAGTGTAGAAGCTCTCTCTGTCGTCATCTCCCTGGGTATATTTACGCCTAACTTCCTAACCAAAACAACTTCATTTTGCCCTCCTTGACACCCCATTGATACAGGATGTGGGTCATTGATACAGGATGAAAACAGGTAAGGGGCTAAGGCAGTGGTTCCGAAACTGGGAGCCTCCAGATGTTGCTGAACTACAAATCCCATCAGCCCCAGCCACAATAAATTGTGGCTGGGTCTGATGGGAGTTGTAGTTCAGCAACATCTGGAGGCTCCCAGTTTTGGAACCACTGCCTTAGCCCCTTACCTGTTTTCATCTTAATGCTAGCAAAAGCAGCAATGGGAGACCTGGACGGTGGTGCTGCCATTATTCTAACATGACATACAGATGGACCAGTTCACCTGCTAAGAGCCTTTAACTGTGAGCAAGAGCACATGGTGCAAAGTTTGCAAGGGGAAGAGCTTCCCATGCTCACCCATCCATCTATCCATTCACCTCTCTAGAAGTTGAAAAGGAACGGCACAAAAATGAAACTGCATAAAAGTGAGGTCCTAATTTTTCATCACACCCTAGGATGAGCAAGTGTCAAACCAGATGTGAACTTAAATGAACCATTCCTTCTTCCCCTACACTTAAATAGTAGTTGTGGGTAGAATCCGGTTCGGGACTGTGGTGCACAGAGAGGTCGTGTTTAACCCCCTCCCTCTGCACTGTGTCCCCAATGAAAACTGCCCCCAGGAAAGCTGTCATTTAAGTATGAGGTGGGCAGGAGTGGAAGGAAACACTAATGAACTGCTTTAGGTCATTTCCTGCCGTACCCAAGAGAGCAGATCCCAGGATGTGGTAAGGGAAGAGACAGTGTACTACAAGACCCATGTAGGCACACACATCCTGCTCGTCATAATGATGTGTTGTCAGTTTTAATCATTTGATTAGGTAGATTAGTCAACTAAACATGTAGTTGATTAATTGCTGGAACCAAATTTTAATCGGTTGGGCAGCAAGTTGAGGACTCTCTTGCATGCTTGTTGATGTTCTTTTGCATTGCTGTTTAACTAACCGAAGAGGACACAAGGCAACAGGCAAAGAACTCCATCCTTTCCTAACCTCCTCCTCCTCTCTGGTAATCAGCAAGTTTGGGGACCATTCAAAGGCAGTGATCTTCAATTACATATCCAAAGGTGGTATTGGGATGAGACAATGCCCTTGGGACATTCCAGCTCAACACAATCTGGGCCGCCTTTGCCCCAAACACCCCTGTAAGCTGGCCAGCCCCACATTTCTTTCTAAATACCGGCCAGGAAACACACCCGTTGTCAGGAGCCAGAGAGGCTGGGCCCCTCAGATCTTTGTACAACGGCCTTGTACAGGGAGGCCCTGAAAGCCAGGGAAGGCTCCAACATGAGGCCGCATGAGGTGATGGCCTTAACTGGTAAGCACACTGTGGGGCGGTGAATGCAGGCGCCCCACCCCTCCCTGAGGTGGTCAACCAGCCTGCTGCTGCCACTGCCCCTCTCTCAGCTGTTCCCCTCACCTCTGCTGCCTGCCTCCCATCCCGACCTTGCCTGGCCAGACTCTGCCCCCTTCACCCTCGTCACCAGCCTCAGCTTGTGGGGCACGCTGCCACCGCTTTCTGTTTGCATACTGGCGGAGCGTGCCTCCCACAGCCTCTCGTTCCCACTGCTCTGCTCTCAGCACAGTGGCAAGGAGGAGAGGCCAGCTGGTGCTGCTGGATGTCCACTCCCTGTCGTCTCATTCCTGCAGGCAAACAGCAAGGGGCCGCATAGCCCAGAAGCCGAGCCAGTGGCACAGAGAGGGAGGCAGGGCTCTCAAGGAAGTGGTGCTCAGTGAGTGCCGGCCCTCACCCAGGGAGCAGGGCCAGTGGACACAGGGACATAGGAAGCTGTCTTCTACTGAGTCAGACCACTGGTCCATCTAGCTCAGCATCGTCTGCACAGACTGGCAGCAGCTTCTCCAAAGTTACAGGCAGGAATCTCTCTCTACACTATCTTGGAGATGATGATGATGATGATGATGATTACATTTATATCCCGCTCTTCCTCCAAGGAGCCCAGAGCGGTGTACTACACACTTAAGTTTCTCTTTCACAACAACCCTGTGAAGTAGGCTAGGCTGAGAGAGAAGTGACTGGCCCAGAGTCACCCAGCTAGTATTATGGCTGAATGGGGATTTGAACTCGGGTCTCCCCGGTCCTAGTACAGCACTCTCACCACTACACCACGCTGGCTCTCCACCAGGGAGGGAACTTGAAGCCTCAGATGCTCTTCCCAGAGTGGGTCCATCCCGCCCCCCCGGGGGAATACACCTTACAGAGCTCACACATGTCATCTCCCATTCAAATGCAAACCAGGTGGACCCTGCTTAGCAAAGGGGACAATTAGTGCTTGCTACCACAAGACCAGCTCTCCTCCCATAGACCAGCTCTATGGGTAGAATTGGTCAGCAGCACTGGCAACGAGCCCATGCAGCAGGGGTCTCCAGAAGTGGTCCCTCTAATTTTTGGTTTTCATCTGTATGCGGAATTAGATTTGTTCTGGGCAGCAGTATCAAGGCAGTGTGTGTGCACCATGTACATTCAGAGTGGGGCCTTCCTGATTCAACCTGAGCGGGATCTAAAATGAACTGAGCGGCCATCAGAAAACTTCTGAGCATGCGCACATGCACATGCCTTAGAGAGAACAGTGGTCTCCAGGCTGTGATGTGCCTTTGACATCCAGGGCAAATCTACCCAGCAAGGCAGTCCGTTAGCGCCCCTGACCTAGAAGTGTCCCAGGTGAGGGTAGGACTTGGGCTGAGCTTCAGCTGTTTCTGCTGTGCCTGCAACACTGGGCTCCAGGCTGCTGACATGAACAACCTTTCCAAAGACCCAACGCTGACACCAGCGCAACCCATGCTGGTTCCTCTCAGGCCAACACTGCCCTGCTCCTCTCCGTAGGTTTCCTAATTTATCTCACTTGGGACATCAAATGCAGGGCTCAGCTGGTTGGAGGTGTGGAGGCTCATGCTGGAAAAAAGTGCTGTCTCTGAGAGGGTCTGGTCTGAGTCACTGAAAAACATGATGTTTGAATGCAAATGTAGAAATAACATCCCCCCCCCCCGAAGAAAATCAACATTCCTTCCTCAATGTTTTTTTTTAACGGAAATTCTCCATCCACCATTAGTCCTTCTCTCAAAGATTTTGTGATGCAGCCCCCCCCCCAAAAAAAATGGGTTGAAGAATTGGATCTTCTTGAACCACCCTACCAATGCATCCCAGGCCATCAACTCTGATGACATAAATAGCTTCCTAAAGCAATGAAGCCTTCACAAAAACAACCACACCTATTCTCCCAACAACATCAAAGAGCAACACTACAGGTTCTCCTAGCCAACTAGGGTGAGCCACTGCCTGACTGTTGCAGGGACCTAGAGTCAGACACTTTGGGCTGAAAGGTGTAACCACACGAGGGAACCAACGTGCCCTGGTAGGAATGGATTGCTGGAGAGGGAGTGGTAAGAAGACAGTTGAGCAGTTGAGGCTCTCTGTGCTGAGATTTATATGAGTATAAGGCAGTCAGGCTGAATATTGTAGGTAGTTTCTTTCCTCCATGAATAATAGCTTCTATAACTGTTTCAAACTTGTGGCCTTGATCGATAGGACACTACAAACTATGGATGTTTACTGAAAGTGTGAAGTCTTAAAAAAAAAGCATTGCCTGCAAATTCAATCCATTTTGGATCAGGCCTTTGGGCTGTATTATCCTGCTGTTATCATCTTCCCCCTCCTTTTGCTTCTTCCCCCACGCAAAATGCAGTGGAGGGGGGGGGGAGCAAGAAAGTCAACCTTTGCTTATTTCCCCTCCTTTACACAAGAAAATGCTGTTCAACTCCGTTGACTAGAAGAGCTTCAACATGACATCATCCTCTTGTGTCTGTGGTGAAACTGAACAAAGAAGCAAGTGCCAAAAAAAGAAAAGAGGGGGGGAAAAAACCCTTTTTTTGCTTTCTGCAAGGGATGAGCAGAGCTGGAAAGAAAGGCGAGTTTTCACTGGGTTAGCTTTCAAAGGGTTTCCAGCTCGAACACAATCTGCTCAGGAGAAAGGTATCCGTGTCTCATGCGGCGCTTCCAAGGAGCACTTCAAAACATCTTTACTTTATCATATTATTAGAAGTGATCAATGCGATTAATATTACATGCGGGCAGTTTTGTAAATTCTGCATCGTTCTCCCCGCCAGAACGTTACCATCAGCAGTCACTTTATACACTCATGTTGGTGAGGCTGGTCAACCAAACTATTGATGGTATTAATAATGAATAGCTAAATGGTGACCTTTGGGAATGCATCGTCCCTACAACCCTCTCAGGTCCTTAAAGGAGTCCTGAAATGCTTATCGCTACAGATCTATTAATGCTGCAAGTACATACCATTCCTTTGTCCTCTCAAATATTGTTTAGCTAGTAACCTCATCTTTTTTTATTTTTAGAGCCTGAAAATCTCTGCCTCCCTTTTCCACCCCCACCACCCCAAGACGGATCAAACAGTCAATTAAAGCTTTGCACAAAGGTGATTTAATCAGGAGATTCCTACAGATCCCAAGTGATAGATCGTTTGATGATGTCCTCTTAAGTCAGAATGCACGGCTTTATAGTACTTATCATCACTACCTGGAGACTGCTTAAAATGTCACTCTGCAAGAAACAGCCAGAAACCAAAAAAGAAATTAGTCTATGTGTGAGGAGTGGGTTTTGTACTGCTGTGCAGCTTCGTGCCCAAAGCTTGAAGAGACGATCTCTCTGAGCATATCTGTCTTTTGCAAACATGCACACATAGATGGGCCATGTGAGTCTGTGTTCTGGGGAGCATGGGACTTCCACTCGGAGCTGTCAGAATGTACAGTCAGACTGCAGGCCGTTTGCAAACTGCAGTGCAATTGGTCTCAAAGCATTCTGTTGAAGAAAACCTCATGCAAAGGTCCAGATATACCCGCGGTATTGTCAAACCAGGCAGGCTACCTTTGGAATGATTCTTTCCCCTGGACCCAGACACACAGTGCACGAGGAAACCAGACATAGATTAATTAGGTGTGACTGTATCATTAAATTAGGATAATGAACAAACAGCTACATATCACATTCGACTTGGCATGTAAGGCTTCCCAATAGCTTCTCAGTCACCTGCCACTTTTGTGTAGTGCTAAGCTCACAACATCAGCCTCGGGAATAAGTAAAATCCCAGCCTAGCTATATATTCCATAGCGTAAGTATAACGTACCGTGCATGGAAGGATGGTAACGCTCATTTGAAGAGAGTTATTAAATATTTCATAGACACATGCACACGTTCTATATATTTACATTTTTATCTCTCTACAGATGCCCATTAGGGACACACGAGCATGAATTGGACCGTCCATGCAAACTGCCAGATATAAAGAGGGTCTTCTCAAATGCACTCTTAGAGGACTAAAAAATAATAATTAAAATTGACTGAATGGAAATATAGAGGAATGTCTAATAGATTCTAGCCTCACGTTAAAAAGTAACAGTATGCTATGACCAGAACTGAACTGATCACAAATGATAAATATATTTGTAAAACCATGTTTAAAAAATGAGTTGTGTTCTTGGACACATTGGCCATAACAGAGTATGAAACTCAAGCTCATGCATGATTAAGGCTGAAGTTCATACACTTACAAATATACCATGACAATGCTAAGAGAAAACATCTCCAAAATTAAATATAACTTATGCACTGTATACTGGAGAATGTCCAAATCGTGGAGGTTGGCAACATTCACCGTGCATATTGGGAATTCAGACATATTCTGTGACTGTTGAAACACTCTGAGATATCCCAGTGAATGTTGACAATCGCCTAAATGCGATCATTCACAGGCATATATTGAAAAGCAGGGGAAAATACAACATTAATCAAGGATTGTCACTGTTCACATCCTCAATGGGGACAATTTGCCCATCTTTGGACATTAACTGTTACAAGAAAGACAGACACAGACCTATATGTTTTCTTTCAAAACTGCTTGTGCATCTAACACTCTTGATGAATATTTTGTGGGTAACTTTATGCTCTCATTCCTCCTTTCAGATATGCTGTACTTTCCCATTCTGCCAACTGTTATCTGCATAGAAAAATGCTGCATCTGCTTTATTCCGCAATGCTTCTTCTTCCTCCTCCTTTTTAAACATTCAATATATTTTCCTGGAATTTACCAATATTCCATCTATTGCTGTGAACTTGCTACGTCTAAACATTTAATATGATTATGTAAAGTATCAATTTTCTGTCTGTGCTTTGGAATTTATAGATGTACTGTCATAACATTCTCTTCACTGGAGTTTTGGTCATACAGGCTACCAACTCTAAATGAGCATGCTTATTCCATGGTGTCTTCACTAATCTATCTTCACTAAAGAAGTTCTCGAACTGCTTTTCTAGCTGCAGATATTATCAGTGCAACATTATTCTGGATGGAGAATCTTTTCTAGATGGAAAGTTAAACAAAGTTTATACCGATATACAGAGGTGAAATCGTCCCAAGCACTGAACAGAATTACATGCATTATAGAGTTGCACATTAAAGTGGGAAATGTTATTTTCCCCCTACGCAACTCTTTTCTTTTTATTGTTTTTGGACTATATTTTCAGATCTTTTTTTTAAAAATTGACAACTATCTCCCACCTAACATTTTGTTTGCTATCCTAGGGAACAGAGAACATTTAAGCAAAGGTTGTCCATGCTCAACCAGGAAGGGAGGAATAAACACACGACGATGAGGTAGATCGAAATCGGTACGCCTCATTGGCCGAGCTGTCGGATATTTCTAATGCATCCGAAGGCTTCGTTACTAAGAACCTGCTAAGTATCTTTAAAACCTTTGATCTGTAGCCAGTCTTAACAAAGGAGACAATTAATTAAAGGCGAGCATCTTGCAATAAAGTTACGTTGTGGTCAGTTTATATACACTGTCTAAAGCTGGTTCGCAAGAGTCATTGTCAATTAAAATCTTGTTGAGAGTCCAGTTCATTATCATTTCCCCCCTCCCTTGCCTTGATCAATATTTTTGGCTACTCCAGCTTGACAAACATAACACAATGTCTATATCTATATGTCTCGCCATTCATTTCAGTGGCTGATTATGATTTATTTTTAGCCGCTCCTTACGGTCGGGCACTTTATTCAAGAGCTTTTGAGTTGTCATCTGTCTTTATTTTAAGGTGCCGCAATAATAAGACTTCTCTCTCTCTCTTTCTTCCCAGAGAAGATGTCAGTTGTGTATAATGAATGCACAATAAAAACCGCATTCGCCCGCAAGTTGCATCCCAGCAGTGGCACTAGATGACAAACGCAAACAAATGCAAAGTCCAGAATGACACCCTTTCTTTTGCTCATGCCAAGCATTGCGACAGTGAGCAAGTTGAACATCATTCAGAAAGCGGGGTGGGGGTGGGGGTCCCAAGGCATCTTCTCACACCCAAAGTTGTGTTTGCACATTAGAATGGCCATGGAACTTAGCTTCCCCATCTACATGAATTAATATGTAAGTCAAAAATTTCCCCACAAAGTGACCACCTAATTTTTTTTCACAAGTAAAACTAAAGGTGAATTGAGCAGAGCCTGTTCAGGGGTAATATATCCAGGAATTTTGAATGATGTCATTGTGTGTTGATAAGTTTTTCAAAGAGATTTCTCTCATTTCTCCTAGTATCAACCACCTTCTTGGTGACAAAAGAATCACAGCACCAAGGTCCCTAAAAGGAGAACTTTCTAAAAACTGAAGATCCAGTCAGCAACAATTATAACTTGATTTTCTCCTTTCAAAACCTTTACTGGATATTACTAAAGAACTTGTGTGTAACCCACAGCAGGATTAAGACAGGATTAATGACCTTATACAAATCTATGGTGCGGACACATCTGGAGTTCTGCGTACAGCTTTGGTCACCGTATCTTAAGAAGGACATTGTAGAACTGGAAAAGGTGCAGAAGAGGGCAACCAAGATGATCAGGGGCCTGGAGCACCTTCCTTATGAGGCTAGGTTACAGCATCTAGGGCTCTTTACCTTGGAAAAGAGGTGACTAAGGGGAGACATGATCGAAGTGTATAAAATCATGCATGGAGTGTAGGGGGTAGACAGAGAGAAATTTCCCTCTCTCTCTCACACACAACACTAGAACCAGGGGTCACCCCATGAAACTGAAGGTTGGGAAATTTAGGACCGACAAGAGGAAGTACTTTTTCACACAGCGTATAATTAATCTATGGAATTCTTTGCCATGGGATGTGGTGATAGCCACCAGCTTGGATGGCTTTAAAAGGGACTTAGGCAGAGTAATGGAGGACAGGTCTATCAATGGCTACTAGTCTGGTGGCTATAGATAGGCCACCTCCAGCCTTGGAGGCACGATGCCTCTCAATCCCATTTGCAGGGCAGCAACAGTAGGAGAGAGGGCATGCCCTCACCTCTTGCCTGTGGGCTCCCCAGAGGTATCTGGTGGGCCACTGTGTGAAACAGGATGCTGGACTAGATGGGCCTTCTTGGGTCTGATCCAGCAGGGCTGTTCTTATGTTCTTATGTCAGGCAGGCCAAGCACCTGTTTTTGTTTTGACTACGGAAGCCCACAAGAGACACATAGAACTAAGAGTCTGATCTGAAACTTTATAATGGGTGGCACAAAGAGAGCTAAATTTTCCACCTGTCTGAACAGAGGGGGCTGGAAGCAGAATATACGACATGCTTATTCATGGCTAAGGGTAGGTTCAGAAAAGCTGCTGAAGTGGTGATTGATGGAATGGGGCCACCACAGCATGGTTTTGTGAATGATCACTGTTTGTGTGAATTCTCATATGACATACAAATGCAGGATTTATTGCCACATGGAATGCTACGGTTCCTTAGAAATACAGTGTGAGCCAGAAGTGGTGAGACCCAGTTTCTGCCCTTGTCTATGACATCACAGCATCCAAACCAATGGTCATATTTGCAACTCTGAACATCTCTGGGCAGCCACACTGCTTCAGCTGAATGTATTATTATTACACATATTTACGAATGCTGCTGAGCCCAGTCGGATGGCCACTTCACACATACATGTTAAATGGTTGTTGACTTGCATGTGTGAAAAAGCCATCACAAGCTAATGGATACAGGAAGAGTTTCAACAATCATCCAAAGCCACCTCAAGCCCACTTCAGATCATAGAATCATCAAGTTGAAGGGGGTCTTGTCCTAGGACAGCAGAGAACAAGACTTGGACCTATTCTGTGTCCCTTTAGGTATCTGGAGAGTACTATAGTGTTCTCTTCCATTCTCCAACTGTCTCCCCTTTTCTCCAACTGGACACAATACTCCAGATGAGATCTGACAATCCTAAAAGAGAAGGGGGTACAGACTTGTTCTCTGCTGCCCCAGAGGGCCGGACTGGATCTAGTGGGCTTAGGAACGTAGTAAGCTGCCTTTTACTGAGTTAGACCATTGGTCCATCTAGCAAGGTATTGTCTATACAGACTGGCAGTAGCTTCTCCAATGTCTTTCCTAGCCCTATCTGGAGATGCCAGGGAGGGAATTTGGGACCTTCTGCATGCAAGCGCTCTTCCCGGAGTGGCCCCATCCCCTAAGGGAGATATCTTAACGGTGCTCACACTTGTAGGCTCCCATTCAGATGCTACCCAGAACAGACCTGCTTAGCAAAGGCAACAATTCATGCTCAAGACTAGTTATAGGAAGGCTGATTTCAGCTTTAATAGTAAGAGAAGCTTAATAATGGAATCAATTGCCTGGGGCAGGGCTGTGGAGCTCTACAAGCAAAGGCTCTCAATCTCCCACATCAAGTAGGAAGTTGGACTAGACAGCCGACAGGCCCCTCTTCAACTCTATGGCTCTATTAATAGTGCAAAGGAAAGTAGAACGATTCTTTCTCAAGGCTTGGAAACAATGAATCTGTCCATGCAGTTTACAATTGCTTTAGCCTTGTTTGCCGCTGCATCACACTGCTGACTCTTGTTCCACTTGTGGTTGACTGCAATCCTGAGATCCTCTCCTACATGCTAAGCCAGATCTCCCCATCTTATATCTGTGTATTGGATTATTTTTTCCTGAGTGCAGAACTTTGCATTTGAATTTCATTTGTTAGTCTCAGCCCAGTTTTCTCTTCTGTCAAGAGGCCCATTGACAGGTTACGTTCAACACTCGTATGGTGAGTGTACAGTGTACACAGGTACAAAACTGTACACAAGTGCAGTCATTCACACGTTATGCTGAATGCAGTACACTTCCTAACTCTACTGTGAAGGGCAACATCCAGGTTCACTTTTAAAATGAATGCAAGCACAGTCACTCACACAAACACAGGTACAGGCATACAGGCATGTACACCCGGAATGTACAAGTCTGAATCAGGCTAAGGTCATTTTGAATGGTATTCCTGTCCTCTGAGGTGTTAGGTGTCCCTCATGGTTGTGTGTCATCTTCAAATCTGATAAGGCTTTCCACCACCCATTCATCCTTGCGATTGATCAAAATGTCAAATCGTATTGGGCCCAGCACAGAGAATCCCACTCATAACCTCTCTTCAGTTTCATGAGTAGCCACTGATGAATACCCTTTCAGTACAGTTGTCCAACCAGTTGTGAGCCTCCCCATCTCTGACAGCTTTTAAAAAGTCTTTAAAGACGCATCTGTTCACTCAGGCTTTTAATTAATATTGTTTTAATGGTTTTAATGATGTTTTAAAATATTATTTTAAAAAAAATTAAATTGTTGTAATGTGTTAAATTTTTCATTTTTGTCTTAACTAATGTTTTACTTTGTTTTTATTCTGTTGTAAAACGCCCAGAGATGTAAGTTTGGGGTGGTATAAAATGTTTTAATAAATAAAAATATAAATAAATAAAATTCACCTGATGATATTGCCTAGACTGCAGACTGTTTACTCACCAAAATGTTATGGTGAACATTGTCAAATGCTTTTCTGGAGATAAATTATGCCCACAGCTTTCCCACAATCCAGTAAGCCAAAAACTCAATTAAAAAAAAACCATTATCAGATTAGTCTATGTAGTCTCTCAACCCCTTGTAGGTCACTCAAGCCACCTTCTTTCTAGCCCTCTAATCGGGTGAAGGGAAGAGAGAAGGCTTTTGCCAACACCGATATCCTCCTCTTCCCTTTCAGGGATGGCCTCACCCAACTGCTTCCCCTCTGAGAGAAACACAGCCCTCAGCCTTCCACAGGGAGTTCTTCCTCAGCCTCAACCCTGTCCCTTCAAATAGTCTCCAGCATTGTAAGCAAACACATGCCAGCCTGAGGTATACACCTGCTCCAGGTCCGAGGCCTTGCAAGACCTCTGTGAATAGCCCTTGCGTCAACATCACTCTGGTAGCGTCGCTCATTGAACTCATGCTACAAACAGTGATTGCTGTGTTATTCCTTGCCCTGCCTCCTAAATCCCAGGACCAGACCTCCTCCATATTGCCTCGCTGGTGGAGGGTTAGTTGCGGAATATCTGACAGTCTAGCAGAGTTTACGACATTCTTGACAAATTCATGCTGGCTTCTACAAACTCCATTGTTGCCAATATACTTTATTGACTGCTTTATCATTTGTTTTACCATCCTTCCTGATATTCACGTCAGACTAACTAATCTGCAGTTTACCTTTCTTTTGCCCCTTTTTCATGACTGAGACAATATTAGCGGTCTCGTGGCACCTCCTCATCCATTCTCTAGGATTACTCAAAGACGATAGACTGAAGTTCTGAAAGTACATTAGTAAGTCATTTTGATATCCAAGGATGCAGCGCATCTGGCCCTGAAGATGAACTCATTGAAGCAGATGTGTGATTTCTGACCAGTTCCTTATCAATCTTGAAGTGCAATTCTGATCCCTCACTATCCCTACAGTTCTCATCCTGTGCAGCCACACTGGCTTTGTTAGTTGGCTGCCACTTTCCTTCCTTCCTTTGTAACTGTGCCTTAGTAACTCCTTCTTCAGGAACTCCCACCATTGTGTGCTCCTTTCCCTGTTCGTTTTATCTAACCATGGAATCCCATCTAGCACTTCTCTGAGCTTATTAATATATTTCCTAACATTTGACTACACTTATCTTAAGATTTCCATAAGATGAAGAATTCGAGCATTACATGGTCACCATCTCTCAATGCTCTCACTACTTCATCACTGACCAATTCTTTCTTACTGGTTAGGGTCAACTCAAGGACAGCCAGTCCCCTGATTCCTTCATCCACCTTCTGAAAGAATGAGTTGTCAGCAAGGTAACAGATACATGAGTAATTGAAGTCACTACTACTACTACTACTACTACTACTACTACTACTACTACCTTCCTTGAAGTATCTATAATCTGTTGAGGAGAGCTTAATCCACATCCTCTCCTTGATATTGCAGTCTGCACTGCATCCTCTCCTTGGTATTGCAGACTCCAACTACAATGTTGTTTTTATTTCCTTCTCCGTATATTTTTACCAAGATGTTCTCCAGTGAGCCACCATATCTACTCTTCAATTGCTGGGCAGGTGTACACATTTTTGACATATAATGCTACTCCTTCCTTTCTGCTGCATGTATTCATTTTAAACAAATTACATCCTTCAATTGCTACACTCAAATTTCAAGCTCATCTTGCTTATTTCCCATTCCCTATATATTGAAAGCCATGGATATCATGCTCCAGTGTCTCGGCTGCCACTACTCCCCAATTTATCCTGTAGAACCCAAGTCTTTAGCATTTATCTTTATAATTATCTTCAGACTTTTATCTCAACACACACAGCCCCTAGGATTTATTTTAAAGCCCTCATGCTCAGGTCCCTCAGACTTCTGCCAAACACGTTTTCCTAGTCCTCATGAGGTACAGCCCATCTCCTGCCAGTAGTCCTTCATTAAGGAAGCTTAGAGTGTCTGTGGTCCCAGAAGCTGAATCTCTCTTGTCAATACCACCTGCATAACTAGTCATTCACCTGAAGTACTGTCCTCTCCCTTTTAAAAGAAGATCTGATGAGACCACCACCTAAGGCCCTAAGGTCCTTCACCCTACCCTTCTCCACAAAGCCTCATAGCCAGGCGTATTCATTCTCACATGACTGAGCAGAAAGTGATGACAACTAGTGAGCTTGCTCAGTCTTGGCAACCTGTCCATCACCTCCTGGTTCCACACACCAGGAAGACAGGACATCTCACAAGCCAGCAAGTCCAGCTGGCCCAGAGCTGCTTCTGCGCATCTCAGTAGCAGACAACCAATCAGTACCACACTTCTTGCAGGCGACAGTGCGTAAGCTCTGACGTTTGTAGGCTGAGAGTCATCTTTCCCACCTAACGTAGCCTGCAGCAGCTGTCTTCCATCAGCATACGTAGAGTCACTCTTGCCTGAAAGTCTGAAAACAGATTTTCCGTCCCCAGTGGTTCAGAATGCCTTCTGATTCTCCTGCTCCTGATACCCACTCTCTCCCAGGTAGTTTCCTCCCCTACAGATCTTACCATCCTCTCTCCCAGTCTCCTCTTGCTATTGTCCTTGCTGCAATGTTCCCTGTGTCCTATCCAAAAACTCTTCATCCTTTCTAAAGAGGCCAAGTGTTGAAATTCACACTTCCAATCCAATCCTCCTCCTCGCTCTTCCAGCAGAGCAACCACCTTAAGCTTGCTGCAGGTGTAGTCTATGATGCTTTCAGGCAAGAAAACAAATATACCACACACACTGCAGGTTACTACTGCACTCCCTCTTGTTCAAATCCTAGCCTCTACCTCTTTGCTTCTTCCTCTCTTATTGCTTGAAAGTCACCAGAAGCCTTGTGATTTGGTGCTGTTTGGTCATGATTTGGTCTGCTGATTGAGAGAGCATCTTCAGCGGGGGCTGCTGAGATAATGTTTAGATGTACTGCTACCTGCCCAGATCTTGGCCTGCTGGTGGAGAAACAATGGTATGGTGAGTAGCCCAAACTCTGGAGAGCTCATGGTAATCTCTGGTTTCTTCAGCAAAGAAGAATAAGGAGATGAGCTGGGAGAATAAGGAGATGATCTGCTACCTTTCCAAACCTTCGGTTGAAACAGTTTGCACATTCATTGCTAATCTACACATACAGAGAAAGGAATGGTTCAGCCTTCCAAGGACTATTGTTTAGGGTCACAGGTTCAGATGCTCCCAAATGCAAAACAACTCCATCCACATAAAAGAGAGGCATGTCAGGACAAGGGATTCTTAAAATCCTCTTATTCCTACCATGCTACCTGCCCATATGCCAGGAGAATCTTTTCCCCACAGGGAAAAGCATTCAAACATGTGATATTCCTCACCTGCAAGATGAGTTGGTAACTCGCAAGAAGGTTACACCATCCACTTTTTCTATTGAACCTCAAACAAGAGTTATCAAGGGGTGAAACACAGAATAAAAACAGGAACATGTGAATCAACCTCTGCAGCTTAAAGCCCTACATATGGTTCCAGTTCATATACCTTCTTCCAGTTCTGGATAAACCAAAGTAAATCTAGCAACTCACATGGAAGTCAATGCAATTGCATGTGCTGAAGATCAGCTAGCTGACTCAATAGATTTTTGCCCCTTCTCCTCTGCCCCATGCCCACTCTCTTATTGCCTGTCTCAATAACCCCCTTGAGCTCTCCAGTGATTCTCTTCAGTCTCCCTCAGCTTCTCTGGAGTCACCAGGGCCCATGAGGTTGGTGGGCCTGGCAAAATAATGCATGGAGTACACAAGAAGTCTTTAAAGCAAAGCACCTAGCACGGCTTCTGCAGCACTTGATCAGAAAATGTTACTGCATATTTCCAGGGAGAAGACAGTGGGGAGTTCCTTAGCGATTTCTTCCAAACCTCATAGCACTCTGCCTTTCTCTAAATGTTACCACTGACTTTTCCCCCTTTACTGAACAATATCATAACTTCCCCTTACCTTCTCCATAAGGACACATTATTTTGGTGCTTTCAATAATTATGAGTAAACTGTTAAGAGGGTTCTTATATGTTCTGTTTTCTCACTTATTAGTATTAATGATGATGATGATGACGATGATGCATATAATATGCTTTTCTTACAAAATCCAAAAAGTAGCAAATCATAAAATATAAAATCCAAGAACATACAAATTAGTTTTGTAGGTTCAAAACTATTCACACAGGCCAAGACTTGTTACACTGACATCAACAATAAATTAATATTACTACAGAAAAACCTTCTATTTTGTTCCCAATGCTGAATAGGGTTGGGCATCTGCAGACAGTACCGGAGATTTCCATAAACCCAGGGCAACAACTGCAGAAGCCTTCTACCTAGCCCCACTAGAAGACATCTCTCAAAGAATGGCTGGAGAGAGGGCCTCCCCTGTTGATCTTAACTGATGGGAGGAGTCATTTATTATTATTATTATTATTATTATTATTATTATTATTATTATTATTAATTTCTTTATTAGATTTTTATACCACCTCAGCCAGATGGCTCTAGGCAGTTCACAAATATAAGAACAGGTTAAAACAAACAAACAAATAACTCACTGAAACAAAATTAAAAGCCATTTAAATTCATTTCGGTACTCATTATGGCCAGGCTAAAAAGATTTGTTTTTAGGGCTCTTTTAAAGTCTGCCAAAACTCTGAAGACTCTCATATCAAGAGGGAGCACATTCCAGAGCCCAGGAGCTGCTACAGAGAAGGCCCAATCTCTGGAGCAGATCTGGCAGCTACAGAGAAGGCAAACTGGCAGCAGCCGGAGACGGATCTCTCCTGATGACCTTAAAGTATGGTGGGGATCATACCGAAGAAGGCGCTCTTGCAGATTGGGACATGTGCTACCTCAGCATACGGGTGAGTGGACATGGAGAGCTGTCCTTCTGTGACCAATTGCAGCAATGATTATGTACCAAAGGATGTATTTCTCCAAACAGAATTGTCATCCCTTGTTATGTCCACAACGCAATATCCTGAATATGCCTTTCGCTTCCTTTGTTCCCCTCCAGGTATGGGAAGGCTATTGTCCTATTGCATCTCTTCTGTGATGTACCCATGCTGTTCTGTCAATTTCACTTACAAAGAACCGAGTGAAGCCCATCTTTTTTTCAGATGTTTGCCTCTCTCAAAGTACCCAGAGGCACTGTAGCGTGGGTTATTGTGGAACGGCACAAAGAATTTAAATTTCTCAGTCTCTCTCTCTCAAAAAGCAGGTTTATGGCATCAGGTCCAAAGTAAGCACCTGAAAGAAGTCACTTCTAGTTGGTCTCTGTCCCCCTCTTCCCCTCTCTGCTTTGGAGCCTTACAATGGGCCTTACAAAGGATCAAAAAGTTGTTTATTTGAGAAGGAAAATATGGGACAGCAGTTCATTAAGCTGGAAACTTTGCCACCAGCTAGGAAGCTTGGGAAGAACAGGATTTTGTGGTGTGATAATAATAGAGATGAGTAGCAGAGAAGATAGTACTCATCTCAAATACCATTTAAAAAATATTGGGGTTACTTTTAGCAGGTTGATGGACAGAGGCTATTCATTTACTGTTCTAAAATACACATGCCACTATATCCATGGATATTGTGAGTGGGGGAAAAAAAATCTTTCTCTGTCATAAAACAAACCCACTGTGGTTTGTTGGTTTAACAGCTGGCTCTTCTGGCTCCAGGTAGAATGCTTTTCCGCACTTTGATGCTGGTTTGTGTTTTTCATTTTCTTTCTTTCTTTTTTGGCGTGTGTATTCCCTCCCTGAAACTCTATCTGGATTACAACCCTACTAAAGACTAAGCATGTTGCTTTCAGTCACGCAAGCCTTATGTTTCAATTATGGAGGCATTTATTCAACACCTGTATTTAGCCGTGTCCCTTTTCGAGTACATTCTCATTTCCCCGAGTCTTTTTTTATCGCTCCGTACAGTGCATCTTAATTTAACAATCATTGCACTTCTAAATCTCACAGCTAACCTGAAAACTGATATTGCACCGAGGTTGAACAAAGCTTTAATTCACATCTGTCTCTCCCACTCTGGCTTCTCTCTAATAAAAGAGACTATCATGAATGGGGTAATTTGCGGACTTATATGGCCAGGTGTTTTCAAGTCTGAAATGACCTGCGCGTCTGAGAAGGAATACAGGCAACAATTGAAATCAACTATACTTCCCCGCTATGACTTCCTTCCAGCTATGTTTACTTATTTGATGAATTAGGGCTGCTATTTTTGTGGAGGGGAGAGAGACCACATCTTACTATCCTTGTGATAGATGGGGATCCCTTCCCTTGAGCTGTGCCTTTTGGATGAGGTTTGAAAGTGTCTGCTATCTTTCAGGGTCTCATTGCTTATTGTCCCTCTCACAATTCGACTCTTTTAAGTACATTAAAGCCTGTGTGTGGTTTGCTAAATCTCATTAAATCTCTCCTGACTTCCTAAGAAGAATATTATGGAAAGCTGGCAGAATCGCTAAAATGCACTGCGGGCCTTGGGTATGAATCGAATGTGGATGGTGGGGGGAGCGGGTCTTGAAGCCTCCTGGGATGGTCCTATGTTTTGATTTAATCCATTTATAAATATTAAGTTAAATGCCACTTAATTGGCCTTAAATGATTTTCAAAGATAGCACATTATAATATGTCTGTCCTGAGAGCACTAACCTTTATGTCTCTGAGTAACTCAGCCCTTGAGCAGACTCCACCACTAGACACAAATGGGGGGAGTTATGAATGAATGGATGGATGAATGGGATGTGCAATTAGTAAACTCCATGTATAGCTTTGTGTATGTGTACGAGAATGGGGTGGGGCCATTCCCAGGATGCTTCCTATCAAAGATCTAGATGAACTGGGGGCAAAAAAAACCCCACATGCCCCAGAATGGCTATTTGTTCCAGTGCTTCTCCCCACTCCAGAAAAGAATAAAAGGTCACAAAAATCTAAGCTCAAGCAAGAATGGGCACAAAGATAATATTTTATCAGGACCTCTCACAGGTTTATCATCTCCAGCCCACCATTCTAGTATCTCCAGTTGCAACGAGAGTTTTCTCTGAATTTTTAAACTAGTTATGGTCAGTTTTTCTCTAACCAGTTTTTCTCTTACCATACAAAAGAATCGATATAAGATCTCTTGGCCAGATTTTTTTTTTTTTTTGAAGACTAGAGTAACTCAATGGATTTCAGTGCAGATACCTGTGACCATATGTTTACCAAAGGCTAATACAATGTTTAAAGACTCATTGCAGGCTCTGTACACAAAAAATCACTGCTGCACTCGTTCATTCATTTAACCTGTCTCAGGGAGACACATACCCATCTAAGTCTGTGAATTAAACAACGCGAGAGCTATTTGATTATGCCTTGCTTATAGCAGAGATCTTTCTTTCTACTACACATTTTGAATAAGTAAGAATAAGAGCGAGCATGGGGCATGAAAAGAGAGAGAGAGAGAGAGAGACTTTATGGATTACTATTGTTATGTTCATTTCTGATTGAAAGGCACACATGAAAATACATGGGGAGGGGGTAATTATAAGCAAATACAATCCTGTTCTTCAAAGCCCTGTCCTGCTTTATCACTTTGCAGTAATTAACCACCAGTGCCAAGCAAGTGTTTTGCCCCCTGCCCAAATAGGTACCCAGACATACATTTTTATCAGGCTTCACTAATAAATCTGCGGCATCATGGAAGAGTTCAGACTCTTCTTAAAAGGGCTAAATCAGGCCAGTAGTTTCAGCCCTGACTGCCTTTTGGAAACTGTAGTAAATTCTCCAGCCATGTCACAGGAACAATGAGAGGAATTGGGTATGAACCTAGTTACAAAACCAGATTGTATTTATGCAAATTGGGCAGTAGGGCTTGCACCTTGATACCTGGATAGTCCTTATGGTTCACCTTGAAATGCAGTTTTTAAGCAGGGAAGTGAAAGTTAAGCATCTTTTTAGCAGCCTCTCCTTTAAGCTAGCCCACCCGGCAAAGGCAAACTCTTTCCTGGGAGATCAAGACTGAGATTCAGTGAATGTAAGAGGCTCAGGTTTCCTAGTTCACCACAGTCCATTCGATTTAATGTAGTTCATTTCTCTAGCACACCCTATCCCTAGAGCTCTGAGTAGGTCATATATGAAACACAGATAAACACAATTAAAATCTAAATAAATAAATGATACATCAAAGCTTCTTCTCAGTTAAAAAGTTAACCCAGGCTACCCAAAATCTAGGCAAAACAGAAAAAAAATTATGTATTAAAGATGGGTGGACTGGCTGTCATTAAAATAGTGTGTGTGTGTGTGTGTGTGTGTGTGTGGTCTCTTAATATAAAACAGAAAACAAAAAGATTGGCCTAGATTACGTAAACTTTGAAGCACAGGTATGTTCTCCACATCTTTTTCTATGTTAAGTGCCAGCCTAGTATATAAATTCTACTCACTTGGCTATGTTTTATAAACTTTCCTCGTCTTGGGTGGGGGAAAGCCCCAAATCCACATCATCCAGAGCCATCAAAGGTGCCCATTAAAGCTACACCTCTCTTATTTAGCCTCAAGGATCCCACCTTCCTGATGTGAGTTCTAGGAAGCCTGAATGAATGGCAGAAGATGCTTCTGGTTCGTAGTGATTGCGGAGGAAAGTGGCTGGTTGGAGTAGCGGAAAGAGAAGAGACCTGATTGTCATATGGCACCCCCAGAGTTTCTCCAATGCACTCTCTCTCTCCTCACTGTCTGTGATATTAACTCCCCTCTTTTAAAAATAACTTTCTATTTGCATTTCAATCCCCTAGCAGATGTGGGGGAGAGGGGGAATTCAAAACATGTCATTAACTTTTTTCAAGATTTATTGCTGGACAAAGCTGCAGCAACGATTAACTTAACCCATTCTGAGTCATTTATCTGGGCTTCGCGCACAAGGAAGGAGTCTGTCCGAATTTCTTGTTTAAGTGTTTCCCATCCCTGGGTTCTGTTACTGGAGTTCCCCATGCACTGTCTTGATGGATTTTGATGGTCTCCTATTTTGAGCCAAGAAGCAAAGCTCTAGGAGAAAGGTAACTGGAAAGGAAAGGAAAGGAAAGGAAAGGAAGGAAGACGGCACCCTTCAGCCACCAGACTTCGTCGACTTCCCCATTTCTCTGCCACCCTCTCCGTCAACTGCCTTCAACTTACTTCAGTCCCACTTTCATGCCAAGCGATCAATACACTTGCACACGTTTTAATCTCTCCAACCCACCCATCCACCCACTGCACGCACACACACACACACACACCCCACACCCTCCCCCCGCCCTCCTGCTATCCTTAAACTATACATCCCAGCGTTGCAGAGAAGCGGGATGGAGGGAGGGGGGGGGAGAGGAGGGAGCAAGGCGGGAGGACCTTCACTCAGCCCCCCGTGCGCCAGGAAACAGAGAGCCAAAGGAAGGGGGCAAGTCCCAGGGCCCCTCCGTCCTCCCCCGGCCCGCCACCCAACACACAGCCTGATCCCCCAAAAGTTCTTGAGTCGCCTCTCTGCTGCTGCCGCCGCCGCCGCCCAAAGGAGGAAAGAGCCTCTGCCCACCCCGCTCCAGAAGTGGACTCACAAACGCCCCCAGACTTCGCTCCGGATGCCTCCCTCGCCCTCCACCCTCGACCCCGCTCTCGAGCAGCAGCCCTCCGAGCTGGCGGGCTTCTCGCCTCCGTCTCCGGAGTAGAAGGGGAGCCTCCGCTCGCGCCGTGCCCCTCTGCCCCTCCGCTGCCTGCCTGCCTGCCTGCCTCTCTCTCGGAGGGTGCCCCACCGCTGCCCTGCTCCCTCCGCGATGGGCGGTCCGCGTCGCCCGCCCCAGACTCTCTCCCGCGGGGCTCCGCTCCGGCCAGCCGCCACAGCAGCAGCAGCCCGTTTCAGCACCAGGGGGCTGGACAGCTCCTCGCCGGCAGCCCTCCCTCCCCGCGCCCCCCCCCCCCGCCTCCCCCTCTTGGACTCTGGCGAGCTTGGCTTGCTTCGTGCTCCCCCCACCCCGGGGAAGAGATCGCAACCGCGCACCCACCCCCACCTCCGCCAGCCTCCCCGGCTGGGCTTTCAGCCGGGCGGGATCCTGCCCCCTGCCGCCGCCGCCGCCGGCTCCCCTCCTGCCGGCAGGCAGCCCCGGTCGGCCGGTGCCTGGGAAAGTTGCGAAGGCGCCGCTCACCTTTGTGCATGCCCGTGAAGCGGTCCTTCAGCACCGTCAGTTCGTAGATCTTGCCGAACTCTTCGAAGAGCGGCTTGAGGTCCTTCTCGTCCAGGTTGCGCGGGATCTGTCCGATGAAGAGCTTGATGGCATCGTGGTCCTTCATGGGGATGGTGGAGGAGTTCCCTGGACTGTGGTTTAATCCGTTCATGTGCCCGTTGGTGCTGGGGTTAGTGTGGTTGCTACTGAGGCTGGAATTGTCTGCTTGTCCGTTTGCTAACGTGGCCATCTTTATATACATAGAGGAAAAATCTTCTTTTCCTTTTTTTCCCACCCCCCCTCGCTGCCTCGGTGCCTCGCTCGCTCGCTCGCTCGCCCGCTGCCTCTCACACACACACACCCTCACACACACACTCACACACACGCACACCCCACCGCCGCCACACACACTCACTCCGCCCTCGCTCGCTCGCTCTAGGTCGGCACTGATTTTTTTTATACATTGAACAGCCAGGATCTCTGTCCTTTCCGTTTAAACAGGCTGGATCGGTTCAAGATGCCAGCGAGACTGGGGGGTAGGGGCGGGAGGGAGGGGAGAGGAGCCGGGGTGGGGAGGGAGGGAGGCCAGGGGGAGGGCTGGGGGCTGGGAGGGGGACACTTGCTTGGGCTTCAGCTCCACCGAGCCCCCCGAGCCCCTCCTCCCCCCGAGCCCCCCCCCAGCCCACCCCCACCCCCGTCTGCCTGCCCAGTGGTAGATTCCAGTCCTTGCCTTGGCTATAAATAGCGCCAGGCGCATGGCTCTTTGAGAGAGAGTCAATGTCTATTGTGGTAACTGAGCGAAGGGGGAGCGGTTGCATTTCGCAGAAGCCAAGAGATTTTTTTTTTCTTCTCCACCCCCCCTACCCCCCTCTCTCTATTTTTTTTAAATTTATTTGCAAGATGGCTCTCTTCCTGCCTTTTGTCATTTTCTCCCCTTTATTGTGATTGTTTTTATTTTTCTGCTTCTGCATACCCAACCACCTCGACTTTTCCTTCCAGTAATGGCTAGGGAAAGAAAGCCTTTTGTTTGAGAGGAAAAGCAGAGAAAGAGAGAGAGAGAGAGAGACCAAACAAAAAACAAAAAAAAAGACAAAAAAAGAAAGAAAAGAAAAGAAAAGCCACACAAAACCCAAACAAAACGAGGGCGTGTTGGCATTTTTTTAAAAATTAAACTGCATCTTTTTCTTCTCTCTACTCACACATTGCTAATAAAAGAACTACAGATATGGAGGAAACCTGGAGATCAGGTGTTTTCTTGTTGTGATGGTGCTATGATAGTGACAGTGGTGATTGTTATTATTGGTGTCTGCGCTTTCTCTATATGTGTCTGTGTTTCTTTTCGATTCTGTCTGGGCTCCTTGTTGACCGCAGGGATTTTAAAGCATATTTACCCCCCCCCCCCCGGACCCCCCCCATCTTCTATGCCATCTATTCCGGGGAGAGCAGATTGTATTCTGGTAGACCTTTTGGGAGGAGGAACTGGGAGTGGGGGGGGGGGTTGTTGGGACAGAAACAATAGCAACATCCAAATTGTCTCCCTGGCTGGCATTCATTCATATTTCGAATGCTGTTAATTATTTTTATTTGAATTACCTTGACATTTTTTGTTCTTACTACTGTAAGAGGGCGATTTGGGAGTCTGTGAGGGTGCAGTGGGGTTTTCCTCTGCTTTAAAGGTAAATTTTCTTCGCTGTGAACAGTCTCCATGTAGTTTTCTTGTTCTGCTCATTGATAGGCAAGTAAACATTTTCGCTCCCCTTTCTCAGTAGGCACCAGGTTTCTCAGATGCTTATAGGAACAATGCATTATAGTTAATTAAGTCACACAGTAATAAAAAAGTAGGATTTCTCCCCCCCCCCCACACACACACCCCTCGCGACTGCCTTTCGCACTGTTGTTTGGGGAAAAAAAGAAGAAGCAGGCATCGGATTAAAAAAAAATACAACATGTAGCTCAAAGCAATTTTTCTTAGCTTTAAATGAAATCTCGCAGAAACATCTGGTGGCATAAGCTTCTACTACAGGCAGGGAAAATACTACAGTGTGTGGAGAAGGGGAGATTTGCAAGGCTTCAAGTTACTCTGTTTAGAGAGAAAGAGAGATCTATATATAAATGTTGATTGGTTGGGTTTTTTTTAAAGATTTTTTTTTTTAAATTTCCTCAAGTGGATTATCTCCTCCGAGTCCATAAATGGGTTGCAGAAAACATCAGCCGTCCTATGTGAATTTATGAATATAGGGAGGAGGGGAGAATATCTGAATTCATTATATGTATTTTCGATATTGATTTAAGGCACCTGCCTGCAGCCTTTGAGGTATGGCAGGATTATTTTTAGAAAGTAAATAATTAAAGTGAAGCATCAATTAGAAGAGAGAGAAGAGATTCTGCTTTTAAATCATATTTAAATCAAATTCGCTAACAACCCCTCATCTTTTTTTCATGTCTCAAAAGAAAAGAATCTCAATTGGAAGGCCAGTTCATTGTATATCAGCTCCACGAGGTGGAGGGCGAGTGGGGTGTGTGTGTGTGTGGGGGGTGTATTACATGTGTTCTCTTAGACAGAAGGGGCAGTATTGCAGAGGGTAGGTAAATCAGGCTGCAGCCCTATGTGCATTTACTTTGGAGGAAGCCCCATTGAACTTAGGAGTTGTACGAGTAAGCATGATTATGAGCCAGCTATACATTGAATTGTTTATTTTCAAATGTCCTATTTTCTCTTTCTTTCTTTCTTTCTTTCTTTCTTTCTTTCTTTCTTTCTTGTGTTTTCTTTTGGGATAGTGGAGCATTTATATATGTTTTCCTTAAAATGTATCTCCGCACACCTGAGAACTCCGTGGAAAGCAATATAACGTAACTTTCTGAGAGTCAGTAAGCGATGGCAGAGTGTCTATGAAGTCCGACAAGGCATGGCTTTTCATATTCTTACAGCACAAAGACATTATTCATACAAATATGAGGTTGCATTTTGAGTAGTTATGTGAAGCCTGTGCTCATGTAATTTTTTTTTTTTAAATTGTGTGTGGGGGGGGTTAAGATTAATTCAGTTTGTAATTACTCACTACCTGTTCCCACATGACAGGAGAAGTAGGCTGCAAGTTCCCTGGAATGGATTTTCATTTACCTCTGGTGAATACTTCTAGACATTGTTTTGAGATGGGTTTGCAAACTACCTAGAGCTCTTATGTCTTGGCAGAACAATGAAGGGGTGCCACAGAGTGTATGGGGAAAAAGATCTTGGTAACTCTGAGGTGTTGCCAATGGGTTTAAATACCCAAACAAGCTAAACAGAAATAAATCCTTCTCTTATCAGCATTAAATAAACTTATATAGGAGCTTTCTTTTGTGGGATTGCATCTGGCCTGTGGTGCGGCTTATAACTTCTATGTTCATCAGGACCACCTTTTCTTTAACTAGATATATTTTTCATTGTTTGTGTATGCAGCCCTTCTGCATCCAATTTGTAATAATGAAGGCCATTGGAATAAAGAATGTTGCTCCCAGGAGAAGGTTACACATTTTCAGAAGTTCCCTAGAAGTGGCGATACTACCCTGGGGTAAACTCACTCACCCTGGGATAGCTTGGTTGACGGTTTTAACCTGCCAAATGATATGGAGATTTTACTTACTACACATCAGGTGCAAATGTGTGGTAATGTGCACTATCCATCCAGAGTTTCTGCACTTTCTGTTTGGTCATCGGTGTTTTGTTGTGTAAACTATTCTGTGTTCAGCTCAGGAAACTACCATTGGAAGCAAGGAGGGTGGGGAAAACAGCAGTTATGTCGGGCCGCAGCGGGGCAGGGGTTTGCTGACAGGAGAAATAAAGTGAAATACTTTATTTTCCAAGTTATACTTTATTTTCCAAGTTGCAAAACAAATGTGTGCTAAAGAGAAAAGGGAGGTGTTTGGGATGAGTATGGCTAAACATCCAAAGCAAACATCCAGTGAAGATCAAAGCTAAACTAGAAGCTTAGGTTGGCCTGTTAAGTGGACAGATGCAAACCCAGTTTCATGGCCATCGAGTGAGTGTGTACAACCCCTGCTCTTTTAGCTTAGCAGTGACTGAAAAAGAAGAGGCCAGTGGAAAAAAGGCATTTGGTTGGGAAATAATATTTTGATCATTTCAGGAGAATTTGTTAATGCTTCTTTCATGGAAAGAATGCAGGAGGAGTCTCACTGCGGTGAGAATGTTTTCCGTGTGAACTTGCAGGTGCAATGGTTATTCGATGCTCTCTGGATTAAGCATGACATGGCATTAATTTCACCCCACAAAGATCCTTGGGTACTCCTCCCACCCACCCCACCAAGCAGTTGCGTATAGACAGCAATCCCCCCTGCCATTTTCATATTTGCATTATTCATCGTGTATAAAGAACAGGTGGTCTCGATTTTTGCATTTATAAACCCCCATCAAATTCTCTAGACAGAGCAAATTATGAAAATGCGCCTGCAATCGCTTAATGTCTGCTGATGTATTTTCGTTGCAAAATGTATTTTGATGGATTTTGTTGTTGCTGTTTGCAGAATGTAGTGGGTTCCCCCCCACACCCAGGAACAAATATCTAGCATGGAGGTTGGCATGAGGCAGAGCGAGAGGGGTGCTGGGGGCAGACTGCTTGCGTAGGGGAGGGCTAACTGAACTACCTTGGAAGTGAATGCAATTGGTTAAAGTGATGGTCATCTGTATTCTCAGACACCTTTGTCTTCAGCCTAAAGTGAAGAACAGTGATCATATTTGTGAGAGGAGGGGAGGGGCCCTCTCTTATAGCTCCTACTTAGCTAGAGGCCTTTGTAGCCAGGCTGGAATGGATGTGGGAGAAGGAAAGAGGGAGGGTTTTTCCTGGGGGGGGGAACGACATATTTGAAGAAGAAACACTAAGCTACAGAGCTATAAGAGAAAATTGGAAGGTGTTCAGAATATGATTCTCCAAGTTCCTTCCTGAAGTGTACTTGCTTGCTGAGAGGAGAGCTGGTCTGGTGGTAGCAAGCATGACATGTCCCCTTAGCTAAGCAGGGTCCACCCTGGTTGCATATGAAAGGGAGACTAGAAGCGTGAGCACTGGAAGAGATTCTCCTCAGGGGATGGAGCCACTCTGGGAAGAGCAGAAGAGTCCAAGTTCCTCCTTGGCAGCATCTCCAAGATAGGGCAGAGAGACTCCTGCCTGCAACCTTGGAGAAGCAGCTGCCAGTCTGTGAAGACAATACTGAGCTAGATAGACCAATGGCCTGACTCGGTATATGGCAGCTTCCTATGTTCCTATGCTGTTTGTGGCACTCTGTTGCACCACGGGAGTGGAGGGGACAGGCAGAAGCCGAGAGTTAAATCCCGACTTTGGGCAGAGATTTCAGCTAGGTGAATGTTGGTTCCTTCCGACCCTATGATTTCATTCACACCACCACCAAGGAATTTCCCCCATCCCATAACCTGCACTGATTTCAGATTGGGAGCTGCTAGCATATTGTTCTCATGAGGGCTAGAATCGTGCCCTTTAAAAAAATGAAACCTGAGATCTCAAGAAAACTGCTCAGGCTAATTCAGTGTGATGATGATGAAGAACAAACAATGCATTACATTATATATGTTGTGACAGACAACCCTATCCTCCATCTCAGCGTACCTCCTCCCATTTTACCATTTCCGCCACACTGTAGCAGCTACACCCTCTCCTCTGCCTGCACAGAGCTGCCTTCTTCACTCTCAGCTAATATTTTTTGCTTTACAGCAAAAGGTAAACGAAGCAGTTTTCTAGTGGGCACATGGCAATACTTGTGGCCAACCCAATCAGTTGGCAGCTAATTCCTGCAGTTATGAGTCATGCAATGCAGATAGGCCTCTTTTTCTGTGTTCTCACAGTGACTCTGATACCAGGAGTAGTAGTAGTAGCAGCAGCAGCAGCAGCAGCAGTAGTCTTGGTAAGATGACCGTTTCTTGGTCCATCAGTCTTCTTGTTATCAGAAAAACCTTTGCATCCCTGAAGCCACACCCTCCTTCAGGGTTGGGGCTGAAAGTTATATTTTGTGCAGTTTGAATTCTTAGCCAGGGAAACTGAAAACAGTTTGGAATGGACTGGGAAAGATTGCAAAGGTTGTGATGGACTTTAAAGTTCTTCTGAGGGTATTGGACAAAGGAGGCTTTGAAGATTGTGCTGATTGTCTATGTTCTTGCTTATTTACTTTCAACATGTATGAAAGTAAACAAGAGATACTGTAAAACAGCACAACTCTCCAGGACTCTAACAAGGACCTTGTAAAGCTGCTCTGAAATGTGCTGCTAAGGAAAACAAGGAATGTAACATCTTTAACAAGACACTTCACGAGGCAAACATTAGGGCTGTTCATGGATCAAATTATTGAATAAGATCCGATTCGGATCAGATGATTATTGTATTTTTAATCTGATAGTAATATCAGCCTGTCTTGAATTAACCGATGCATCATTTTTGGATTGATGCATTGTCCTGTAGGATAGGAACAGGATAGAAACATAGGAACATAGCTGCATCATAGCAAGTCAGACCATTGGTCCATCTCGCTCAGTATTGTCTACACAGACTGGCAGCCGCTTCTCCAAGGTTGCAGGCAGGAGTCTCTCTCTCTGCCCTATCATGGAGAAGCTGCCAGGGAAGGAACTTGGAACCTTCTGTATGCAAGCAGGCAGGTGTTCTCCCTGGAGTGGCCCCATCCCCTAAGGGGAATATTTTACAGTGCTCACACATGTAGTCTCCCATTCACATGCAAACCAGGGTGCATAAGCTAAAGGGACAATTCATGCTTGCTACTGCACGACCAGCTCTCCTCCCTAAATATAATTGCCCATAAGAAATAATGGCATATCACCAAAATGAGCATAAATATATTATTGTAAATCAGAATGGGATTGAACTTACAGGCATAGTACACCCTTGTTATGGTTGATGGTGGACCCTGTTTAGGGCTCAATACCACCCCCTTTTCATGCAGAAGATCCAGAGTTTATGAGAAGCAGGCAAAGCTTAATTTTTATATGTACCTTTCATACTTCTGTTTTGAATAGATACTTGCATCCTTGCTTTTATCCTTGAATGTTTGAAGGCATTCAAAGCCCGCCCTGATAAAGTTTTGTCCCAGAAAGTGAAGGCTGGTATGTGCCATGGTGTTTCAGAAGAAGGCCAAATCCTATTACACGATCCTGCATTTGCTTGTATTAGACTGAGGGGACCGAGCAGAATTAATACAGATGCTCGCAGGTGGGTGAGTTAGTTCTACGTTCCTCCCTCCAGTCCAAGCACTGTGATTGGAAGGGAACAGAGATGCAGATGAACCAACTGTGGCATGCTTGTGCAGCTGCAGGTCTGAGGACGAGGCATTGGAACAATGCATAGCTAGAGATGTCCGCCCCTCAGTGTTTTCCGTATATGGCACCTCACCAGACTAAGTTTTGGGACATAAATTAATTACTGAGAAAAGCACGAAAGCAGACACCCAATCCTCCAATGCAGTTCGATACTGTCCAATATGATATAGAAAATATTGTATTGGGTGGTGCTGATATTAGCAATTACCCATTGGAAACAGCACCATGCAAAATGCATCTGATAGCGACTGTCTTGAAATGGATACAGTTATTGTTCTGATTCAATGCACAGCCTGAACAAATATTTTATTTACATATAAGGAAGAACAGACCTACTTCTATGCAATGTGCAAATCACACGGAAGATGGTTTTGTGTCGTATATGCTTGTTAACATGAGCCTGTAATGATAGATCAGCGTGGTGCCAGTGTGGTGTAGTGGTTAGAGTGCTGGACGAGGACCGGCGAGACCCAAGTTCAAACCCCCATTCAGCCATGATACTTGCTGGGTGACTCTGGGCCAGTCACTTCTCTCTCAGCCTAACCATTTTCAAAGGGTTGTTGTGAGGAGAAACTTAAGTATGTAGTACACCACTCTGGGCTACTTGGAGGAAGAGTGGGATATAAACATGTAAATGATGATGATGATGATGATGATGATGATGATGTAGTAAGGAGGCCGGGATGGCGAAGGAAGAGGAATGGGGCAATGTCCTCATCTTCCTGGAGCTGGTACGTGTGTGTTTGTGCGCCATTACTTCAGACCACCAGTGAGGGCTTTCATGAGTGATTGTTTCTGCATACAGCGCTTCCCTGCCCATAGAAAACCAAAGGTTAGGAAGAAGGTTCTAACCTAGTTGTTGGCTGATAAACTAGGCAAACATTTTCTGTGGCTTTGTCATCATATCTGATGACAAAAGATAGATCTTTGGGACCACTCCAGGTTTCCCCTTCTTCCCTCAAGACTGACTTTGTTTCATGCTATAATGCACTTCCTTTGAGATGGCCATGTTTTACTCAGGACAAAAAGCTTTATCATCCTTGTAAGAAATATCCTGGATGTGCTTTGCTGTATTTCTTTCTCCATGCTCTGTATTACCATGTATGTTGCTTTTTAAACACACACACACACACACACACACACACACACCAGTCTAAGGGCCTGACATGTAATGATGTAAACCTTTACCCATGTTTTAATAAGGGTGCTTCAGTAAAAATTCCTGTGCACATGGAATTTTTCCCCAGTACTGGGAATAACATTTAGGAATGCCTCCAGACTTATCATTCTCAATGTGCTTTCTCAATATTCTTACTCCTGTGTCGCCCCATAAAGATCAGTAGGGCTACATGGAATTTGTCTGCTGGAGATTGGGTCTTGTTTTTCTTTCCACCTCAGTTCAAGTCGAAGGACATGATGCTGGAACGCCATGCAAAGAAGCATTCAAGATGATTCCCTATATATTAAGTGGGGATGAATCTGTAATTTTACACTTGGGTCCGATGCATGTTTATTCAGGAGTAAGTTCCACTGAGTTCAAGAGGAAACCCAAGGGAGCATGCCTAGGACCTTGGTCTTAGGAATGTAATGCAGGTGCTAAGTAACTACAGTATTAGCAGGGAGGTAGCGTGGGGAAGACAAGAGTATCTTCTTAACAGTGCTATCTGCATGCCACATTTGGGCAGCAAGGGTACCCAGGGAGGCGTTCTCAGCCAAGGGCAGGCTGAGCATTGTTCTCAGTGGCTGCCCCTTCCTCGTGGAACCTGCTTCCCTTGGAGGCCTGCCTAAGCTCCCATCTCTTTTGAAAGTGCTGTGAAATAGTTCTATCTGGACTGCCTTTTGGAAACTAGGCATAAGTGAAGCAGACTTGTTCTGTTTTTCAAAACTGCTCTGCTGAATATTCTCTAGTTTTTATATGGTTGCTTTAAAATGGGCAATTTCAGTAGGGTAGAAATTATTACTGAAGATGCTTGGATTGTGCAAATCCTCCCCTTTCGAAACCTGCATAGTGTGGTTGTATTATCTTGTGCACAGCTATTGCTGCTGCTTCAGTGCCATTTCTTCCCCTGCCTGTTCTTGCGACTTCCCTCATGGATTAGACACATGGGTGGCCCTACCCATTCAGGGATCGTTCAGGGAATAGGATGACATCACAAGAGAGGCAGCCCTTCCATGAGGCGAGGCGAGGTGGTTGCCTCAGGCGGCAGATTGTTTTTGGAGTGGGCGGTATATTAAATGTTTCTAATAAAATATATAAATAAAAAAAATTGTTGGGGTGCCAGTGAAGCAGCAAGATGCCTCTTGCTTTAAAAAGGGGGAAGGAAGTTGTGGGGTGTGTGGGCAGCATTTGCCGCCCTGCCTGAGACACACAGAGGTCTTGAGCCACTGCAGATCACAACACAACATTGCAAATCTCATTTGACTATGCAATAGCACTGAGGCCAAGTGAGGCTGGTGTAACTGAAGATGCAAATATGTTAGCAAGGTGTTTTTGTTTTTTAATCACCAATAAGGGGAGGTGCTTTTGTTCACTGATAACATATTTGCAAAAACCTTTGCATAATTTCAGCTCTGTTTGATGCATTATTTTCATTTATTAAATTTTATTTATTTTTCATATTTATGAAAAGACAGTATATAAAGTATATATCCGATGGTATATAAATATTTTTCATATTTATATACTGTCTGATATGTATATCCCTAGGCGGCAGTGTTCTCTCTAATTCTTTTCGTTCTGTGTGCGGAAGGAGTTTTGTTCTATGCAGGAATATCGAGGCAGTGTGTGCACACATGCATTCAGAGTGGGGCCTTCCTGATTCAACCTGAGCAGGATCTAAAATTAGCTGAGCAGATATAAAAAACTTGTGGGCACAGGCATGTGCACACACCTTAGAGGGAACACTGCTAGGTACATGATTTTAAAATACAACCAATGTAAAATCACAGTTGTACAGAGCTGAACGAATTTAAAATTAACTTTAACTAGAAGCCTGGGAAAACAGGTGCATCTTGAGGATCTTTTCAAAAGCAGTCAGAGATGCAGAAGTTCTTATTTTGACAGGGAGTGTGTTCCAATTTTTTTTAACTGATCATTTCTCCTCCTCCTCCAAATGTGTATATTCCATTTTTTCCAGCAAAAAAAAGTTCAGAAAGCAATTTACAAAGAAAAAGAAAAGATGGTTTCCTCTACCAGAAGGGCTCACAATCTACAAAGAAACACAAGACAGATACCAGCAACAGCCAATGGGAAAACACTGTGCCAGAGTTGGATAGGAATAGCTGTTCTCCCCCTGCTAAATCGAAGAGGGACACTACTAAAAGTTGTCTCTTTGCTCAGTTAGCCGAGGCTGATCTGTGACCATCTGGATTGCAGGGCTGTCAAAGGAAGGATACAGGACTGAGGAGGAGAATCAGAAATGGGGTCCTTTGGACACAAGGTGACAAGGAGGGAATAAGGAATGGGGGAGAGATCTGTGCATCTGTTCATCTGCTCTTCCACTGAGTTCCCTGCTGGTCAGTGATCCAAAGCAATGAACTTAAGTGGAGTGGACACCAAAAGCCAAGATTTATCCTTGAGCAACACCTCCCTCCAAGAAATTCTGAGGGATGTCAAAGGAGTCTGATAACCCCTTCTCGGGACCTTCTTGCACATCCCTATGTTAATGTAAAATGATATATAAAATATTAACAATCGCCCTTTGTCACACACTTGAATTGTCATTGAGGGGCACAACTGAGTCTCTTTGAGAACTCAAGCCTTCTTTTCCCTCAGGAGGTTCTGATGCCATGGTTTGAGAACCTCTGCTGTGTTATGAAATGGTAGGGAATTCAGTGCTCAGAGTATGGGGTGGCTAGAAGGGGCTTGACCCCTTTAATTTGTGACGGCCCCATAGCAACCGTTTTTAGCCAACTACAGTGGTGGGGACATGATTTGGCTTAAACTGGATGGAATCAGGAAGTGGGCACTGTGGGTTTCATTTCATTCCTTGTTCCGTGTAACTTAAACACTGGGAATAATCCAGAGAGTGTGTGACTGATTCTACTTAATGTTTTACTGACTTCACTTCATTGACTTTGGTGGCATTATTCCTAGAAATTGGCCCTTTCCCTGCCATGCTGAGAGATTATATAGTGACTCAAACTTAGTATGTGTCATATATATATATATATATATATATATATATATATATATATATATATAGGCAAGAATATTTAAGGTCATTCCTAGACTATCAGGGAATAAGCTGAGACTGTTAAACTGATGAATTGGTTCATTCAGAGCCAGCCTGCCCTCCTCAACCTGCCTTAGCTTATTGACTTCTGATTTTCAAAACTACAAAGTGCTATATTGCAAGAATAGCAAAATCAATGGGACATGTTAACTGTGGATAATTTGGTGTCTAATCTATTGCTGACCAGCTCAGAGCACCTTGAAATGGAAAGGGAAAGGAAACCAGATAGTTCAAACTTCCTTGAAAAATAATCGTACCTTTTTTTATAATAACCATTTTAACAAAACCACAGGGAGACCAATTGTTGTAAATAATTCATATCTACTGGGCCCATCGGTATAAATACATGAGGTAGGGCTGTTGCTTGGGCTTTATGGATTTATTTGGAATATTTATTAGGCCTGTGCATGACTGGAAAAATTGGATTTGGATCGGGTCTGATAATCTGATCCAAAAATTCAGTGTTGGTTCAGGTCCTTTTGGACCCTTAGAAGGTCAGGGTTTATAAAATTAGATAAAAATCCCCATATAAGTATATGGGAAAAGAAAAAATTGCCCCCACCAAAAAAACCCCAACGAGCCCAGGAATTCTTAAAGCTGGCACACAAATAGCTAAAGATGGTCATATCAGTGTATTTAACTAGAAGTGAATCTGACCATCCTTTTATTTTTTATTTTTTTTAAAGTAATCTGGAAATTGCACTCACAGTGAATGCAGAAGAAAGGTTATGTCAAATCTGAGAATCTCAAGGGAAGTGATGCAATGCCAAATAATTTTCTTGTTCCGCTTTTAAATATTCATTTATTTATCTATTTATTTATATACCACCCCATACAAAAAGGTCCCTAGGCGGTTCACAATATAAAACCATTAAAACATTAACATAATAAAAAGAGTTTAAAACACAATAAGAACTAAAGCTTTAAGACTATAAACTAAAAAGCCTTACTAAACAAAAAATTACTTATTACATACTTAAAAACAAAACAAAACAAAACCATGGGCTGGTAAGAAGGCACGTGGGGGGGGGGGGAGAAGCCAGAAGGTGGCTTTAAAAAACAAAACAAAACAAAACTCAGTTGAACTTGCGAGGGCAGGGGAGAAGCAACTCCTGCTGCCATTCAGAGCTCAGAAATGCTCTGGTTTTGCCAGAACAGGGTCAGAGAAGACCAATAGGCACTAGGCTGTGCAAGTTTGGTTTTGGACTTTCTCTGAATCCCTCTGACCTGGACAAAACTGGACCATTTTTTTTTTAACCAATCTGGTTTTGTACAGCCCTAATATTTATATCTTATCTTCCTGCCTATAATAGGCTTCCAAAGTATCTGACAATGAGAGATAATTAATACATACCCAATAAATCAGATTATTTTTGCCTGAAAGCAGTTGTCATGACTGATGGAGACTGTGGGAGAACGATGATATAAAATATCCACTCCCCTCACCTTACATGTTACTTTAGAATTATGTGTGTGGTATAGCCCTGTAGTGGGGAAATGCTTGACTAACCAGCAGAAGGTTTCCAGTTCAAATCCCTGCTGGTAATATATCAAGAAGCAGCGATACAGGAAAATGCTGAAAGGCATCATCTCATACTGTGCAGGAGGAGGCAATGGAAAACCCCTCCTGTATTCTACCAAAGAAAACCACAGGCCTCTGTGGGCATCAGGAGTCGAATTTGGCTTGATGGCACACTTTACCTTTAGCCCCTGCTAACTGGGCAAAGAGGCACCTTTTTAAAGTGGTGATTCTTTTTATTTCTCAGGGGGAGAGAAACTGGCCCTATCCATCCCCAGCACCACATCCCTCCAGTGGCTGTTGCTGGTATCTACCTTGTGTTTCTTTGTAGATTGTGAGCCCTTTAGGGACAGGGAGCCATTTTATTTGTTTGTTTGTTATGTAAACTGCTTTGGGAACTTCTTTTGAAAAGTGGTATATAAATATTCGCCACTCTCGTCCTAGTGGCCTTATCTTAAAAGAGGTGTTTTGTCTTGTGAAAGAATGTCTTATATTCACACGGTGCTCACAATCTGCAGATTTTATATGCACTTGCATTTTTAAAAACAAAAACCCAAGCTTTTTAAAAAAAATTGCTACCTCGTTAATTGGAGCACCTTTTTAGTCAATCGAAAGGGCTTTTTAATCAATTAATCTTATCAACCAACCAACCAACCAAATTAGTTTTGCATGCTCAAAAGTGAAAGATGCCTGAGCATGCTTTACTGAGAAGTCCTCTGGCTTCCACTTCAGGCTGGCTTTCACCAGCTTTTATTTCACTATGCTTAAACAACAAACAACAACAACAACAACAACAGGTTATCTTGGGCTTCCTCAGTGGTGGGCCCTCATTTTGGCTAATTACAAACCGATTAAAAACGCGCTAGAAAAAGAGTAAGAATAAGAAGATAGCTCCCTATCCCCAAAGAGCTCTCAGTCTAAAAACAAACAAACACAAAACCAAGGTAGATACCAGTAATCACCACTGGAGGGATGCTGTGCTGGGGTTCGATCGGGCCAGTTGTTCTCCTGCTGCTAAATGTAAAGAGAATTGCCATTTTGAACCGTGCCTCTTTGCTCAGTGAGCAGGGACGCAACTCATTTACATCCTGCTTTTTCAAAAATCCAAATTGCCAAAGTGGCTTACAAGCACAACTCTCACAGTAATACAATACGACAGATCTGAAGCAACAGTCGGATTATACATACTGTAGCAGCCACTGAAAATCACGCAAATTTATAAAACAGGATAATTAAAAGCCTTTTAACTTTAAAACAGGATGATGAAAAGGCTTTCCGTGTTGTTTCCAGTTGTCATCATATGCTAAGGTGAAGTTTAAAATAAGCTTGGGAGCTTCCTGCTCGGGCAAAATGTCTGAGGAATTTCGCAGGCAGCCGGAAGAGCTTTAACAGCCCCCGTGATTTTTCTCAGAGGGGCTTCGCTTCTAGCAGCAAACTAGACACAGAGCCTTGTCTGCCAGCCAGGCAGAGATCTGAGTGCAATATTCTTAAGGGGGCCTGTGCTTCTTGCTGCCTTCAGAGGCGTGGCAGAAGCAGGGATGCTGATGCTCTGGGTGGCAAACAAGGGCTAAGGGAAGAACAGAGTGAGATAAGAGCAGGCTGTGTCCAAGCAACCTTTCCTTCCCACCATCCATTTGCTTGCACACAGAAAGAAGAGCAAGTTGATGGCATTTGCTTCGATAATCTTTAAAAAGTCTTTCTCTTGCCAGAGGAAGGCATTTGAGTTGAAGATGGCACTGCTGGTGAGTGCATTCGGCCCTGCTTATATTCAAGGGCTGCTTCTAGAAACCTGCCCTGGTATTAGCTGTCTGCATTCAGTGCCAGCACCATGAATTTTAAATTGGTGGGACCCATCAGTGTGGAATGGGCTCCACCCAAAGATCTACCTCCCTCCTCATCTTTACCAAATGCCTGAAAACTTATTTCTAGGGATGGGGTGAATTTACAAGTCTCTCTGTGTAGGGGGGTTGTTGTGTGTGTGTTTTTTTTTTTTTTTTTTTTGAGGGGGTGGGTAAATTTGGGTTCCTGAAGTACCAAAATTCTCATCTCATCTTGAGCTGGAACCAGATAACTTCCAATTGGGGTCTGGCTCAAAGTGTGGTTCATACCCAGCCCAGATGATAGTTGTCCCTCCTTACCTGTCTCACCCCCTTTCCAAAGCAAAGAAATCCCCCCTCCCTTTCAGCCCCACTTACCTGTGAGAACATGGAGAGGGCAACCTGGGATAGGGAAGGCTTGCCAGAGAGGGCCTAGTGATCTCTTCTTCTCTGGAAAGCTATCAAAACAGCAGAAAGCATCACATAGGATCATAGGAAGTTGCCTTATACTCAGACCATTGGTCCATCTAGCTCAGTATTGTCTAGCCAGACTGGCAGCAACTTCTCCAAGGTTGCAGGCAGGAGTCTCTCTCAGCCCTATCTGGAGAGGCCAGGGAAGGAACTTGGGACTTCCAAATGCAAGCATGAAGGTGCTCTTCCCAGAGTGGCCTCATCTCCTACGGGGAATACCTTACAGTGCTCACACGTGTAGTCTCCCTTTCAGCTGCAAACCAGGTGGTCCCTGCTTAGCAAAGGGGACAATTCATGCTTGCTACCACAAGACCATCTCTCCTCCCTTCCAAGAAAGCAGTACAATTGGATCGGTGGCTTCATGCCCTCTGTGGTTGTGACAGCACTCCGAAACCTGATGTCTGCTCCCAGGATCCCTCCTTGACTTTCTGCACCTCCATAAATTAGGCAAAAGAAGTGATGGCAAGAAGGCCTCTCCGTCCTGTCATGCTCCCAAAGATACCATCAGAAGCTCAACAGGGCCTAGAGGACATCACTGATTAGGTATGGATCTGAATTAAAATGTGATTAATTTTGGACTTCCAGTGGACAGTCTCTGAATTAATTTGATTTAAATGGATGCATTCTGACGTGGATGTGCAAGGGTGTGTGTGTGTGTGTGTGTAGGAGTCTTCTCTAGTTAGGAGAGTGAGGATTGCATTTATTATTAGCAAGGAACAAAAAGGGTCCAAGGGTGTCCCTGCCTGAGCACAAACAGATACCATTCTTTAAATTACCAGATAGACACAAACAGAGAGGGAGGGAAGACGGATAAGCCTTTGCAAAGATGGGAATGCACAATGCCAGGAGTTATTGTGGCTTTCTGTGGAGTTAGCAATGCAATTAACAGAACTGTGCGAGTGTCGAAGAAACAGTGTCTGTGCAATGTGAATAAGTATCTTCCGAGGGTGTGAGGTGCCCTTTGTGGGATTTGTGAGAGCTTGTGGGTTGATCTTCAGTGTCAGCAAAGGGTGATCAGCTAGCTGATAGCAAGATGGCCATCCAATCTAAATTTCAAGCGTAAGGGAAACTCCAGAAAGAGAGAGGGGTCTTAAAGCAGAAACACTGGCAAAGTCAGCCTCTCTCCGTTCACTTTCTTTTCCTATTTTTTGTTAAGTTCGTAAGATGTCCACCAAATGGAACACAGGAAACTGCCTTCTACCGAGTCAGACCCTTGGCCCATCTAGCTCAGTATTGTCCACACTGACTGGCAGCAGCTTTCTATGGTTTCAAGCAAGCGTCTCTGCCAGCCCGACCCAGATATGCTACCATCTCTAACTGATGACCCCCTGCTAACTAGGCAAAGATTCGCCTTTTTAACATGGTGATTCTCTTTATTGAGCAGGGGGAGAGTAACTGGCCCTCTCCACCCCCAGCACAGGACCACCCGTGACTGTTGCTGGTGTCCGTCTGATGTTTCTTTTTAGATTGTGAGCCCTTTGGGGCCAGGGAGCCATCTTATTTGTTTACTATGTCTCTTTGGAAACTTTTGTTGAAAACCAATAGGCCTTGGGCCTGATCCAGCAAGGCTCTTCTTATGGTCTTCAGTTATTAGGGATTGAACCTAAGAGCTTCTGCATGAAAGCGGACGCTCTTCCACTCGGCCACAGCCCCATCCTCTTGTGGTGGGATGATAGAAATGTCTTTTGAAATGGGGACTAGAGATGGCTGGGTCTTTACATATCAGCCCAGCAATCAAAAGGAAGTAAGTGGGCCACTGGAAATTGGCCCGTAGTCCACTGGACTGTAGTTTATTTCATCCATATTTTATTTGCTTTATTACATACTGTGTAGAGAGCTGCCCATCCAAGAGGGATTCAGCCTTGCTGCTTCCGAGCTGGCCAAGAGCCCAACCACACAGCTTTCAGAGCCAGGCGGCTTTCCCTCCTACCTCATTAGGAGGTGAGTACAAGTGCTGGGTCCAACACAGTGCAAGGCTCCCACATGGTCATTTCCCCCTCCTCTGACCTAGGTTTTTACTCACACACTATCAAACAGCAGGAGCACACACAGCTTCTGAAGCACAAGCCTAATCACCCAGGATGTTCACACAATCAAAAACTGGATAGGACAAGCATCCTACCCAGCTTTGGGAGCGGTGTGTGTTCCTGGTTTTCAGTTGTGAGCTAGTAAACATCTAAGGAACAGCCACCTAATGGTGCAGCGGGGGAAAGACTTGACTAGAAAGCCAGAGGTTGCCGGTTCGAATCCCCGCTGCTATGTTTCCCAGACTATGGGAAACTTCAGTATCGGGCAGCAGTGATATAGGAAGATCATCTTATACTACGCGGGAGATGGCAATGGTAAACCCCTCCTGTATTCTACCAAAGACAATCACAGGGCTCTGTGGTCACCAGGAGTTGACACCGACCTGACGGCATGCTTTACCTTTACTTTTAAACAAATGAGGAGGAGGGAGTGACTGTATGAGAAAGGAGCAGTTGTAGAATGGTGCCATGCTACCCAGCTCTCACACCCAGCATTTTAACAAGGTGGGAGGAAAAGCAATCCTACCCAGCTCCTCGCTCCTGCACGATCACTCCCTACGATCACTGCCTCGTTCTTTGCTCACACACGATCGGAAACCAGGAGCACATACCGATCCCAAAGCTGGGAAGATTGCTTGCCCTACCCAGTTTTCAATGGTGTGAACTGCCTTTATGTTCTAGTAGACTTCTCCAGGGTTCCCTCAATAAAATTCCCTGCCCATCGAAGCTCTGTAGAGCCACTTCCTTAATAGCGGCTGGGAGGAGCAGGACCTTTTTAAGAGTGGCCCCCTGGCTTTGAAAGTGCTTCCCCAGAGGGTGTGGGGCAATGCTCTTCCTTGCTGGACTTCTGGAACCATTTTGAGGCCTCTTTATTATTATGTTTCACAGCTTTCTGGTAGCTGAATGAGCACGCTCCAGCCCATGGGTCCTGTTCCTGTGGATCGCAAATTAATTTGCACATCTGCTTCTGCTGTTTTTGTTTTCTCTTTTAATATAAAGCAAAGATATTTCTGTGTAAGATTTTATTGTTTTCCATACTTGGGTTTAATTGTTTGCATTTGTTTTTTTTTAAGCCACCTGGAAAGGCAAGAGGGGCAGGATATAAATATTTGAACTAAATAAATTATTTCCCCAGAATACAATAATGCAACATAAGAGATGTCAGTTGCTAAGAGACTAACGGTAAATAAAGCTTGGTCTCCTGTCATCCAACAATGGTCGTCCAGATGCCTTTAATCAGGGTGATGATATCCAGTGCCCGCAGCATCTGGTAGTCAGGGGTTATGCTCTTCTGGCTATCAATACTGTCAGGAAGCATTGGGATTAGACCAAGGAGCTGTTGATGTTGTGTAGATGCCCTGTGTGATGAGCCACTCAGACTGTACTTTGGAGCACTGCCTAGGCAGAAAAATATTTTCCGGTTATGGATTGGGCACGGCTACCCTTGCTGCCACTCTGAGGCAGGAAGTTCTATATAAGACTTATTTATTTATTTTATTTATTTTATTTAACTTATATACCACCCAAACCTGCGTCTCTGGGCTGTTAACAATGACATAAAAACAATTAAAACAATTATAAACAGTTAAAACAGTTTAACGATTTAAAATCAGCATAAAATTAAAACCTACAAATTTAAAAAGCTGAAAAAGCTTGGGTGAAGAGTTGGGTCTTCAAACGTTTTTAAAAAATAGTTAGAGATGGGGAGGATCATATCTCAGCAGGGAGTGCATTCCACAATCTCGGGGCAGCAATCGAGAAGGCCCGTCTCCGTGTGGCCACCAGACGAGCTGGTGGCAACTGGAGATGGACCTCCTCAAGTGACCTCAATGGGTGATGGGGCACATAACGAAGAAGACGTTCTCTTAAATAGCCAGGGCCTAAGCCATTTAGAGCTTTATAAGTTATCACTAGCACTTTGTATTTTGCACGGAAACCTATTGGCAGCCAGTGTAGCTCCATCAGTAAAGGAGTAACGTGGTCTCTCCGAGATGACCCAGAGACGAACCTGGCTGCTGCATTCTGAACCAAATGAAATTTCTGGACTTCGTACAAAGGCAGACCCACGTAGAGTGCATTACAGAAGTCAAGTCTGGAGGTTACCAACTGTTTTGAGGTCATTGATCTCAAGAAACAGGCACAGCTGGTGTATCAGCCGGAGCTGATAGAAAGCACTCCTGGCCACTACATCAACCTGAGAAACCAGAGAGAGGTGTGGATCCAGAAGTACTCCCAGACTACAAACCTGTTCCCTTTGGGGAAGTGTGACCCCCATCTAGAACAGGTAGATCAAAATAGTCTCTGGAGTTCTGACCCCACACAATAAGTACCTCCGTCTCATCTGGATTCAGCTTCAGTTTATTCTCCCTCATCCAGCCCATTACTGCCTCCAGGCAGGCATTCAGGGAAGATATGCCATCTCCTGAAGAAGTTGACATGGAGAAATAGATCTGGGTGTCATCAGCGTACTGATAACATCCCGCCCCAAATCCCCTGATGATCTCTCCCAGCAGTTTCATGTAAATGTTGAAAGCAATGGAGAGGGTACGGAGCCTTGAGGGAGACCATACTTAAGCTCAGATTTTGAAGAGCAACAGTCTCCAATCGACACCATCTGGAATCTGTCCGAGAGGTAGGAGCGGACCCAACACCCTCAACACCCTCAGATGTTCCAGAAGGATACTATGGTCGATAGTATCGAAAGCCGCCAAGAGGTCCAAAAGGACCAACAGAGTCACACTTCCTCTGTCAATTCCCACCTGGATATCATCCATCAGGCCGACCAAGGCAGTCTCCACCCCATAGCCCACCCAGAAGCCAGTTTGAAATGAGTCAATAAACAGTTTCCTCCAAGACTGTCTGGAGCTGAGAGGCCACCACCCTCTCAATTACCTTGCCCAGCCATGGGAGGTTGGAAACAGGACTATAGTTGCTCAACTCTGAGGGATCTAATGTAGGCTTCTTTAAAAGAGGTCTAATGATTGCCTCCTTGAGACAAGGAGGCAACCTGCCCTCCCTCAGAGAAGCATTTATGATTTCTACCAGGCCTCCTACAACAGCCTCCCTGCTAGATAGAACAAGCCATGTTGGACAAGGTTCAAGAGAACAAGTGGTCAGCCTCACCACTCCAAGCAGCTTGTCCACATCCTCAGGAGTCACAGACTGAAGCTGATCCAGTCAAACCACATAAGAGGAGTTGTTGGACACCTCCAATTCAGACATCGAATTAATTGTGGAGTCTCCATCTAAAACTTCTTGTTTGGGGCTGGAACTTTGCCTGCTTAACAGTCTATTTTTCTCTGGTGTGTCCTGGCTTTTTTTCTTTGGCCCCTAGCTTGGTATCTCTGGTTCCTGGCTCCCAGCATGGTCCATCATCTGCTTCCAGGCTCCATTCTGAGTGCTGCCCATGAACCAGCCTTGGCACAGACCTGTACACAGTGGCTGACACACTGTGCAATGGTATGGCAGTCTAGTGACGTTGTGTGCTCACAAGTTGCATCAGCTGCACAATGCAAGAACTGAGTGATGTTAAAGGTAAGTAAGCCCCCTGGAAATTATGGGCTTACTCTTGTGTAACATCACTTGCACAACTTGTGTGCATGCAGTGTTACTATTAGGTTGAAATACCATTGCACCCTATCTCAGCCAATGTGTTAATGCAGGGTTTCCCAAGCTTGGGTCTCCAGATGTTGTTGGACTACAACACCCATCAAAAGCCACTGTGGTGGGTGTTGTAGACCAACAACACCTCGGGATACAGCCTTGGGAATCCCTGCATTAATGTAATCCTTTAAAAAAAGCTTTTTTGAGATTATCCCAACATCTTGTGCCAATGAGTTCCACAGGTTGACCATCCATTGGGTGGAGAACACCCAATGGTGGTTGTCCTAAACACTCTCCTGATCCAGTTCAATGGATTACTCCAATTTTCAGATTTCAGATTCAAGCCCTATTTGAAAGAAGGATTGAATCATGTTAGGGAGGTGGGGAGTTAATCCAGTTTGTCCCATCCCTTTTACTCTTTCTTAAGTAAATAATTCCCTCTATATTATATATACCTACATAATAATGTTTCCATTCCTGCCTCATACCTGCTGTCACTTTACGGCATATAATTTCATTTGTTCTTCTTTTGGCCTCGAATCTTCTAGGTAATTTGTCTTCTCTATTATGTTATATTCACTTATTCTCGTCCTTCTTTCTTCCCTCAAAATTTGTTTTGCTTAACCCCTTTCTTTTATTTTGCTGACTCTCCCAAAAACCTTCCTGTTCTCTCTGCTCCAATTTCCACAATAAATCCTGTTATCTGCATCCTGCTACTCCACTGGCTCAATTACTCTCATTATCAGCTATATCCTATTTGCCTTAATCTGGTTATCTTGTTCTTCTTACCAGTACAGTCCTTCTAACTCTTTCCTTCCCCTACTCTGAACAGCCATTGAGTAGGATGTGCCCATCAAAAGTACCAAGAAGAATCTATTGCTCAAAGTGAAAGCTGGTGGTGGTGGAGGAAGCCAGTTGACTCTTCCATCATGAAGGGACACTAGGACTCCATGAGATGACTGTGCTTCCAGGACAATTCCTACCTGTGCTTATTGGTCATGATGGCTAAATTTAACCTCTGTATTCAGAGGCAGCAACATACCTCGTAATGCCAATTGATTTACAGATCTCACACTTATAGACCTATGTACTGTAAAGGTATAAACAGTGTCTTACAGATTTTTTAAAAAAAGATATCCAAGAAAAATCAATAAGTCATGCAATGAAAACTATATTTTAAAAATAATGTACACCCAATAACAGAACAAAAATTGTTATAGGGTCGGACAGCTTCAACCACAGTCCATTTTGAAGGACAAATGGAACATAAACATATGCCTTCAGTGGCCAGCAAGAGAAGGCTGTCCAAAATTCTCCTGGAAGAGAACTCAGTAGCATGGGGCTGCTACAGAAAAGGCTCTGCTTCTGGTGGAGGCAGATCAAGACTCCCCATGGGATGGAAACCAGAGCTCTAAAAGTCACCAACAATCCATGGATGGAGATTTGGGAATTCATTATTAGGCAAGCTAGAAATCCGACAATGAATACCAAAACAAATGGAGTTGACTGGAGCTGAAGGAGGTAGATAGATTCAATTTGAGATCAAATTCCAAAGGTCATGTGAAGAAAGTGAAGCTGGGAAAGGTACGTTAGATTGAACTTATGCAGGACCCGTCTTTCAAGGCACATCTTGACAGTCTTGGAAGGCCCTACATCACTCTGAATCCACCTCTGACTCATTATTTTCTCACCCTCCTATTCTCAGAGAGTAGGTTGCTGTATATCCTACCAATGGAGATGGGATAATAAAGCACCGAGAGGGGGCGCTGACCCTGAAGAACATCAGAACAGCCCTGCTGGATCAGGCCCAAGGCCCATCCAGTCCAGCATCCTGTTTCACACAACGGCCCATGAAATGACTCTGAGAAGCCCATCGGCAAAGGGTGAGGGCATGCCCTCTCTCCTGTCGTTACTCCTCTGCAACTGGTATTTAGAGGCAAGGCATCTTGCCTCTGAAGCTGGAGGTGGCCTAATCCCACCAAACTAGTAGCCATTGATAGACCTGTCCTCCATGAATTTGTCCAAGCCCCCTTTAAAGCCATCCAAGCTAGTGGCCATCACAAAGTCTAGTCCAACTAGAAGAGGTTATTTAAAAAGAATGTACCAAATTTGGAAAGATAAGCATCCAGATACAGAAATAACAAAACAAAGGCTAGCAGACCAGAGAAGATTCATAATAAGAAATAAAGTATTCACAGAAGTTGAGCTGGAAGAACTGCAAAGAGCAACACAGGCTCAAGATATGGAAGAAGACTTACCACCAACTGAAGAAGTTGCTCAGGCGCAGGTGGAGGAGGTGTTGGAAATCGAGGATGCCACCGTTGCTGAACTGTTTCAAAATCAAAACCAGGCAACCTCCCCTTTGCCTTCACCTCAAAAACCCAAATGCCGTTTAACAGAAAAGCAACAAGAACTAAAGCAAAAAATAACTGAGCACATGAACCAAACAACCACCAGGGTTCGACTTCCAGCTCTAAAAACAGTTGCCAAAAAACAACTTGCTCAGGCATTAAAAGATGTCAATGCTGCACTTGCAGAAATAACAAACAATAATTTGCAAGAAACAAACCAAAGTACAGTGCAGCAACAATAACAACACAAGAGCTCAGATATAAGATCAGTGGACCTGTAAAAAAAGGAAAGCAGTACATCACCTAAATGGAAGATTAGATTAGAAAATAAAATCTCCAGGTTTAGACCAGATGCTAGTAAATTGAAAGATATGAAAGACAAGAAGCTGAAGAATGAAAACACCAAACAGTATCTGATCCAAAAATACCACCTAGATTCAAGGAAAATTAGAGAAGTCCTGGAAATAATAAAGGAGCAAATAACAGCAGTGTCAAAGAAGATTAGCAGATACGAAGCCAGAATTACATAACACAGGTAGAATCTCCAATTCCAGTCGAATCAGAGATGTTTCTACCAAAGCATAGAAGGAGAAACTGCAAGAAACATAGAAACACCAAATAAAGAAGAAACAGTGCAATTCTGGGGAAAATTATGGGACAATCCATACAATAAAAAAGCAGGCTGGGTGAAAGAGGTCGAAAAATGTAACCAACAAATGCAAGATCTAATAATAACACAAGAATTAATAAGTGAAAGAACAAAGAAAATTAAAAATTGGACTGCACCAGGCGACAATGAACTGCATGGCTTTTGGCTTAAACACCTAACAAGCCTTCATAAACAACTATCTAAACAGTTCAATCACATTTTGCTAGGAGGTGATATTGAACAATGGCTAACAACTGGGAAAAGTCATCTCATAATGAAAGACACAGCAAAAGGTGCAGTTCCAAGTAATTATAGACTGATAACCTGCCTGCCAACCATGTTCAAATTATTAACTGGAATAATAGCAGATGAAGTGATGCAACACTTATTAACTAACAAACAGCTTCCAGTTGAACAGAAAGGAAATTGCCCGAACACCAGAGGCACAAAAGACCAGCTGCTGATTGACAAAATGATTTTAGAAAATTGCAAGAGAAGAAAAACAAATCTAAGTGTTGCATGGATTGACTACAAGAAGGCCTTCGACTCATTGCCTCACACATGGATACTAAAATGTTTAGAAACAACTGGTGTCAGCAAAAACATTCAGATATTTATATTAAAAAAACCAATGAGCATGTGGAGTACACAGTTTGACAATCAATGGTGAGACACTTGGACAGGTTAGCATTAGAAGAGGCATTTTCCAAGGGGACTCACTATCCCCTCTATTGTTTGTAATCGCCATAACTCCACTTTCACAAATATTAAACAAAACAGGCCTCGGATACCAAACATCTAAAACATCAAGCCAAATCAACTATCCGCTGTACATGGACGATCTGAAGTTTTATGGAAAGTCCCAGTCAGAAATCAAATCACTGCTAAACACTGTCTGTATATTCAGTAGCGATATAGCAATGGAGTTTGGACTAGGCAAGTGTGCTGCATTAATAATGAACAGAGGGAAAATAAGAAAAACAGAAGGAATAGAACTGCCCAATGGAAGCAACATCAAGAACCTGGAAGAGAAAGAACATTACAAATACTTGGGCATTCTCCAGGCTTATAACATTGCACACGCTGAAGTTAAAAGAAAAATGGGAAGTGAATACATCAGGAGAGTTAGAAAAATCCTCAAGTCCAAACTCAATGGCGGGAACACCATACAAGCCATAAACACCTGGGCTATACCTGTGATCAGATACACAGCAGGAATAATAGACTGGACCCAGGCAGAGCTAGAGACTCTAGATCATAAGACCAGGAAAATAATGACCATCAATCATGCTCTGCACCCCGCAGTGATGTAGATAGGCTATACCTCCCTTGCAGCTCAGGTGGAAGAGGAATGCTGCAAGTCCATCAAACAGCAGAGGAGGAGAAAAGAGGCCTTGAAGAATATATCAAGGACAGTGAAGAAGATGCACTTCAAATGGTCAAGAACAAGAAACTATTCAACACCAATCAAACAAAGCAGGCCTACAAGAAAGAACAAGTCAAGAACCAAGCAGAAAAATGGGGAAATAAGCCCCTGCATGGTCAATATTTGCACACTATAAGTGGACAATCAGACATCACCCAGACCTGGCAATGGCTTAAGAATGGCAACTTGAAGAAATAAATAGAGGGTTTAATACTGGCTGTACAAGAACAGGCACTAAGAACAAATGCAATAAGAGCAAAAGTCGAAAAATCCACCACAAACAGCAAGTGCCGCCTTTGTAAAGAAGCAGATGAAACCTAATCAGCTGTTGTAAAAAGATCGCACAGAGTGACTACAAACAAAGGCATGACAAGGTAGCAGGGATGATACAGTGAAACATCTGCAAAAAAAACCAAGCTACCTGTAGCCCAAAATTGGTGGGACCATAAAATTGAAAAAGTTGAAGAAAATGAAGATGTAAAAATATTATGGAACTTCCGACTACAAACAGACAAACATCTGCCACGTAATACACCAGATATAAATGTAGTCGAGAAGAAAGAAAATCAAGTGAAAATAATCGACATAGCAATACCAGGTGATAGCAGAATAGAAGAAAAAGAAATCGAAAAAATCACAAAATACAAAGATCTATAAATTGAAATTGAAAGGCTGTGGCAGAAGAAGACCAAAATAATCCCAGTGGTAATTGGCGCCCTGGGTGCAGTTCCAGAAGACCTTGAAGAGCACCTCAACACCATAGGGGCCACAGAAATCACCATCTGCCAATTACAAAAAGCAGCTTTACTGGGAACAGCCAATATTCTGCAACGATATCTATAATAACCAACAGTATTGATGATAAAATTCAGCCAACCCAGGTCCTTGGGAAGGACTTGCTGTCTGGATAAAACAAACCAGTCAATAACACCTGTCTGACTGTGTAAACAACAACAATAATAATAAATAATTCTCTCTCAGTCTGTGGCAGCAACTCCTTCTCTTGAACTCTCTTCAGATCTCCAACTTACACTGCTGAAGGCAGTCTCCTTATATTCTCTTTTCCCCTCCTTCCCCCCCACCCAAACAAACCAGTCAACACACGTCAGATTCCCTCCATTATTTAAAACATACCCAATCAAATCAAACTCTCTCTTCCCTCCAAAATCAAACCAGTATAATTCTTCTCCCTCCAAAACAGAACTGTAGGACAGCAACTGTGAACCTTTGACACATGTTCAGCATTTTAAGCTCAGTCTTAGATTTGCAAAAAAAATCTAAGATTTAGTCTCAATTTTGCAAAAAGTCTTGTATACAAAAAGAGGAGGTGCAGGCCCCATTTCTTCACACTCCTTCTAAATAGTTTTGACTTTCGTGACTAAAGGTGTGTCTGGACTGGATGCCTCCTCCTTTGTGAAAAAGGGAATAATAGAGTACCTAGATAACTAAATCCACTAAATAACAAAAGGAAATGTTCTTTTTTCAGAGTGCTCCATGGGTAGTCAAAATCCTAGGTGCTCCGGTGTGCCGTGCCCCTGAGCTAAGTCTGAGATCTGGGATTTATTACAGCCCATCTGAGCAGTGTTATGTCATCACGTAGCATCATTCTACGGCAGGGGTGAATCGATCTCACTGTTTCCATCCCATCTAAACACTGAGCAGTTTCTCTTTATCGCCATTCTCTTCTCTTCTGCTAAAAATCCCTAGATTTCTTTTTTCCATCACCCAAAATAAAATAAGATAAAATTTAAAAATCCATATTTGAATACATTTTCCCCGCCCAAGTATATTCAGTTATTTCCTACCCAAACAGCAACTGTGATAATGCACAGGGAAGTATGCATTTAAATATGTCGTTTTCTGCAAACTGACAAAATGCACAGAATTTGTAGACATGCCGTATCTTATACAATCTGATCTGCTGGGAAGCGCTGAGGGGGGGGGGGGTGAGGCTTGAGACCATGCATTCTATTGTGAATTTCAGTGAGAGACAAATCTGGTAACATCCCTATTCCAAAGAACATTTGGGGGGAAATTGGTGTCTCCCAGCTGCCAAGAAAAGTGCTGCTGTTGCTACTTCTGCAAAACACAAGAAGGGTGTGGCAAAGCAATAGTAAAGAGATTGAGTACTTTCACCCTCCCTTTCATCACCAACACTCCCCCCCCCCGCCCACCCCAAGAAAAAAATTGGGCTGAAAGTTCAGACTGCCAGAGTTCAGACTGCTAACTGCTGGTCCCCTGCTAACGAAACAAAGGGGCAGCTCTCACAGTGGTGATCCTTTTAGATTTAGCAGGGGGAGAGCAAGTGGCCCCATTCAACCCCAGCACAGCATCCCTATAGTAGTTGTTGCTTGTGGCTACCTTGTGTTTGCCAAGTGAACAGGGTGATGTTACAAGAAAGCAGATTTAGGCTAGACATTAGGAGAAGTTCTCTAACCATAAGAGGTGTTCAACAGTGTAGCAGTCTACCTCGTGCAATGGTGGACGGTGGAGGTTTTCAATGGATGGCCATCTGTCAGAGGTTTAGCAAACCTTCCTGAGGTTTGACTGCACGTCTCTTTCAGGTGGACTGCACACCTCTTGTAGTAGGGGCCATTTACAGGAGCTGAGAGGCTAGAGAATGCTGAGTGAGCACTCCAGATGGGGCTGTAGCTCAGTGACAAAGCATTTCCTTTGAATGCAGAAGGCTCCAGATTCTGCCCTTTGCAGCATCTCCAGGTAGGGCTGTGGAAAACTCCTGCCTGAAATCTTGGAGAGCTGCTGCAAGTCAGTGTAGACAATACTGAGCCAGATGGACCGAGGGTCTGACTCAGTAAAAGGCAGCTTCTGATGTTTCAGTTCTCTGTACTGAGCAAGGGGCTGGACCCGGACCTACAAGGTCCTAGTCCAATGGAGAGGAGACAATGGAGAGGAGAGCTGGTCTTTTGGTCACCAGCATGACTTGTCCCCTTAGCTAAGCAGGGTCCACCCTGGTTGCATATGAATGGGAGACTTGATGTGTGAGCAGAACTGTAAGATATTCCCCTGAGGGGATGGAGCCGCTCTGGGAAGAGCAGAAGGTTCCAAGTTCTCTCCCTGTCGGCATCTCCAAAATAGGGCTGAAAGAGATTCCTGCCTGCAACCTTGGAGAGGCCGCTGCCTGTCTGTGTAGCAGTAGTGGAGCCAGAGAGAGGAGAGGAGTTCAAATTTTACAGAACAGTGATCTGATTTTCATGAATAAGGCAATGGACAATAGGAACATAGGAAGCTGCCATATACCAAGTCAGACCATTGGTCTATCTATCTCAGTATTGTCTACACAGACTGGCAGTGGCTTCTCCAAGGTTGCAGGCAGGAATCTCTCTCAGCCCTATCTTGGAGAACCCCAGGGAGGGAACTTGAAACCTTCTGCTCTTCCCAGAGTGGCTCCTTCCCTTGAGAGGAATATCTTACAGTGCTCACACTTCTAGTCTCCCATTCATATGCAACCAGGGCAGACCCTGCTTAAATAAGGGGACAAGTCATGCTTGTTGCCACAAGACCAGCTCTCCTCCCAAAGGGTAAGGGAAGATGACCCAGAGAATGGAAATCACTGCCATGGGATGTGGTGTTGGCCACTAGCTTGGATGCTTTAGAAGGGACTTATAGCCTAGTCTGGTGGCTTCAGGCCACCTCCAGGCCTCAGAGGCAAGATGCTTCCAAATACCAGTTGTAGGGGAGCAACAGCAGGAGAGACGGCATGCCGTCACCTCTTGCTTGTGGGCTTCCCAGGGGCAACTGGTGGGCCACTGTGTGAAGCAAGATGCTGGACTAGATCAGCCTTAGGCCTGATCCAGCAGGGCTGTTCTTATGTTCTTAACCTTGCTTTCAGATGTGCAGTATCTGAGGCACACAATGCTCCAATTCAATCAAAAGGACACACTGGAAAAGCTCGGGAACATTAAAACAAGAGATGAACTTGCCAGAAACCATTATGCAATGTCCACAAAATACATGACAATAGGCACTGCAATGTTTTTTTCCTGTTGGTTTTTTTCATGTCAGACTGTTGGCCCAGAGGTGCATTTCTTAAAATCAGTTTTGGGGGACTTTGAGAAATTTTAACACATCACTGGGCAACGTTTTGGAATGTTTCAAAAAGGTAGAAACAAAATGAGCCTGTTAAGAATCCTTTTCTTGTCTGGTGGCGATACCTGACAAGATTTTCTTTCTGTCAATTTGCACTTGTTCCATTAATATGAGTGGCTTCACGCTTGTCCAAATGATGACACCAAACATCTACCTTCACCTGACTTTCCAGATACAAAGTGTGAGGGATTGCAATTTGGCCATATGCAGAAGTGTTCCCAAAGCTGATTTCCATTCACTGCAAATGTCAGCATGGGATTACTTCAAACCAGAGAGAAAAAAAATGTCAACATGAATTCTCTTAGGAGGGTGGTGCAAACCGAATGTAGGCAAACCACAAGGGTGTGTGTTCACACAAAAGTGAAGCCACTGAATCTCTTGTAATACTGGTGGCAGCGTATCTGCTCCCTCTACTGGCCAGAAATTCTTTGGAATGTTCTCTGCTAACTCTCGCATGACTTCTCTTCTCTGGAGAGATCTCCTAGGGATGCTTCCATGTAGAAGCATTTTTTATTTCCCCTAGAGGGATCTCTGGAGTGCTCACTCAGCATTCTCTAGCCTCTCAGCTCCTGTAAATGGCCCCTGCTACAAGAGATGTGCAGTCCACCTGAAAGAGATGTGCAGTCAAACCTCAGGAAGGTGTGATGAAACCCCAGAGTTCACTGGGGCCTTCACTGCTTCCTGTAGTGTGCACTCAAACATGAGCTAGGAATGCAAGATGCTTTCTGGGTGCAGCCGCCCTAGATTTACCTGTGAATATCCTCCAATTCCATTGGCAGCCTAATGCAGAATATAGGAAGCTGCTTTCTACTGAGTCAGACCTTTGGTCCTTCTAGCTCAGTATTGTCAACTCTGATGGGCAGCAGCTTCTCCAGAGTTTGAGAAAGGGTCTTTCCTCAGTCTGGTGGAAGATGCAGGCAGGGACTGAATTTGGGACCTTTTGCATGCAAAGCACTGCACTACAATTCCTCCTGTGTGTGTGTGTGTACGCGCACACACACAGATACACAAAGACAGACACATCCATATCTAAAAGTGAACCTGAAACCTCCTACCACTGACCTAGGGCTCCTTCCCCAAAGTACAAAGAAATTCCACTAGTCTTTGCGAAAGCCCTTTTAAAGTTGCTTAAAATATTTGCCAAAACCTTCAATTCAGAATTCGACATGCCGGGCAAAGCACTGACCTATGGCTCCTTCCCCAAAGTATGGCAGGACATCCAGGTCCACTTCTGTGGTCTGGTCTCTCTACTCTTTCCTGACACCGGGAGGCTTGTTTTAGCCTCCCAGCGGGGGTCTCCTCACGAGTCATTGTGGTGCGGAGCCACGCCGTGGCGACTCACGATCAGGAAAATGGGGTTAGCAGAGTGCTCGCTCCGCTCACCCCCTTTCACGGGAGGGCTTCCACTGGGGTGGTTCTCCTGATGGGAGCAAACCGGCTGGGCTCTGGTTTTCTCCGATCGTGAGAATAGCCTCAGTCTTAACAGAGCTGTGTTGGCTTCATGCAAAATCCATCCGATGCCTTGCCAAGTAGGAACCTCCCCATTCCCCTTAGCATTTCACGTTGGGTGATCTGGGGGGTAGCACCTCGAGGCAGGGGTGTAGCTAGGGCCCATGTTCGCTCCTCTCCCTGGCGGCCCCTCGGAGTGAGGGAGATAATAAAGAAAATAGGGAGGGAGCTGGGGGCCCTGGGTTCCTTTAACCCATCTGCTCAATGAGATCGACACCCCTGCCTCTAGGATAGCTGAGCGTATGGCAGGACAGAGCACCATAAATGCTGTGGGTGGTAAGACTTTCTCTCCATTGCCCAGGTCTCCCTCTGTGCCTTGGAGCAGCTCTTCCTTGTCCTTGTCCACTTGATTATTCCTTGCAACTTTGCTAATAGCTGACCAGATTTCCACTGTAAGGTAGCAGAGTGTATAATAACCTGCAATTATTGTCCATTTAGGCTCTCCCTTGGGTCTTTTTTATCCCCGCCTGTGCCAGATCTCGATTTTGCCTTTCTGCTAATTTTACTACCACATTAATTACTGCTGAGAATGGTGGGGGGGGGAAGGGGAGTGGTGGGAGGGGAGAAACCCCAACCTGCTATGAAATGTTTGCATCATCAGTTTTCCGGCTGTGTTTGCACCGATGTTTTGAAAGGAGTTTACTCCCACCTGAACTTTATTTCTGTACAGGAGAATTCTAGAAGAGTAGTTGCATGAAGGTTGAAAGTGCAACTCACATGGTGAAACCCTGCTGGGATTTTATGACTACGTATGCAGGCAAATTGAGCACAGGTGAAAGGCCCTGCATAAAAACCTATATAAAATAAGTCTTGCACACAGAAAGCTAGGCTAGCCTTGAGCCCCTGTTGCTGAAATCTAGTTTGCTATGTGTGGGAAGGGTGGTTTTTAAAAAAATAAAATAAAATATGAGGGAGCATTCAATTCTGTGGTCTCAACTACCAGAGCAAACACATTTGCTTGCCCTTCTACTAAATTCATGAAAATGGCATTCCCCCCCAACCCCAGGCTATTCTCCTGTGTCCCTGTGTCCTTTCCTTTCCTGACTGTTGTTCCTTTCCTGATAGAACCAAGATAAAATAGCCCTCCAGCCTTCCTTATCCCATTTGCAGGTGACCAAAGTGTGTGTGTGGGTTTGGGGGGCATTTTCAGTCTTCTTCTTTTTTTTAAGAGTGGGGGAGATTTTTAAGATAGTAGCAAACTCATCACCTCTACCTACCTACCTAAACATATTTTTATACTGCCCCAAACTTATGTCTCTGGGCAGTAGTGTGGTACTCCTCTGGTGGCTAGTGTCCAAATCCCCCCACCCCAGAATACTCCTCTGATGGTGACTATTATTGTGAGGGGCTTTCTGTGAAAGTAATGGTGACCAGTTGCCAGTGGTCCTCTGGACCTTCCATTGTGTTGCATTGCTACTCAGCACAGCAGGGCAATGAAGAGGGAGGGAGGGAAGGCAGAAAGCTTCTTCCTCTCTCCCCCCCGTGTCCTGCCAGGCTGTAGGGATGTGCAAACAGGTTCGGGGGTTTGTGGTTTGCGGTACGGGTTCAGGGTTTCGATGGTTTGACCCCTGGATCAAACACCCTCTGGTTCAGTTCTGCCTAGAACCAAACCACCCCAATGGTTTGGAGGGGGGGTTGTGAACTTTCTCAAGTTTTTTTTAAAATTATCCTTGAAATTGATCGTTGAGGCAGCGGGAGGGGTGGTGGTGGTGCACAGAGGTTTAAATTTAATTTTTTTTTAAAAATGGCTGCCAAAACAAAAATGGCCACCGCACATGTGCAAATGGCCTCTATGAGGCCATGGGCCATGCCAGGCCTTGCAGAAGCCATTTGCGCATGTGCAGCAGGCACCATCTTGGCCACCACGCCGTTTTAGGAAGACCCAAACAGGCTGGGAAAAGGGCCTAAGAGGCCCAAGGTGAGAATTTGGAGGGCCGGCGGGGGGAGGGGGAACCTCTGCACACACCCCACCCCACCGCCTCGCTAATCACTCGTAAGGTAAAAAAATTTTTTTTAAAGAACTTGAAAAAGTCTGCGAACCTCCCCAGACCGAACCAAACCAAGGGAGGTTTGAGGGGGGCCAGCCAGTTTTGTGCACATCCCTACCATGCTGCATCCTTACCAAGCCACCACTGTCCCTTGCTAAGTAAGAAAAGGGAAGGGCTGTTGTGGGAGAGGAGAAACTGGGGGGCTTTTGAGGACAGAGATGGCTAAGGGAGATGAGAGGGAAGGAAGCTGAAAACTCTTCTCTAGCTAAGGTTTTGAACACAGTCACAGAAGAATTCAGGGGCTTCAAAACGTGCCTCCTGTTTGAGGCAGGCTTCTGCAAACCCTCGAGGTTTTTCTCTGAGCCTAGCTCATGACCATTTCCTTCAATGAGGCTGGGATTGCCCCTCCCACAAGCCCAGGCAGCCTCCTAGAGCCATCCAGCCAACCCACTCCTGTTATAAGCCAGCCATGTGGCACAAAGGTCAAGTGCACAGGTCTTAGACTGCACCCAACACAACACCATATGGATAGCCAGCAGAGTGTAGTGGTTAGAGCAGGGGTGGGCAAACAGTCCTCTAGCTATTTTTGGACTACAACTCCCAGCATCTCCAGCCAGGTTACTCTGGGCTAGTCATTTATCTTTCTGTCTAACCTACTCATAGGATAAACTTTACCATGTACTATGCTCTGGGCTCCTTGGAGGAAGAGTAGAATATAAATATAACTACACACACCCACACCCACCCACACCCACACACACATACACATCCTCAATGCATACTGTAGTTGAAACCCATGCAACAAAAGAGGATCAGGGAAGTGTTCTGGATGTATCCATTGACTGGACTGCAGAACTGGCATCATCCAGATGAAGGTGGATGCAGGCAGCTTTAGCCACAGGGTGCAGAAGAATGAAGTCCCAGCAAGCCCTCAAGGAGACCTTAGGATTACTTCATCAGCAGACCACCACCTTTTCCACCACCTGCATTCAAGGCATCTCCCTAGCTGCTTCATTGCCCCCAACTCTCTGGCACACCAAGGAGCTGGACGGGCTCTGCTAAGTAAGAGACAGCATTTGGGAACAATCTTGTCAACCACCCAAGTCACCTCCGTGTATCACAGAGAGACCAGGGCTTTGACAGGAGAAACAGGGCAGAAAGCTAACATGAAATGACAGAAGGAGTTTCAGCTCAGCTTTCCTTGAAGGGACTTTCTAAAGAGCTAGATATGTTCTTCTCGTGGAAAGCATGATACAAAATTCAGCAGCGCAAATGGCACCACTGCTCCGTAAACTGTGACATGCATCCAGTAAGGAGTGTTTTCTCATCCCTGTCTCCCTCTGTATGTTTTGCCCTCTCTCTCTCTCAAGCAATCTTATGAATCATTGACGAGGAGACTTCTATTTCAGTATTAGATTTGCCAGCCAAGAAAGCTTTCTGCAAACACACACCCACTCCAAATTAGGTCTCCTGCTTGGGCCTCCTTGGCAAGATAGTCTGTCATTTCAAACAGGATGTTCTTTTGTTTTTTGTTTTACCTTTCACATCCCCACTCAGGTGGCTAATAGCTCCTTGCTGCAACCTCTATGGTTTTCACATTCTAAGTAGACTCTACTGAGGAAAATGCCATCCCTTTTGGACTGCTGAATATTTCCATCTGCTTAATGGTGCTTATATTTACACACCATCCTGTTTAAGGCTGGCTGCTGTGGACATCCACAGAAAGAAGGAAGGACTATTTGAACATAACACCATCTTCCTGATTTCTCTCTCTCTCCCTCCCTCCCCCCGTTGCACCCTTCTTCAAGCTAGTTCGCATATTCATCCTCTTTAGTGTGCTGTGTTCCATTTGTTCACACATTGGACATCATATAAGAACTACTGATAGACCATTTCTTTTTAGTCAGATTGATGGTTAATGGCCCAGAATGGTTGGCAGATGGGCTTTAATGCAGGGGTGCACATCCCCGCCTAAGCATTTGAGGAGCTCTGCCTCTCATTTTATTGGACCGCATCCACCGAATCTGGTAACTCACATTCCCCCCTGCAAGTCCCTTCCCCCTAATAAATCTGAGTGAGAGGTTGCTGCTCATGCTTTCCCTCTGTCTGTACCTCTTGAGTTAAAGGCTACGGAAGGCATTCTCAGACTTGGGTTGCTAGATGGTCTTCAGCCATTGGATGATGTGAACTGTAGCCCAATAAAATCCAGTGACCCAAGTTTTAGAACCCCTGTTAGGGAGTAGCTGGGAATCTTGCTGCGTATGAAGGAGTGAGTGCCAAGTTACCATACATGAAGCCCATAATTAAAGGACTGGTTTAAAGAGTCAACAGGTAGTTCCTCTTTTTTGCTTTTTGCCAAAAAGCAGTCATGATGAGAGGGGACAATCCAGCCAAGGTGTGCTCCAGTGTTAATCCAGCCAAGGTTAATCCAGCCAAGGTTAATGCAGTGTTAATCCAGCCAAGGTTAATCCAGCCAATCCAGCCCAGGTGTGCTCGGAGGGAGTGTTAACACTTCCCTCCATTTCATATCTCCATTAGAAAAATCACCCACTGAAGCAGCAATTTCCCCTCATACCAAATAGCCACTTTGGAGACATTTCCAACAGGAAAATGGCACAAATTGAAAGTGTCTAACTGCCTTCTCACTGTTCGTGTTGGGGGGTTGTAATTTTTATCCCCCAGTTAATTAGCAGAGCACTAAAGAAGCTGCCCACTCCAGTTACAGAGCAGTTGCAGAGTTTAGTTGTTGCAGCTATTTAGAGAAGACACGTGGAGATTCTTGTAGAACTAAAAACTTAGTATTTATTGGTGAAGTATACTTTGGATAGTAAAGACCTAACCCTAATCTACAGAACTACATAATGAATAGGGAGGGAGGGAGGGAGAGAAGTTTCCATCTGCTCTCTAAGTGGAAAGGAAGGGATTCTGATTCTGCACAGGAAATACCGGTAGAGTCATAGCAAGGGGTCATAGAGTCATAGCATTCATAGGGTCATAGAGGGTCATAGGGTCATAGAGGGTCATGGGTTCATAGGGTCATAGAGTCATAGCAGTAAAGGCAGGTAGAACAGTTAGGGAGAACCTCACTAACTACCGCTACTCCCAATGCCCCTAGTGGTCATTAGGATAGTTGGCGCACAAGGTCGATGCACTGGAACTCCATCTCTGACAGTTCAGCATCAGGGGGCTCTTGAACCAGAGACTCCAGCACCAGCAGCAGGGCACAGGCACCACACTGCCTCTGTCCCAAGGAATAGGAGGGGCTGACCCAAGCCTTGTGGCCCCACAGCACCCCTCTGACATTGGCAGGCAGGAGAAGTGCTGCAGAGCAAGCTCTGTGTCCCAAGGATTCACCCTTGCCCTCCAATTCAGAGGACTCTCCGGAGCTCCAATCCACTGCAGTGAAGACATACCCCATTGCTGGGGCCTATGGCTGCAGAAAAGCCCTTGCAGCTCCTGGGGGGTGCGGGAGAGGGGAGCTTATGAGAGGAGTCCTAGGCCAGGGGCTACTTAAGGCAGTCAAGGAGGGTGAGCTGTTACTGGAGCTGTATCCTAGTCTTCTGTGCTTGAAGCCTGAGAGCTCTCTAGCAACTTCCTGCAGCTTGAATCCGGGCAAGTGTTCTGGTCCCTGACTGGCCTGCCCTGCCCTGCCCTGCCCTGTGGGGCCTGATTGGACATTGCAGGAGTTCATGCCCAGGACCCGGATCCATAGCCAAGGGCATCACCTCTATTTTGAGGTGAAGGCACTCTCCAGACTGCTGGAACTGTGAACAAATTCATCCAACCTCTGCTAACTGAGCAAAGAGGCACCTTTTAAAAGTGGCGATTCTCTTTATTTAGCAGGGGGAGAGCAACTGGCCCTATCCAACCCCAGCACAGCATCCCTCCAGTGGCTGTTGCTGCTGTCTTTCTTATGCTTCTTTTTTAGACTGTGAGCCCTTTGGGAACGGGCAGCCATTTAATTAATTGATTAATTAATTTCTGTATGTAAACAGCTTTGGGAACTTTGGTTGAAAAGCGGTGTATATATATTTGTCGTGTTCGTATTTGTATTCGTACCCAAAGGAGGAACTGGGAGGTGTGTGTGTGTACACACACACACACCAGTTCCTCCTTTGGGTTCCTCCATATATATATGTACACACATGTGTGTGTGTGTGTATATATATATATATATATATATATATATATATATATAAAAAACACATGTGTGTACAGTAAATGAATATATATAACCATGAAAGTGAGGGTTCCACTGCTTAAGGCATAAAATCCATTGATAAGTTTGTTAGTGTTTCTTCTTTCATATGATTTACTAAAATGTTTCTATCCTACTTTTTGGCCTTTGGGCGGAAGGGATGCTCAAGGCAGTTTCAAAATGTAAAAGCAATCAATACTTCTGCCCCAGTCCATGTGAATTTCTGCCCCAGTCAACTGCAACTTCTTGCCACTGATCAGAGGTGCGCAGACATTTGGGAAGAAAATGTTGAGTTACTCCCACAACCCAGCAGCCTCCTCCCATTGGCCAGTCGGCCTCAGGCCAGCTTAAGCCCACCTCTTCCGCTCATACAACATGGCAGGCCTTTGCTTCATCTTGTGCATTATTTGTTCTTGACCCCTCCCTGGACTGCTGAGGGCAAAGCCACCCCACCCCACCCACCCCACCCCACACAAGGGGAAGGGGTCAGGGTGCAATTGCCCTTACTTTCAATTAGCTGCATTTGCCAATTGAAAGTAATTGCCACTATACATGAAATAGTCCAGTTCACTACATGATCCCTGATTATCCAAGATGACTAACGCAAGAAGCAAAAAGCAATAATTAGTTGGAGAAACATGGTGACGGTTCCATGTAGCAGGTAGGGGGGAACATTACTACTACTACTACTACCACCACCACTACCTCCATCACTACTACTACTATGACTATGAATATTGATGTTCTACTTTTCAGCAAAAGTGTTTGAAGTGGTTTGCACAGATTAATAAATAAGTTGGTCCCTCTCCCATAACGGTTCAAAAACTAAAAGGAAATATAAGGTAGACACCAGCAGCATCTACTGTAGGGATGCTCTGCTGGGATGGATAGGGACAGTTGCTCTCCACCTGATAAACAGTAGTGAATTTCTACTTGAAAGGGGCCCTCTTTGCTCAGTTATCAACAACAACAATAACAACAAATATTTATATACTGCTTTTCAACAAAAGGTTCCAAAGCGGTTTACACAGAGAAATAATGAATAAATAAGATGGTCCCCTGTCCCCAAAGGGCTCACAAACTAAAAAGAAACATAAGATGGACACCAGCAACAGCCACTGGAGGGATGCAGTGCTAGAGATGGATAGGGCCAGTTGCTCTCCCCCTGCAAAAATAAAGAGAATCACCATGTTAAAAGGTGCCTCTTTGCCCAGTTATCAGTGAAAAGAGTTGGGGAAAGGTGAATATTCTCAATTAAGGGGACCCAAAAGAAATATTTCTCCCTGCATTACACACACCAACTCACACACTACATACTGTAAGTTTCTGTGCACATTGTAACACAGCAGGCATGCAGTCGCGCAAGTATGCTCTTATGCACATGCAACTGCACAACCATGGTTGCAATACAGTATGGCCGTTATTTCCACTTGTCCTCTGTCTTATAGTGTGTGTGGATGCTTGTGATGTGAACCACTATTTTATATTCAACAATCAAAATTGAAGTCCATTTAGCACAGCTCTAATACTAAATTAAAATCATGCCCTGTGCAATTTAGAATATCAGGAGAAACAAACACCAATCAATGAATGGACCGGAGAACTCCAGAAGTTTTCTAGCATTATCAAACCCCTCAAAATTGCTCAGATGTTTTGCTTGAGAAGTAACCTCAAAATCACTTCAGTTTCCTTTTTTAATAAAATGGTGGTGGTAGCTCTACCTAAAAATCCCACAGTACCATGTTTTTATAGTTGGACCCCCTATGAAGCCATGAAAACCCCAGCTGCATCTCTCAGCAAACTCAAGAGTGCTTCTATATTTTTGAGTTATAACAAGCAAAATGCCCGCTGATATATATCGGGACCTGTATTTATTTTAGCCACTTTTTATGTGGCTGATAGTGTGATGAGTAACATTTCTTTCTTGATAGGGAATAAAATAGGGTGGATGAAAAGTTAAATCAAAGGCAGCTGCGGTCTTAGAAGGACAGCATATATCAAGGAAGGCAGAGCTCACATCGGAAAAATAGAAATTCTTTTGTTTTTTGGTGGTCTGTTAAAATGTTACACCATGACATGGCATGTTCTGTAACTAACAATCTTAAACAATTAAATTAAATTTAAAATGCCTTTAATGAATGTTTAGGGAAATTGTCGATGTGGGTTTTTTTTGTTTTTTGGTAAATTTTCAAAATAAAAATATTATTATTATTATTATTATTATTATTATTATTATTATTATTATTAATTCGATTTCTATACCACCCTTCCAAAAATGGCTCAGGGTGGTTTACAAAGAGAAATAAAACAAATAAGATGGCTCCCTGTCCCCAAAGGGCTCACAATCTAAAAAGAAACGTAAGACAGACACCAGCAACAGTCACTGGAGGTCCTGTGCTGGGGGTGGATAGGGCCAGTTACTCTCCCCCTACTAAATAAAGAGAATCGCCACAGTAAAAGGTGCCTCTTTGCCCAGTTAGCAGGGGCAAAATAGTATTTAAAAGAAATAAAGTAAAATAAAGGCAAAATAGTATTTAAAGAAATAAAGAGAAGGGAAAAAACCTGATGTGCACCAGATATCTCTAGTATTTTAAATCATTGGGCCTCTGGAATTGTTATGGTATGCCTACAATCTGTGGGATGGTGCACATATTTATGCATATTATTTGATTATGCAACTCACAGCTGAAAGTGGGAAATCAGCCCACTGGGCTCAAAGCAAGATGCCATGAAAATTCTGTCTCTGGGGTTTGATCTGTACTAGGACATAGCTATAATTGTCAAGAGGCGGGACACATGTCCCTGGGCCCTGAGGGAGGGGAGGGGCTACTACTGGGCCCATTGCTAAGCTTCTGTGGGACATCCATGTATGCAAGTAACTATCTGATTCCACACCATCAAACAATGAATATGCCCATGAAAAATCAGCTTTGTTTCATAATGGGGAATCATAAGATGAATGCTTCAATCAATGAGATTCTCATGTGAACCTAAGAACATAAGAACAGCCCTGCTGGATCAGGCCCAAGATCCATCTAGTCCAGCATCCTGTTTCACACAGTGGCCCACCAGATGCTGCTGGAAGCCTACAGGCAGGAGTTGAAAGGGGCATGCCCTCCCTCCTGCTGTTACTCCCCTGCAAGTGGTACTCGGAGGCATCCTGCCTTTGAGGCTGAAGGTGGCCCACTGCCCTCCGACTAGTAGCCGTTGATAGACCTCTCCTCCATAAAGTTATCCAAACCCCTCTTAAAGCCATCCAGGTTGTTGGCTGTCACCACATCTCGTGGCAGAGAATTCCACAATTTGATTATGCATTGTGTGAAAAAGTACTTCCCTTTGTTGGTCCTAGATTTCCTGGCAATCCATTTCATGGGATGATCCCTGGTTAGAGTGTTATGTGACAGGGAGAACAATTTCTCTGTGTCCACTTTCTCCACACCATGCATGATTTTATAGACCTCTATCATGTCTCCCTGCAGTCATCTTTTTTCTAAACTAAAGAGCCCCAGGTGTTGTAGCCTTGCCTCATAAGAAAGGTGCTCTAGGCCTGTGATCATCTTGGTTGCCCTCTTCTACACCTTTTCCAGTTCTACAATGTCCTTTTTTAGATGTGGTGACCAGCATTGTACGCAGTTCTATCTATTGTGATAGTTGCTATTATTTTACAAATAACATGGTTGCTTGGATTTACCTTCTCCTCTTCTCACTAATTAATCAGTGTAGAAAACTGGTAGCTCCTTCTCCTTCTTTTGTCTCCCAGGATATCTAAAGGACCTCATTGTCCCTTATGATTTTGTCTTCCCATTAACATAATCAGTGGAGGCTCTGCTCCTCAGGCCACCTCCTTCTGAAGCAAAAATTGCTGGGTAAAAAACAGGTCCTCTTTTGTGGTAGCACCTAAGCTCTGGAAATCCCTTCCCCAGTAGTATATCTGGCCTCCTCTTTTTCAGCCTTTAGATGTATATTAAAATGGTCCTTTTCAAATCAGCTTTTAATATTTTCTAATCCACTGTCATTGATGCTATACAACCAGTTTCTAATTGTTCTTACTTAATGGGTGTGCTTTAATTGTTCTTAATTCCATATTTTTTAATTTAATTGGTTGCATTGTTTTTATTGACTGACATACAGAGAGGAGGCACCTGAGCAGCAAGAGAGCAGCCTAACAGAACTTCCCAACTAACTGCACTGGTGCAGTGGAGAGGTGGCCATTTTTGACACCCTCCCCTTCTGCAGGAAGCCCTCTGTGCCACCTGAAAATACATCCCTCAGGTTGCACAGCCCTTGGAGACATATTTTCAGGTGATGCAGGTGGCTCCCTGGGGAAGAGGAGAATGTCAAAAAATTTTAACCAGTGCAGTTAATTGGGAAGTTCTGTTAGGTTGCTCTCCTGCTGCAGTGGTGTATCCTTCCTCTGTATGTCAGGTGAGTTCTGTATATCCCAACATACAAGTGTACAGTATAATTAGGGATAATCTGATGTGGGGTGGTGGAAAACAGTCATTTCTGGTCTCTAGCAGTTAATGGTGAAGTCCAGGTTTTAGGACCTTCGCCCCTGAAGAAGGGCCCAAATAGCTGCAGATGGGCTCAAGGACAAGCAGTTGGGAAATATATGTGGCTGATGTGCAGGCCAAGCATCAACCAGTGCTCTGTGGGAAGTGTTGGCACCACAGCTGTGGTCCAGAAGAATGCAGCTGCGCTGTCCATGCACAGGTGGGATTTGGGGTGATCTCCCCTGGAAGCACTCTCTATGACCCAGAAGTAGGACCTTGAGGACTGCATGACTCTCAGCGAAGTACTTCCGGGTCACATGGAGTGCTTCCGGGGCAGGGGAGACAGGTGACATTCTCCCCGATTCTGAGTGCTTGCACTACACCTGCATTCTGCTAGGAGCCCTGGTGCTGCCTTGGTCTGCACGTTGGCCAACCTCTTCATGGTTCTACAGAGACCTCTGATTTTACAAATCTGGTTGCTGTCCCAGTCCTGCTTTCTCTATAAGCATGAGGAGGAAAAGGAGCTACAGCAGATGGTTTCAGGGGCTGGCTGATGGGGAAGATAGCAAGCGCTTTGAAGGTGGAAAGCTCCAGGCCATATGCTGGAATAGACAGGGGCACTTCGGTGTGGAAGACATTCCAGAGTGTCGGTGTGGGGATTCTCAGCAGAGTTTAAAGGTCCATTTTTAAAGGCCCCACAAAGCGAACCCAGGCTATCTTGACAATGCTTTTAAACTTTTACGTGGTGGAGGGTATGGCAGGCTCCTGATAGAGCAACACAACCCATTTGGCACTCTGTAATGTCTTAAAAGCCCTGTCAACAGCCTGGCTTTGCTTGTGCAGGTGCCTTTCCTTGCAATATATGATGCATGGCCTTCATTTTGCTAACCTCCCCCCACCAAGTCCCATAACCGAACAGCAGAGATATGCATTACAGCCAAATGTGTCTGGTTGTGCTTCTATTACAATTGTGATCAAAAGGCTGTGATATATTGAAATATTTGCTTTACACAAATACATCTGTTATCAGAAGGGCCCCTTAACATAAATGGCGTATTTCCCCTAATGTTCTCTGCCTAATAAATGGTTCGATGAGAGCGTGAGAGCCAAACTATGTGGGGGGAATGCAGTAATTTCTCTTTAACATGCAGGAATTCTGAATGCAAGTAAATGCATGCCAAATTTTATGGCGTCTAAATCTGAATAATTGTATTTCTGCGCTGTGCATCTGGGAAGATAATAAAGCCACAAAACAATTTAATGAAATATATAAAAAATCAAATGACATTGCTAAATATTATAATATGCAGAAAATATACTTTGCATATTGTCACCTAATCTTTCATCCGTGTGCTAACAAATAAGGGAACCATAATTGAAAGTCTTATTATCCATCTACGTAAATTGAGCACAAATTTACCTTGTTTCTTTTTCTTTGTGTGTGGGCAAATGTAAAAGGGAAATTTATATTATTGTTTTAAGTTGGTGGCATATTTCTCCCATAATAATGAAGGTGACCAACATAAGTCTTTCCTTCATCAAATTGATCCTTAGGCCACACTCCGATTATGCTCTGTGGCTTAATGCTGAGCAAGAAAGAAGTCTCAGAGATGATGCATGATTTTCTCTTTGCAATATGGAAGCAGGAAATCTGGGAATCACATGCAAAAATATTTCCATTTTTTAACCCTTTTGAGAGCGGCAGTGATAGGAATAGGGGAAAATGGGAGGAGGGAACCAAAGATAAGAATCAAGAAGGAAACACTAGATGCACAGAGAAGAGTTTATTGGCCCAACAGGTTTTACATCTATTGATTCTTCTGCAAGGCAAAGCCTAAAGAAAAAATGTATATGTAATCCGTTAATGCAGAAAAAATTGTATTCAATATTTGTGCTTCACAGGTTGTATTTTAAATTCAATGTTTATGTTCCTTCTACAGCAAAGATTTTAGATATCAGATTTTATCATGGTTCATTATTGAATTAGTTGATTGTGTATGCATTTTGCTTTCATAGTTGCCCCTGAGGATGCATCAATAGATTCTAAATGAGCTGGGCCAACTAGCCGTCCTTCTTGCAGAGTAAAGTTTCCTCCTGAAGAATAGTCCTTGGTCTGAATAAAATATAACGATGGGGTCATATAACAATGGGGTCATATTTAGGGAGCAGATGTGCTCCCTAAATGTTGCCCCAGGTAAGACTTGCATCTCTACTTATCAAAGGTAATGCCTGCTTTCTGATGACAGTTCCAAGCAGGGGCAGTGGCACCAGAGGTGAGCAACCAAATGATGATGATGATGATGAATTTATTTACACAGTCAGACAGGTGTTATTGACTGGTTTGTTTTATCCAGACATTGAGTCCTTCCCAAGGACCTGGGATGCCAGAATTTTATTGCCAATGTTGTTGCTGTTATTATTATAGATATCGTTGCAGAATATGGGCTGTTCCCAGTAAAGCTGCTTTTTGTAATTGACTGATGGTGATTTCTGTGGCCCCTATGGTGTTGAGGTGCTCTTCAAGGTCTTTTGGAATTGCACCCAGGGCGCCAATTACCACTGGGATTATTTTGGTCTTCTTCTGCCACAGCCTTTCCATTTCAATTTGTAGATCTTTGTAGTTTGTGATTTTCTCTATTGCTTCTTCTTCTATTCTGCTATCCCCTGGTATTGCTATGTCGATTATTTTGACTTGTTTTTCTTTCTTCTCGACTACAGTTATATCTGGTGTATTGTGTGGCAGATGTTTGTCTGTTTGTAGTCGGAAGTCCCATAATATTTTTACATCTTCATTTTCTTCAACTTTTTCAATTTTATGGTCCCACCAATGTTTGGCTACAGGTAGCTTGTATTTTTTGCAGATGTTCCAGTGTATCATCCCTGCTACCTTGTCATGCCTTTGTTTGTAGTCAGTCTGTGCGATCTTTTTACAACAGCTGATTAGCTGGTCCACGGTTTCATCTGCTTCATTACAAAGGCGGCACTTGCTGTTTGTGGTGGATTTTTCGACTTTTGCTCTTATTGCATTTGTTCTTAGTGCCTGTTCTTGTGCAGCCAGTATTAAACCCTGTTTCTTTCTTCAAGTTGCCATTCTGCCTTTGAGGCTGGAGGTGGCCTACAGCCCTCCAACTAGTAGCCATTGATAGACCTCTCCTCTATAAAGTTATCCAAACCCCTCTTAAAGCCATCCAGGTTGTTGGCTGTCACCACATCTTCTGCCAGAGAATCCCACAAGTTGATTATGCGTTGTGTGAAAAAGTACCTCCATTTATACTCTCCTTGTATTTCCTTCAAACCTTGCAAGGTGTGTGAGGAGAGATGTTCCTTGTGAAGATCGCAGAGATCAGGTCTGTCATGAAGAGTGCTCTGGTGGAGGTGGGGGGGGGCATCCTTCCGCTTTGCCCCAGTAATCTGCCCCATCTGGCCTCATGAAAGGTGCGCCTCAAGTACCTCACAGTCACTCCTTTCTTTCTCCCTATGTTTATAGGAACACATAATATTGTCTTATGCTCAATCAGACCAGTGGTCCATCACAAATTGGGAGTAGCGGTCCAGGTATTCAGGCTGGGGCTTTTCCTCGCCCTTCTTGGAGATGCCAGAGACCAGACTTTGGACCTGGTGTCTGCCTCTCTGACCTACACCCCCTTCCACATTTTGCCTTGGGAGGATATCTTGTTCAGATTTTTTCCATTCCCCCCCCCCAAATTTTCTTTAGGATTCAGTTCCCCTCACAGTGTCAGGACTGCCAGGAGGGAAGGGCTAGTGGTTAGGGGTGTGCATGGATAACAATCCCAACAGTGATCCGCAGCACTACCCCAGCACCTTTAAATTTGCACTCCCCAGCACTCCCTTCGCTGCTTGCTGCAGCTTCCTGTTCCAGCAGCGCTCCCCCCAGCTATCACGGCATGCCGGTGATGCACCCCTCCCCCAGCTGCTGTTGCACGATGGCGGCATGCACAGGACTCCTGGCATGCTGTAGCGCAAGGCTAGCTGGTGGGAGTGGTAGCCGGAGGGAGCGCCACCAAAACAGAAAGCAGCGGCAAGCAGCAGAGGAGCAGACATGGAACTGCTCTCCTCCCTTTTAAAGGTGTCGGGGGTCTGCTGCGAATTGCTGTGTGAATCGCCATCCCTACCCGTCCAGCAGGGCCAGGACAATACTGATTGATCATGGAGCAGGGGCTGTAAACTATTTTGCCTAGAGACAGTCTTGCTTTCTAGAAGCTTAAATCTCAGAGGTGAGACTCTAGCTTCAATGCATATACCGCCCTGGGGTCTTAGGATGAAGGTATAGAAATGTAAATAAAATAAAATAAAACCAGCTTAACCCACGCAGAGCATCTGCGCGCTAGTACTTGATTGTTCCCCTCCCCCCTGTCACAGCCCCCTTCACCTCAGAGATCTCTCCATCCTCACCTGAGCTGCACTCCTGCTCCTCTTCCTCCATCCCAATGCTTCCATCCCCCTCATCCCTCTTTGTCACTCCTCCATCCCTTTACTCCATCTCCCTCACCCCTCTTGGCCAAGCTGTAGCCCCCAATCCCCAGAGACCTCCCCACCCTCACCCAAACCCCACTCCTGCTCCTCCACACAGAAGCTGCAGCAGTTGACTGGGCCCTTCCTTGCTGCCACCACCGCTATGGCCACTCGTTCCCCTCAGGCCGTTGACAGGCCTGGGCCCATCCCTTGCCTGCCTGCCTCCCTCCGCCAATGACCTCGGTAACCCCAAACAGCAGCAGTGGTTGATTGGCCCTTCCTTGCTGCCAATAAGTGCCACCATGGCCGCTTGTTCACCTCAGGCTGCTGACAGGCTCGGGCCCATCCCTAGCCCTTCGTTCTTTCTCTCTACCCCTCCCTTCTTTTTCTCGCTGTCTCTCTCCTCCACTTGCTCTTCCCCTCTGTCTTTCTTCCCCTCCCTTCTTTTTCTTTCTTTTTCTCTCTCTTGCCCTTCCTTAGTTAACACATCTTGTTCATCTTGTTTCCTCATCTAATTCACACAACGGCAGCCTCCATCTCTTGAAGGGGCTCTTTCCTCCCTCACGACCCCTCTCTTTGCAGACCCCTGCCCACTATCCTTATATATATATAGATTCTGCTCCTCTACAATCAGGAACATCTTCCAACCATTAACAGTTGCATTCCAACTGACCTTAACCATCACAGGCTCCTCCCCCCTATCTGCATATGGAATCTCCGCTGCCCAATAACCACATGCTTCTGCTCATGAACTCTCCTGAGAGCTGCCACACATGGGATTAGCCATGGGTACGCCTTAGAGAAATATATATAGATATAGATATAAAGATAAAACCAAGGCATCATCCAGTAGGCATACTTTGGCTGACATCCTAATAAGATGGTAGCAGTGCACCAAAAAGACATGCCTGTGCTGTGGGAGACGTACCCGTTTCTTAGCTCTGCAGCAGAGAGCACATAGGGTGAGGGAAGGGTGATTTTCTCCAGTGTCTGCTTCCCATGGAAGTGCCCCACACCAGCCCAAAATATGTCCCTTTCAGCTCAGACTTAATTTTTCTAGGAAATAATGGGCAGGAAAAAAATTCTCTGCAATCCATTGGCAAGCAAAGTAAGCTGCTCCTCTGATATGGCCGGGGAATGGAAAGATGTGTGGCTTTGCATCAGACTTGATATAACATTGGAGGGAGTGGGGGGAAACTATCTGGGGAAAAGATAAATAAAAAACAGTGCAAAGTTTTATTGTCAAGCACGGCTGTCACTTCATGAAACCACAGCAGTATATAAGAAATATGTGACATTCTAATAGGAAGTAATTTACCCAAGGATGCGTCTGTGCCTTGAAGTGCCTTCAACATTTTGGCTCAGAAAACTTTGGGTGAACGTCTGCCGCGGAACCACTCCCGGCTGGCTTGAGGTTCCTGATTGGCACACGGTGTGTCTTTTACAAGGCTATTAAGCTCCGTATCATGGGAAACGTTGGAAGAGACAATGAGACTTGGATGCTGAAGGGTCTCCCCAAAGAGAAGGCAGAAGCACTGTGGGGGGGGGAAATTAGAATTGTGTCTTGAGTTGCAGTGTTCAGTATGCAGAATATTTGCCTGGTCTTTACAGTCAACCTGTGGGGCAAAGAAACCTCACATTCATTTGACTAATACAAGTCAAATGAGTGGAACATTTCGCATGTCTCACTAGCAAGGAAATGGAGGACGTTGAATGTGAGCCAGCAGTGTGATGCCACTGCTAAAGAAGCTAATGCAATCTTAGGCTTCATTAACAGAAGCATAGTGTCCAGATCACACTGCTCGTACCTCTCTTGGAATACTGGCTGATGTCCTGACTAAATTACTCAAGAGGACTCTTCAGGGGTGACTCTAAAGAACTACAACATTTCAATAAGTCTTCCTCTAGAAAATTGGGTCAGAATGTCAGTCACCATGTCCAGTTCTGGTCCCTGCATTTTAAGAAGGGCACTGATAAGCCAGAACAGGATCAGAGAAGGGCAACCAAGATGGTGTGTGTCGGGGGAGGGAGGATCTGGAAACCAAGGCCTATGAGGAAAGGTCGAAGGAGTTGGATACCTTTAGCCCGCAGAAGAGAAGACTAAGTGGGGAGATGGTGGCCATTTCCCAAATACCTGAAGGGTTGCCACATAGAAGAAGGAGCAGATTTGCTCTCGGTTGCTCTTGAGGACAGAACCCATGGGCTGAAATTACAAGGAAGCTGGTTATGGCTAGGCACGGGGAGGGATTCCTTAGCTGCAAGAGTTGCTCAACAGTCAAACAGCCTGCCTTGTGCAGTGGTGGGCTCTGCCAGAGGTGCACCTAGGTAGTTTTGGAGCCTGGAGCAAAAGGCCTTTGGAGGCCTCCCCTCCTGTGCAAATTAAGCATCATCATGCTCCACCAGGTGACCACAGCACCCAGGACAGACTAAAGAGGATTTGGACGGCCTCCACAGCCCCTGAACTTTGGCCACGAAGTCCAGGGGTAAGAGCATCTCTGGGCTCTGATATACTGAATGTTTCAAACAGGCTGCCAGGAGTTAAGAACATAAGAACAGCCCTGCTGGATCAGGCCCAAGGCCTATCTAGTCCAGCCTCTGCTTTCCCACAGTGGCCCACCAGATGCCCCGGAGAAGCCCACAGGCAAGAGGTGAGGGCACACCCTCTCTCCTGCTGCTGCTCCCCTGCAACTGCTTTTGAGATGTATCGTGCCTCTGAGGTTAGAGGTAGCCTGTGGCCACCAGACTAGTAGCCATTGATAGACCTGTCCTCCATGAATTCCTCCAAGGTCCTTTCCAGCTCTAAAACCCTGTGATCCTATAGGGATGTGCATGGAACTGGCTTGCCCAGTTTGATTTGAGTCCAGACCAGATTCGAACCCAACTGGGCCATTTTGGTCCGGCATCCCCTCGAACCCCACTGGCTTGATTTGGTCCCGGGGGGGGGGGGGCATTTCACAAACATTTTTTTTCTTTTTAAAGAATTTTTTTTAACCTTATCCCCCTCAGGGGAATTCCTGGGGGGGTCCTCCCGGGCCATACAGAGGCCAATTGCGCAGGTGTGCCACCTCCAAAATGGCCGCTGCACCGAGGGGAGAAGGCCAAAAACCAGCCAAACTGGCCAGAGGGGGCCATATAGAGAGCCGACAGGGGGAGGGGGACCTCTGTGGACCCCACCACCGCCTCCAGGAACTCCCCCAAGGGGGATAAGGTTTTATTTTTTATTTTTATTTTTTTTAAAAGATCCACGAAACCCCGAACACTTGTGGAGTGTTTGGTCCAGGGTTGGACTAAACAGGGGATGGTTCAGTGTGACCCCAAACCTTCGAACCAAACAGGTTTGATGTCAAACTTCTCAAATGTCGAACCTGTTCGCACATCCCTATGATCCTATGATGCTAACAACATACTATTCATATACTGGAAAGCCAGGGAGTTGGGTAATACTAAGGTGGGCAATACAAAGCAAAGTGCCCAGGAGGAGGGACAAAATACTTAAATATCTGTTTCTGAAGCTGCGACCTGTTGGCTGCCTTTCACGAGGCATTTGGGTATTTCATTGGCTAGAAAATGAGGGGCTGTGGTCCTGCTTCACAGGGGATGGACAAGGAGTGCACTATGAAATGGAGCAGAATGGACAGGAGCAGAATGTGAGAGGGACGTGGTTTGTCAAGCACAGAACAGAAGCTGAGACTTCTGTGGCTGCTCTAGCAATGGCTAGCTGGTAAGGGAGCCCTTTGGAAGGGCAGGGAAGGAGCATAGTCAGCTCCCTTCCTGCTTTCTGGGGCCAGGACTGGACCAACTGCTCAGAGCACAGGTGAGCCAGCCTGGTGCTTCTTCTGGCTCTCTTAAGCCCCTCTCCAAACTGGTGGGAGGATGTGCAGGAGGTAAGGCCCTGGATGTGGACAAACTGAACTTTTCTTGAATCCTGGTTATCTATCCTAATCAAATTCTGGTTAACTGGAATGGCTTGACCAGGATGACCCTGAAATTCTTAGTTCTCACAATCAGCTCCACGGGACTTGCTAAGCCAGGACTCTTTTAAGCCAGGATTCTGGTGATCGTGTGAACCCAGCCATCTTTTCAGGGGCGTAGCATGCATTGATCAAGGGGGGGGCAATTGTCCCCAGGCCCAGAGGGTCAGGGGCCCCCACCAGTCTCTCCCTGGCTCAGGGTGCTTCCTTGCCTCTTCTCACACCCAGCCAGTGAGCAAGGTGTTTGCCAGCTGGGGACATGCAGTACACCTCTCTCTCCTCTCCTCTCCAGCTATCTAGAAGAGGGAGGGACCCTCTCCCAGGAATTGGTCCTGTCTCTGTGTCTGACATAAGATGCAAAGGACGGGACTGATGCTGAGATACCCGGCAGGGTTTCATTTTGGCAGTCATCAGTACTTGTGATCAGGTGGGCTGGGCAGGAAGAACTAGCGGTGGTTCTTCCTGCCTGCCCGGCGGTGGCAACCATGCTGGATTCAGCCATGCAGAGCTGGTGCCTCAGTAGCAAGCAGGTGCTAGGCAGGCTGCTGACTGCTGCAGAGTGGCTACGGGCAAGTGGCACCTGAGGAGCGGACTGCTCAGCTGGCTGCAGGGTGGCCAAAGCATTGCCCGAAGAGCGTGGCCATGCCGGCAGGGAGGAGGAGGAGGAGGCATTGGCAGTGGGAGGTCCCTCAATGCGAGTACAGCAGCTAATTGCCCCAACCCTTGCATTTGACATCAGATGCAGGGGGTGTAGTTTGGGGTGCGCATGTGCTTTGCGGGCGCCGGGGGCCCTGGCTGCACTTTGTCCCCCGGCCGCCTGTAAGCTCACTACACCACTGCATCTTTTATTACATTTTTATCTCACCTTCCTTCTAAGGAACTCAGGGCAGTGTTTCTGCCCTCCCCCCCCCAATTTGGTCTTCACAACAACCCTACAGTATGAGGAGGGTGAAGCTGAGAAAGAATGATTGGCCCAAGGTCACCCAGTGTGTCACATGGCTGGGTGGTGATTTGAACCTGGGTCTCCCATGTTCTAGCCCAGCACTTGGACCACTACACCGTGATGGCTCTGGGGTAGATCAAATCTCTAGAACTTGTGACCCACTGGGGCAAATGCAGACCATTGGGCAGGTGGTGTGGCCTGCTTGTCGTATGACTCGTCCCACCCCTCCACCCCGTTCCCTTCATTTGGAAGGTACTTGTTTTACCAGCTTCTTCTACATTTCTGGTCATAGTGAAGAAAGTTGCCATTTCAAAATGCACCGAGATAAAACTAAACATTGTTTCAGTTGAGAAATTAAAAAAGCCCTGGTGGATCTGATCCAACCTTGTGTTTCCAGCAGCCACAGACCAGTGGCTTCTGGGAGCTGAGACACAGAGAATGACTATGACTCCTGTCACCTGCTTTCCCAAGGTATATTGCTTCTGGCCTTGAGGGTTCCATTTGGTCATTCTATAGACATGAGCTGAAAACACTCTAATGAAGCTCTCTACTCTTGGTGCAAAATTTGGACTGACGAGGGGACAAAACAAGGCCCAGTGTATTGTTGTTGTTGTTGTTGTTGCTGTTGTTGTTGTTGTTACTGTTTCATGGTAGCAATGATTGTCTCAGTGGCCAATGGCTGGTGGCCACCATTTTCCTTATCACAAGGTGTGTTTTTCAAAGAAGATGAAAGAAGATGAGACAAAGCCATAGGCTGACATCCTGCACTTGTGTAGCACGCATCCTGCTGTGAAACCTCTTCCTCATACGTTGCAGGGAATGATGCAAAGCTATCCACCATCCTTGCTGTGCACAAGCAGACCAAGAGTACAAGAGCTTGAACAACTTGGAGCACCAGCTGAGTGGCTTTCCTGCAGACATCACCTCCACGTTGAGTAGCTGTATACCTCTGCCGGGTATCAAACCAGGAAGGCCTGTTGCCATAATGGTCTGCTTGTAACTTCCCAGAGGCTTTTTCTGGCTTCCCTTGGAAACAGAATATTGGACTAGATCGGGGGTTCTCACACTTGGAGGCTGGGACAATAGGTGCTGTAGTCCAACAACATCTGGAACCCATGAGTGAGAACCCTTGGACAAGATGGACCTGTACTCTGATTCAATGGTGGGGGGAGCCTCAGTCTCAAATGCTGTAACTTGTTTCTTCTGAAAATCTGGTGCTGGAGCTATTACTCTTCCTTAGATGCAATGCCATTGATCATGGCAACTAAATGGAACCTCCATATCCAAGAGCAGTAAACCTCGATTGCCAGTTGCTCAGGACAAGCCAGTGGCAATAGTCATCTTCTTCATACCATGTCTGCGAGCTTTTCACTGGCATTTGGCTAGCCACTGTCAGAAACAAGCCATTGGGATAAGTTAATGAGACTCTGGTTAAGCAATGGGGGAGGGATGAAATTTCATGTCAAGGTTCAATTAGGGGGTTAAAATCAAGTTTTATCAAGAAAATTGGATTTTCATCCCAAACCTAAACATGAAATTCCATTCTTTTGAAATAAAAATTTATCTCTAAGAAATTCTTGGGTTTACCCCTATCTCCTGTATGTGCTCCTGCCTCTTGGAAAAGGCACCACTGAAGGGAATTCAAAGGCAGAGGTCATTGCCAGAGGTTAGCGGATCAAAGCTGTGTTGGAGGAATTATCATTTTAAAGCTGTTTAGCCACATCCAGAGGAGAAAACAACCTCCAGCAACAGTTCTCAAGTTCTTTTAAGATGTATTGATCACACCTGGTAAACAAAAGCAAGAAAAAAGATATTTGCATATGGCAATGATAGTCTATAATTGTTTTTGTTTCGTGGCAAGAAAGGGATAAAATGTTCCTTGCATGGGGAAAAAAGAGAATTGTCTTTGCTTTGAACTCCCTGGAACAAAGTTCCTTTTGTCTTTAATAAAAGGCATTGCTATGGAAATGAATTAGTTTACATTTAATATACGACAGTTCAGTGTAAGGGCTATTAACCTACGTTGCACTCTCTTTTAACGGAAATAAATTGCGGTTGTATTTGCATGAGTTTGGTCAACTAGATTTGATTGGAGTACAAATAGGCTGTGACAGGATGAGAAATGGATTCGGTTTGGGGGAGAAGGAGGAACCGCGGGAGGAATCAACCCAAACTTGACTGTTGGTTTTAACCTGCAGCTCACAGAAAGATCCTGGGTAGAACTGATTAGTGCAATGTGATGTATATGGGTCTGCCATTAAAAAAGGTTTGGAATTTGGTCCAAACTTGGTCCAAAATAGGACTTTTTACTTGGTCCAAAATAGGACTGCAAGATTACTAACTGCGACTGGGTGTCATATTATGCTGGTGCTTGATTAGCTGCACTGATTCCCAGTCTGCTTCTGGGCCCAATCCAAAGTGCTGCTTTTAACCTTTAAAGCCCTGAATGGCTTGGGGCCATCTTACCTGGAAGAGCATCTTATTCCAGATGTTTCTACCAGGACCTTCAGATCTTCTTCAGGGGCATTGCTCCAAGAGCCCCCACCAAATGAGGTGAGGCTGTGGCTGGGGAAAGGGCCTTTTTGGTGGTGGCACCCCTTTAAGGAACAGCCTCCCCAGTGAGGCTCACCTGGCATCATCACTATGTTCTTTTAGATGCCAGGCAAGGACCTTTTTGTTCACCTAGACATTTTAAATGGTTTTAAAAGCCATGGTTTGGTTTTTTGTTGCCCAGAGAACATTTGTTATAGGGCAGCCATTCCAATAAAGTGCATTATTATTATTTTTTATTAACTGCAGACTGCAGTCGCCTATTGTCCTTTTATGACTCACATCAAGAAACCAAAAGGCCCAGATGACATCCCATCCTAGAACATGAAGCCCTTTCTAGGAGGTGCCAGTCAAGCACAGCAGAAGAACTGGCAATAAGCTAGCAATGGTTATGCTGGTAGCAGCAAGAGGCTAGAGCGGTTTTGGGAAACTACTGGGGCTAGAACTGGGAAACTCAGCTATATGCACAGCTGCCCTGTGTGCTGACCAACCAGGGCTAGAGGCTGGCGCATCTCCCTGGGGCAGTGAAGGGATTGTTTCACACAGTGGCCCACCAGATCCCTTGGAGAAGCACACAGGCAAGAGGTGAGGGCATGCCTTCTCTCCTGCTGCTGCTCCTCTGCAACTGGTACTGAGAGACATCTTGTCTCTGAGGCTGGAGGTGGCCTATAGCCACCAGATTAGTAGCCCTCAGAGTAGTAGTAGGAAGCTGAACAACTTCCTGTTCAGGGTGGGACTTTGTAGTAGGGATGACGACGATGATGACGACGACTACTACTACTACTAGTAGTAATAGTAGTAGTAGCAGGAGGAGGAGGAGGAGGAGGTTGGGACTAGTAGTAGGAAGCTGAACAGCTTCCTGTTCAGGTTGGGGCTTTGCCTGGGCAACAATAATGTTTCCTGGCTCTGGGCTTGTTCCAGCTCTCAGCTTGACCTTCTGGCTTGATTGCCATGACTCTGAACCTCGTACTGATTCTTGACTTCAGCTCAACAGCTGCCTACAGCTCAGCTCTGCCAAAAGGCTGTAGCCCTGGAAGTTAGAAGCAGTTCAGAGCAGGAGCAGAACCAGGGAGTAGCTCTCTTGCTCCCTGGAATATGTGCTGATTGGAGAATCACCAGCATCCCTTCATCTGAAGACTTATATTCATCTGAAGAGCCAGAGAAGATATCCTCTGATTCTGCCTCTCCTGTGAGCTCCTGCATTTTCTTAAAGTAAGTGTTCCCAATCCCAACTTGTTGTCAGGCTGCAGCTCCTGTCATTCTCTTCCCAGAGTCCTGAATGTAAAATTAAGTGTCATATGCCTGTGTTAGTGAGGTGTTTGGAAAGTTGCCAGTGGGCCATTGTGGCTGTGTGTGATGGGTGCTGTAGCCCCACAAGATCTGGGAATCCAAGAATGGGCACCCTCCTGTCTTAAAGAGTCAAAGTGCAACACTGGCCCAGCTGATGAGGTCTCCTGAAAAGCTGATACTCCTGTTTCCAGGCAGGCTTGGGCTCTGGCAACATTAAAAAAAACAGAGAGAGGGGTGACATTGTCTTTGCTCATGGCTGCTAACTAGGGCTGAGCCCAGTGTTTTGTCATGGCGCTCTTTTTCAGTGGTTTTGTTTAGAGAGATCACAGCAAATGAGAGGAAGGCATTACATACAGCCTCAGTTGGCTTCATTTACCAGCAGGGCAATTGTCACACACCTTAATCTAATGGACTATATTGCATGATTTGCTCCCTGGTTGGCTGGGATCACTTAAGGAAGGAAGAAGCCGGGAAGCGGGGGAAGGGTGCTGAAGCAAGGGCAAAAGGGGGAATGATTGCTGTGAACAGCTGCAGTCATGAGAAGGTAGAATTAAGGTCCCCACCCCCCACCTGCGCACACAAGAATTACACCCCTGCTTCCAAAAAGTACTACTGCCAGTCACCTCCCAACATTACATGCAAAAATAAACATGCAGACATTCTGCACAGCCCCACTGGTAACGTTCCAAACACAGGGCATTTAACACAGGCATATGATGCTTCATTTTTACATTCAGGACTCTAGGAAGGACTACAGAAGAAACCCTCCACTGATGACTCTATGGCTGCTGGTGCATTTTTACGAGGATGGGCTATGGCTGATTTGAAGCCCCGTGTCTTCAATAAACCCACACACTTGCAACAGCCGTGCCATGTTCCCAGCAAAACCTGCAAGCCTTTGGAGGTTTATCCTTCCTGGCCATAATTCACAGCCTATCTGTTTACCTTTGGTGCAGATGGCTCCGTTTTGCCGGCTTTAGAGCTGTTTTTTCCATCTCCCTCTCCCCTCACCCACCCACCTCCTCTGGTTCTTTGTTGTGAATATGGACATGGATATAGCCATATGAGCACAGATATTGCCAACTGAATAAATATTTGCTGAGATCAATGAATTCCACCCGTCCTCCTCCAGAAAAGCACAGCATTTTACTGCAAGCACTCAGACAGAAAAGATATGTTTAACTGCTGGGGAAGTAGCCCTTTCTTGTTGCATAGAATCATTGCTGCGTGTATATCACAGGAGTGCAGCACACCCCAGTCCCCTGCACATGTGGCCGCCTGTGCTTTAAATGGCTGGTGCTCAGTGGTGCACATGGGCTACACTCAAGAGTGGATTGTAAACATACATTTGGAAGGGATGCTAAAGGCTCATCTAGTTCAACCCTCTGCCTCCGGAGATAACACATCCTATACTTAAAACCTCTCCAAACCATAGCTGACCAACCGTATCTGGAAATTCTCCACCAGTGAGAGCCTACAATGTCCTGATGTTTCTCCCACTGATGAATACTAGAATTACCCTGTGGGATCAGACTCAAACCTGAAGTGGTGCAGCATTCAGTTTCTAGCAATAGCTAGGCAGATGCCTCTGGCAAGCATGAAAGCAGGCCTGAATACAGCAGGCCTCTTTTGTTTGTCCCCAGCATCTGGTAGTCAGAGGTTCAAAATACTGCTGCTCTCCCACATTTGTCAGCGGAGGGCTGGCTTGGCCCCACTCCCTTGGTTTAATGATTGAAAGCAGAGTTGAGGGGATAATGCCATCTCCTTAGGCCAGGGCTTCTGACCCTTGGGTGCCCAGATGTCGTTGGACTCCAACACCCATTGGATTGAACTTCCAATTGCATTGGGGCCAGAGGTGATGGGAGTTGGAGTCCAACAACATCTGGGCACCCAAGGGTCAGAAGCCCTGACTTAGACTGACCCTCCCACCTTGTGCCTATATGTAGAGCAACATGGCAACTCATTCCCCAGGGAGGAGAGTAGGTGCTGGCCTTTCATAGGAGCCAAGGAGACATGTTTTGCTCCTCACCCGATTGACTTAGGCTGCGTGTTTGTTTTCCTACTTCACACTGCTTCTCCACTGGTCTGGCGATGCCAGTGGATAGCAAATTAACGACTCATAACTGGTAGGTTTGATACAGTACAGGAAAGGCAAAAGAACTCAAGGCAATACTGGTGACCACCTTGAAGCATCATCGTGAAGAGAAGGTTCTTCTTCTTTGAGGCTGGTGTGAGGGAAACTGAAATGGGACATCGTTTAGGCACGGCAGTGTCTTCAGCCACAAATGCTTTATGTCATTGAGGGGTTGGCAAGAACTTCCTTGGCCCCCATCAGATTTTGCGTGAGGCAGAGGGATCAGACCATGGCTGGCTGCTTGGAGCCATAGTGGAGGTTGCCCAACAAGGACCTGGCAGAATACTGACATAAGACCGGTTGTAAAGCACTGCTATGCTGTAGGAGTCTCCTGTCCTGACCAGAGGTCCCTTCCAACTCCATGGTCCCTTCCAACTCTCAAGTTCTTATCATTCTATAAGGCCTGATGTAGATTTTCATAGCTTTTATTTTCAAAGCTGTGCCCCTCTTCCAGCCATATATGCTATTATATCCTCAGTGGGGTGTGGGGACAGCTGCCATCCCAATCCAAACGGAGCCTGGGGGAAGTCACCCATCACTAAGTATTTTATGTGAACAGGGCAGACACATGATGAAATGAAGGATCACATCTGGTTTGGTGGTTCGCTACTCCTCTACACTACTTCCCTACAGACCTGATGTAGCTCCATATATTTTACCACCAACAAATTCCCCATCCGCTCATCCTCCCCTTGGACATTTTCTCTCCTGCTTTTAATTTCCATTATACTTTATGACAATCGGGCTGTCAATTAACTCTTCTGAGTAAAATGACTGTTTGAGGCAAAAAAGGGGGGGGGAGGGGAAAAGTTTGCTTAAACTCAATAAAACATCAGCTAATATTGAGCACAAAACCAGGAGAACCCCCGCAGCCCAGTAAATTATTATGCGTAAATGTTACAACTTTATTTCAAAACGGAAAAGAAAAGAATACACGTGTAGTGTTGGAATGGTTTTATGGTCTGGTCGAATGATGGATGATCACATCTCAGCAAGATAAACTCTGATAAAATAATCTGCTGATATTTAAGGCTCTGAAATTTATTATCTAAAGGCTGCAGTAAAAAATGATTTTATAATTCCCTTCATTTAAGAGATTTTGGCAATAAAAATGAATTTCTAGAGTAATGGGTTAGAAGCGTGCACCCTTATCACCACCGTCCAATAAATCCTGGTCACGGGTGGAAGAGGAGAAACAAGGGGGACCAAAAACAAAAGGTTTTCTGCTTGTCTCCCTTGCTGGCGAATGCTGCCATAGGACCAATGGATGTAGCAAAGTGAGCCAGGGGCAGGTTGATCTCACTAGAACATTCTGGGGCTCATCCTCCCATGAAATTTGCAGCAGATGTGCAGAGATATTTAAAGCCCTGGCTGAAGATGAGCCAGGGGGTGGGAAAGCCTGAGAAAGGCATGTCTCTTGCAGACTTGGTAGCCCAGAGGGGGAGAAAGGCAAGCAGACAGGGAGACAGGGAAGGAGGTGACGCATCCTCCCAACTCTTTCCTAACCAGCCTACATTCTAAGTCTGCATTCAAGAGCATATAACTCAACCCACTCAAGCAAGGAGATGGGGTCCCTCCACTGCCCACCCCCCGCAGGGAAGAACAACCTTTACAGGGGGGTTAGACAAATGCATAGAGAATTGGTCTAGCAGCAGTTCCTAATCGCTAAATGGAACCAGATACTTGTGGGCAATAACAGTGGAGGAGGTCAATGACTTTCAGAGTTCCTAGTACACCTGGGGTCTTGCTAGGCTAAGGAAGAGAGTTGTTGGGAAGGGCTTCCTCCCAACCTAAATGTGTGTTCCACCAAAGCCCTCCCAACAGAGTGCAGTAGATTGGGTTGGAAAGAGTGCAGGTGACCAGACCCTCCCAGCCTAACTTCCTCCTGGTTCATCCATCACCTCCTGGACCAGCCCAGTCGCTTCCTGGTCCAATCCATCACTTTGTTCACATCAGTCTAGGGTGCTGGGATAGTACTGGTGCCATGGGACTAACATGGATGCATGGGTTACTGGATTGCTTGGGGAGCAGTGTGGGGTTTGTCAGCCTCTATGTTCCAGCAAAGTTATCCTTGCCGGGGGTAATGTGCAGAGTTCCTCATACACAAGGAAGAGAGATTACCAATAGGATATAGAAACCAGCACCCTGAGTTTTGCTTGGAAAAGTGATCTCTTAGGCTGCAGATATTGTGCTCACTTTTGTCATTCATCAATTCTCTTCTTTTTCTTTATACTCTTTTTTGTCTACCGCTGTTTGCTAAGTGAGACTTGCATCTGGTTTGTTAAATTTTCTACCATACAGCTTGGGTATCCTTTGGATTACATGGTAGCAATGCTGATCAGTTTTGGCCCTCTTCTTTTTTCTTTCTTTTTCTTTTCTTTTTTAAACAAAATCTTAGCTCTCAAGATGCATGCAAAGAGAGAAAAAATGGGAAGGAAAAACAGATAAAGTGAACAGCTCTAAGCCAGAAACCCCTATCCAAGAAGGAGGGAGAAGCAAGCCTATCAGCTTTGGATAATCCTGCAAAATTCCTGGCTTCATATCGCCAGCCCCAAATCCTCAACAGTGAACCCTTTTGACCTGCTAATTTAATTGAACATTGACCTCAGTGCAGAATCTGCCCATTCCACTTGACTTTCCCCCACTCAGATGGGGCTAACTAACCACTCCTGGAGAAATTTCACAAATCTCCAACTTTTTTCTTGTAATTTATTTATAAACTACCACTCCTGGAGAAATCTCACAGATCTTCTCTTACCTTTTTCTTGTATTTTATTTATAAACTCATTCATTTAAGGAACAGTCATTGATCAATACCCTGCTTGCAGAAAGTCCCAGGTTCCATCCCAGTCCCAGGTCATCTCCAGGTAAAACTATGGCAGTTTGCCAGGCTGGGAGTGGTCTCAGTCTGAAATCCTGGAGAATTGCTGCCAGGCAGGGGCAGCTGATACAGTGTTTTGCTGGTGGACTACCAGCTTCCACTGCTGAGTACTGCTGGTTAGGAAAGATGAAATAGGTGGTCTTATAGGAGGGCATCAAAAGACAGTGGAGAAGGCCTTCATGGTGGGGATGAGGATATCCATATCCCACCTTGGGCACCACTATGTCCCCAGTCATGCACCTGCACAGTGCTGAAGTAGCACTTCTGTCACTTTCTGACATCCTCCAGTGAAAGCAGCAGCTCAGCCTCCCCTGTTCAGAAGTGTAGGGATGGGCATAAACCAATAATAAATAATAAAAATCAATAAATCATGGTTTGGTTTGAATTTGAATTGAACTGTGTGGTACTGAGCGGGTTCGGTCGAACCGGCCAGTCTGTTAGACCGAACGGTTAGGCGGTTCGAGCACAGCTATACGGGTAAAGGGGAATTGGGTGAGGATTCCCCTTTACAAGTCAAGAGTTGGGGTCCTGGGAGGCTGGGAGGATTGGTGGAGGGTGGCAACAGAAGGAGTTAGAGTGTTTTATCCAGCTGGCATGGTGGCCAGAGCCACCGCTTCCACCCCAGTGCATCCCCTAGCCCAGGGATTCTCAACGTGTGGGTCCCCAGATGTAATTGGACTTCAACTCCCATAATTCCTACCAAAGGCCACTGGGGCTGGGGATTATGGGAGCTGAAGTCCAATCACATCTGGGGACCCACACGTTGAGAAACCCTGCCCTAGCCAAACGTGTGCTGTTATGCCTCCTTCAGGAAGCCACCCATGCGGTGGAGGTGCAGGTGGCTTTCTAAAAGAGGCATCGTGGTGTGTGCTTGGATATGGGCTACTCTGGGGCAGCAAGCAGTTGTGCCGGCAGCCTCACTGGCTGGGTCAAAGCCCCTGCTAACTGGGCAAAGAGGCACCTTTTACCATGGTGATTCTCTTTATTTAGCAGGGGGAGAGTAACTGGCCCTATCCACCCCCAGCACAGGACCTCCAGTGACTGTTGCTGGTGTGTGTCTTATGTTTCTTTTTAGAATGTGAGCCCTTTGGGGACAGGGAGCCATCTTATTTGTTTGTTATTTCTCTTTGTAAACCGCCCTGAGCCATTTTTGGGGAAGGGGAAGAAATTGAATTATTATTATTATTATTATTATTATTATTATTATTATTATTAAACTACCTCTCTCTTCACCACCACCACCACCCCCCGCCACCCATTTGATGCCAAACCATTCCACCTGAACTGGGCGTGGTTCAGGTCAATTCTGAACCGAACCGCTCCTGGTTCAGTTCATGATTGAGCCACCAAACTGGCCTGGTTTGAGACGTATTTGAACGGTTCGTGCACACCCCTAGAGCACTGCCCAGTGATGCAAACTGCTAATCCACTGGGAAGCTGTTGAGTGAGCTGTTGCTGCTGCCGCCAGGTTGAATAGGCAGTACCAGGCTAGATTTATTTATTTAATATATTTACGACCCACATCATCCAAAAACTTTTTGAGAATGCTTATAGATATAAACATAAACATAAAGCTAAACAGAAAACAATAAATAACAATAAACGAGATAAAACTGCACCACTCAGAGCCAGATACTAAAGGCAATGTATTCAGCAGCAAACACAACGGCCCAGCTGAAATTCCAAATCTATACACAGCAGCAATAAAGCAACAGACGTGAGCAAGCTCTCCCACCATTCACATCGGATTGGCTTGGAAATGATCTAATATATTTCCAAAAAAATAACCTGGCTTCTTTTTTCTGAGTCAATCTGAATTCACCTCCCACCCAGAACAGTGCAGTAGTTTTAGGGGAAGTTGACATTTCCTAAAGTCTACTGGAGCTTTCTGTCCTGGTGTGCTAGCAGCATGCCTGAGAGGGTAGGAAGCAAAACGTCTTCCTTCTCTCTGCTCGTGTTTGGAGCACCATCCCTGCTTCTGCTGCCCTAGTTTGGCACATTAAAAAGCGGGGCTGGGTGGGTGACAGCAGATCTAGGGGCATGGGGAGATAAGTGAGTCAGCCAGGAGGTTTTCTCCAGTTTAGATTTAAATTCAAGCTAGAGTAGAATTCAGGGGGTTGCAATGAATTCTCTGAGGCTAGCATTACAAACCCCTGAAACTCTTGTCTGGTTAGGAGTATAGTGAGTTCCACTGTCATCTCTATAAAAGAGCAACATATTGAATTAAAATTAGGGGTCTGCAAAACCCTACTGAGAAATACACACATTGTCCTATTAAAACTTCCCTAGAAAGTTCAGTTGTTTTTCTTGGGTGGAACCATTAAATTTGCTGTGAATCCTGCCTTTTTAGAAAGTCCATGCCCATCCCAATTAAAAAGCCTGGGCAAATAAAAAACTGGTGAACTCCTAACAGTGGGCACCAGGCTTATTATTTTGTTCTTCTGGGTGGTCTCTAGGGGTTTACACAAATCAATTTCTGCAATTTGATTCAAAGTCGAATTGAATTGCTGACTCCCTAACTGATTCGTTGAAAGCAACAATCTTGGCCAGCTGCCTTGACAAATCACCCTGATTCAACCTGAATTGATTTGGGTGAATTGGGTGACATTTTGAGACCCATTTTGCTGGGGAAACAGGCCTCAAAATGGCAGGGAGAGCTGGCCTACCGATTGGGATCAATGGGTAGACCAGCTCTCTGAAGTGAACTGATGCACCAAGTTCAGAGCGGAAGGTTGGTCTACCTACCAATCCCAACTGGTAGACCAGCTCTCCTGGTTTTCTGGGAGATCTAGTTTACCAATTGGAATTGGCAGGTAGATCCCTTCACTAGGTAGATCAACCCCCTGCTCCGGACTTGGTGTGTCAGCCTGCTTCAGAGAGCTGGTCTACCCAGGTAGGCCAGGGAAAGCTGGTCTTTTCCTGGGTTTTCAGGGAGAACCGGGTTTTCCAGGGAGAGCTGGTCTGCCAATTGGGATTGGTGGGTAGACCAATCCTCCGCTCTGGACTTGGTGCACTGGAGAGCTCATCTACCTGCTGATCGCAATTGGTAGACCAGCTCTCCCACCATTTTGAGGCCAATTTCCCCATCAAAATGGGCCTCAAAATGGTACCTGAATCACCCAAATTGATTAGCTTTGAATCTATTCTGCCCCAAATCTGGCCCCTTTTTTCCAGGGTGATTTGGTTTGGGTTAGAATACTCTAATCACCTCTGATTTAACCCAAATTCATTCATGGCTGAATCAATTTGCACATCCGTAGTGGTCTCTGCCCTTCACACAATTGTCTTCGCAACAGCAAGAAGATCCAATCAGGAACTTTCCAAGCTGTTATCTCTTTTTGACAGTAGCTCCTCCCCTTCTGCTCTGATACCATGTGACCAGCCTCTAGTCTCCTCAGTTTTTTGTTGTCCACTGAGAGTCTGACATCTCTTCACAGTCAGTGAACTTTTCAACTGTAAAACCAATTTGGGATAAAATTTATTTCTCCTCTTGCTGTTTTTTATTCTCCTCTCTCTTCAATTTGTTACTTTTGTTAACTTGTTTTCCTCCTACTTCGTGGTTTTTTTTTCTGTTGCCCCACCCTGGCATTTTCTGAAAAACCTTTGAGAAAACTCAGGAAAAATATATTAATTGTGAGGATATTAATTGTGAGGTGAGCTAGGGGGATCTTGTCCATCACTAGTTGCAAGCAGAAATTTATCCATGCTTTCAGAACACAAACTGTACTTTTTAATAAATTATATCTAATGCACTCCACAGGAAGCATTATTCTTCTGTTGCTCTCAGAACCTTCCTACCCATCTGCCTATCAGTTTACCTTCCCATGCAAACCTTTTCCCTGTTTGCCTCCATCATTTAGGTGCAGCAGATAGCCAACCCAATACGCTTCTTTCTGATTGGATATGTTCATAACCACACTGTGGCTGCCTTCAGATGCAATACAGAACCGCAGGTCCAACGGAATGACCAGACTGCGGGGGCCAGCATTCAGCCGTAATGCTGGAACTGCAGAACTGAAGGTCCAGGTGTGGACCTCACTACAAACTGAAGGTACAAAGTTAGTCTGGGGAGGGAAACCGTGGGTCCATTTTTGTTTTAAACGGAACTGTGGTTGCCTGCATTTGGATGTAAACTTTTCAAAACCAGAGGTCCCTTCACTAGGAAGCTGCACAAATCGATTTTTTTGTTTCAGTTTGTATCCGAATCAAAACACGCCTGATTTGTTTTGAGTCTGAATCTGACCCCACCGAATCACCCCAGATTCAATTTGTACCTGAATTTTCTGAAGTTGAATCTGAATCAATTTAGATAAAAAAAGGGGATGTGCACAAATCAATTTTTTTTTATTTGTACCCAAATAGAAACACACCTTATTTGTTTTGGGTTTGAATCTGACCCCACTGAATCACCCCAGATTCAAATTGTACCTGAATTTTCTGAATCTGAATTGATTTGGATAAAAAAAGGGGTCTGAGGGCCAAAAGAGTATGTGTGTGTGGAGGGGGTGGTAGTGCCCAATAGGGAATTTTTAAAGAATGTTTGAAGTTTATGAGTCTTTAAGATTTTTTCCATAGGGAATAATGGGGATTCCAGCAACCTTATAGTTCCAGGTGGGGGGCACTGTGGTGGCCCAGAGTGGGGTGTGGTGGGTGGTAGTGCCCAATGGGTGTGCGGAAGCTACCACCCATATTTCAAGGGAATTGGGTGAAGGGCTGATTTTTAAATTATTTTTGAAGTTTACGCATCTTTAAGATTTCCCCCACAGGGAATAATGGGGATTCCAGCAGCCTTAGTTATAACACCCTGGGGGGTGGGGGGTGGCACCAGGGTGGCCCAGGGTGGGTTGTGGTGGGTGGTAGTGTCCAATAGGTGCAAAAGAAGCTACCACCCAGATTTCAAAGGAATTGGGCAATGGGCTGATTTTTAAACAATTTTTGAAGTTGGCACATCTTTGGGGCAGATTTGAGGCAGAAAGAGCTTCAGGGGCAGAAGAGTGGGTTGGGCAGTAGTGCCCCAATGGGTGCCTGCTACCATCCTGATTTCCAAGGAACTGGGCACCGGGCTGATTTTTAAAGCATTTGTGAAGTCTGCGCGTCTTTAAGCTTTTTCCCTATATGGAATAATGGGGGTTTCAGCAGCCCCATAACTCCACTTGGTGGGCACTGGGGTGGCCCAAAGTGAAGTGCATATAGGGTGCCAACCATCCCCATCCCCACATAGGGTGCCAACCATCCCCATACCCACAAGCCCATGGGGTACTGGTTTTTCTTATTTCTGAGGTATTCTGAGTCTAGATTCCCTGGTAGCAAATGAGATTAGATTCATTTTCAATGACAAACAATGAATCCACTCCCAATTGCTTGAACTCCCCCCCCCCCGCTTGCCCCTTCTTCGACCCTCCACCTGGCCAGTGTGGGGTCAGTCAGGAGTGGCAAGAGCCAAAAGAGCCAATCGGGAACAAGGAGACAAATGTCAGCAGATCAGCCCATGCTTTCATTCACTGATCTGAAGGCAAACACAAAACAGAGATCATATGGAGATTGCCACAAAATGGAGGTCCGAAATGACAAAACTTTCGGATCTGAAATTCGGGTGATTTGTTTTGTGCACAAATCTTGCGGGACTTGCAAACAGGCAATTTGTTTTGTGCACAAATCACACAAAACGGCCTGATTTAGGTACGGATCATTCTGTACCCGAAACATTTCACCCATCCCTACCTTTCACCTCTGGTTTTGTGTTCCATGCAAATGTGGCCTGTCTGTCCTCTCAGTCGCAAGAGGCAGTCCCAAAGAGTGTACACCCAGCCCCTTAATAAATACAATGAAATACAATCAGTAATATAGTATTTATTATGGAATCCGTTTCTAGCCTTTAGCCCAAAGTAATTGCATGATGGATAGAGACAGATGGCTACCCATGAGTAGCAGGAGGAAAAGCGATCTCCCAGAACATGGAGAGCCGACATTTTATTTAAGGAAATGGGAGCGAAACCAGTCCTAATAAATAACCCAGCCAAGTTGACTTAAGCACTTATAATGCCAGTGTCTGTGATAAGCAATGGAAACATTAATATCAAATGCTTCACCATAAACGAGTACGGTGGAGTTGAGGATGATGTATTGTGCCTCCGCGGTTTGTAGTATGCCATGCTTTTAAAGTGATGCTTATAATCATTATTGTTTTTGGTAATGGTAGGGAGAAGGGAAAAGGGCTAGAGTAACAACATGTTTTATCTGCTAAAAAGGAACAGCAGCAGAGTTCTCTGATAAGTCCTTGCATTGGGGCCTATTCACAGCTCAGCTGCAATTCAGAAGACTAGTTTGCGCAAGCTTCAACTTTCCAGACTTTCCACACATGGTAGGAAGTAGGGCCAATTTTGGAAAAGAAATTACCAAGATTTGGGCGTCTTCTTGAGGGGAATATATTTTAGGCCAAATGGATCAAGTTTACCTCAGAATTATTAACTTTATTTTAAAAAGCATGTGTCCTACAGTTTCTTGTTGAACACAACCTAAAGCATTAACATAGCAAAAAACAGAAATAACAAAATTAAACAATGCAATAAAACACTCCAAACTCCCATCATAAAGAATAAAATCCAGCAGGAAATCACAAAGCATTAAATTACTAGCCAAAGGCCCATCAAATATGACAGCAGAATGATGGGAAGCAGTTTTTGGTTTTACGTGTCATCTTTCTCCTTGTCTGTTTATGTTAGTCTTTCTTGCTTGCTTTCCTTGCTTTCTTGAGAACTCCTCCTCCTCCCCCCGCCATCTCCTCTCATTCTTTCCTCCCACCCACCCTACCTTCCTTAGCACGTCTTCCTTCCCTATATTCCCTTTGGCTGTTGGTGACAGTTTTTGGCTTTGTGTTTCTTTCTCCACCCCCTTCATGAACAGCTGTATTTTTAACTGTGGCTTGCAATGTTTATGACAACTTTTAGGGAGCAATAGATGTTGCTGGTCATCTTGAGCATTATGAGGAAAGAACGTGGGAACTTCAAATACAGAACAGTGGATTGGTGCTGGCTGCTTGCCTTCCAGAGGCCTGGGCCTCCATTGAAAGCAAGGGCACTTATTTTAACAGTAATTAAAGGCAATTGAGCTTCTGACATGGCAGTTTTCTGAAGGGGATGGAGCGTCAGTTTAGTCTGAATTTTCTAAACCCTTAAACGTCCTGTGTGTTTTGGTGCATAGGCAATCAACCCATGACATACACTTGGAAATGATGGGTTATCATTTGGAATATTTATCTTCTATTTTTCAACAAATTTGTTTTTAAAGTAGCTTACCCAGCAAAAGGAATGAGAAGTTGATTTTCTGTCCCAAAGGGGCTGACACCTGAAAAAGAAACAGAAGGGAGACATCGGCAACAGCCACTGGGACAGATGCTTCACTGGGTTATGTAGAGACCATTGCAGAGCCAGGCCTAGTGCTTAATGGTGTAAAGTGTTGGACCTGATGGGCCTCTTGGGGTGGTGGGGGTGGGGTGGCATTCCACTAAGTTGTAACCACTAATGAAAAGGCCCTGCTCCTGGTAGACATCTGTTGAACTTCAATGGGTGAAGGAGCCCAGAGTAAGGCCCTTTGGTGGTGAGCAGAAAATCACAAAAAATGTTTTTCTGCACAATGTGGTATGCATGGGATAAGGTGGTCATGAAGATTCCCTGGTCCCAAGCCATTTAGGACTTTAAAGATTAAAACCACCATTCTGAATTGAGGATGTGAGCTGTCTCAAACATCTGCCTCACCGAGAATTTTGGGGTGCCATTTTGGTTTGCTTTGAAAACTGCACAAGCATCGACACCAGCATTTTAGCATTTTTAGCAGTAGTTTAGGTAATGGGATGATGGTGAAAGCCAGTCACCCATGTCGTACAGTGGCTACCGTTTCAGACTTGGACTGGACTCAGTCCCTCCCTTCTGCCATAAAGCTTACTTGATTCTTCTAGGCTACTTTGTTTCAGCCCAACTTACCTCACAATGTGGTTGTGAAAATAAAAGGGAATCAGAATATAAGAAGAGCCCTGCTGGACCCGGGGTCCATCTTGTGCCATGCAGCATCTTCATTCCAACAGTGGACAACCTTGCACGACAATCGTTCTTTCCCACAGTTGCTTCTCAACAAATGGCATTCAGTGGCATACTGCCCCGAGACCAGAAGTGCCATAGAGCGATTGTTCATTCGTTCATTCATTCATTCATTCATTCATTCATTCATTCATTCATCATATTTATATACTGCCTGATAGATATATCTCTAGGCAGTGTACATATAGCTATATATCTCTAGGCAAGTTACAATATAAAAATCAACCGAACAATTTGATGTTCCACAGAACAGACACTTCCACAGAAGAAAAACAATTTAAAATGCTTCGCAGAATAAAAAATATTTCTCAGAATAAAACAAACAGTTTAACATTAATTTTATTTAAAAGCCTGAGAAAACAAGTGCCTCTTGAGGGTAATTTTAAAAAGCCATCAGAGATGGAGAAGCTCTAATACTGATAGGGAGCACATTCCAAAGCCCTGGGGCAGCCACAGAGAATGTCCAGTTCTGAGTCACCACCAAACAAGCCATTGGCAACCATAACCAGACCTCCCCAAATGATCTTAATAGGCAGCAGGATTCATGACAAAGAAGACATAAGTACCCGAGACGCAAGCTATTCAGGGCTTTATAGGTCATAACTGCATCATGTACTTTGCTCGGGCACATAGTAGCTGCCAGTTCAATTTCTTAAAAATCGGTGTTATGTGATCACTTTGGGTTGGCCTAGAGACCAACCTGGCTGCCACATTCTCTACCAGTTGTAATTTCCAGACTATGTACAAAGAAGCCCCATGTAGAATGCATCACAGTTGTCAAGCTTGGAGGTTACCATCATATGTACCACTGTTTTAATTTACCCCCAGAAATGGGCACAGCTGACATATCAGCCAAAGCTGATAAAAAGCACTCCTTGCCAGTGCCTCAACCTGAGAAACCAGAGAGAGTTTAGGATGTAGGAGCACTCCCAGGTTATGTACCTGATCTTTCAGGGGTAGTGTAACCCCATCTAGATCAGGTAGATCCAAAACATCTCTCAGGTCTTGACCCCACCCCCGCTCCAAATCAGTACCTCCATATGATTCAACTTCATTTTGTTATCCATCATCCAGACCATCACTGCCTCCAAGCAGGCATTTAGGGAACATATACCATTTCCTGTTGAAGTTGGCATGCAGAAATAAATTTGAGAGTCATCAGCATATACTTGGTGTGTATTACAGAGACATGGTCGGGAGAGGCTAGTGGCCCAGTTTGGTCCCAGCTCCTCCCAATGGGTTACTCCATGGTGAAGCAGGTGAGAGGATGTGCATGGGGAGGTGGGGTGGCCGTGGTCTATATGAATACTGTCAGGGAGTTGGCTTATATTGAATGTGTGTTCCTAAGTCTAGAGACCAAGGATGGACTGGGACTTCTGTTGGTATACCGATCACCCCATTGTCCAACAGAGTCCCTAACTGAGCTGATGGACCTGGTTGCAGAGTTGGCATTGGACTGGACCAGGCTGTTGTTGTTGTTGGATTTCAGTCCGTTTTGGGACTGGGTTGTCAGGGGCGGCTCAGGAGTTCATAGCAGCCATGACAACTATGGGAGTATCCCAGGTGGTCTCTGGACTGAGGCATGATGCAGCTCACATGCTCGACTTGGTCTTTTGCTCTGATCAGGGTGTTGTCCTGTGGGTGTGGACCCCGGTTATCTCCCCACTGTCATGGACGGATCACTATCTGGTTAAGGTAGGACTTGCAGCCACAGCCCACCTCTGCAGGGGTGAAGGACCCATTAGGTTGGTCCGCCCGAGAAGGTTATTGGATCCAATAAGTTCAAGCTGGCTCTGCTAGTGATTCTGTCTATGCTCTGGTGCAAATATGGAATATTGAACTTACTAGAGCGGTAGACACCATTGCGCCTAAGCATCCTCTCTGACCTGCTTTAAAGTCAGCCCCATGGTGCAGGAGTTGAAGCAGTGAGGTAGACTAGGAGCACAAGTGGAGGAAGACTGGTGCAAATCTGACAAATTGCAACACAGAACTCATTTGAGGATATATGTTCTGGCAGTACGGATAGCAAAGACGTTCTTCTCTGCCTGCATTGCTTCTGCAAATTTACATCCAGCTGAGCTGTCTAGGGTTGTGAGGAAGCTAGTTCATGCCCCCTCTGCCTTGAATTTGAACTTCGAACTATCTGTCACTCGCTGTGATATTTTTAACAACTTTTTTTGCAGTTAAAATATCTTGTATTCACGATGTAGAAGTGCCCAGCAACCCCTCTTGTAGGACTGAATTGGATCATTTTCAGTTTGTTACTTCTGAGGATGTGGACAAACTGCTTCAAACTGTATGCCCCACCACCTGCTCTCTTGACCCTTGCCCAGCTTGGCTTAATTCATCTGGCAGTCATATTATCAGAGAGGGTCTAGTAAATATCATAAAAGCTTCTCTGAGGGAGGGCAGGATGCCTTCTTGTCTTAAGGAGACTATTACTATACCTTATGTGAAGAAACCTGCATTGGATCCCTCAGAGTTAGCTAATTACAGACCTGTCTCTAATCTTCCTTGGTTGGGCAAGGTGATTGAGTGAGTGGTTGCTTCTCAGCTCCAGGCAATTTTGGACGACACAGATTATTTAGATCCTTTCCAAACTGGCTTTCAGGTGGGCTATGCCTTGGTCGGCCTGATGGATGATCTCCAATTGGCAGTCAACAGAGGGAGTGTGACTGGGCTGATCCTTTTGAATCTCTCTGCGGCTTTCAATACCATTGACAATGGTATCCTGCTGGGTTGCTTGAAGGAAGTGGGATTGGGTGGCACTGTTTTGCAGTGGTTCCATCCCTACCTCTCTGGCAGATTCCAGATAGTGTCACTTGGAGACTGTTCTGAAAAGCAAGAGCTAAAGTGTGGGTTCCACAAGGCTCCATACTGGTTTTAATGCTGTTTTAAAATATTGTTTAATTTTTTTTACATTGTTGTAATGTTTTAAACTTTTTGTTTTTGTTTTAACTAATGTTTTACTTTCTATTTTTATTTTGTTGTAAACCACCGAGAGATGTACGTTTGGGTGGTATAAAAATATGTTAAATAAATAAATAAATAAATAAATAAAACTGTCTCCAATGCTTTTTAACATCTACATGAAACTGCTGGGAGAGAACATTAGGAGATTTGGTCTGAGATGCTATCAATATGCCGATGACACCCAGATCTATTTCTCCATACCAAATTCATCAGGAAATGGCATGACAGATTGAAGTTGAATCCAGAAAAGACGGAGGTACTGTCTGTAGGGGGTTGGGATCCGAGAGAGATGGTTTAGATCTGCCTGTTCTGGATGGGGTTACACTCCACCTAAATGATCAGGTTCATAGTCTGGGAGTGCTTCTGGATCCCAAACTCTCCCTGGTTTCTCAGGTTGAAGCTGTGGCCAGGAGTGCTTTTTATCAGCTTCGGCTGCAGGGGCGTAACTATAATAGGGCCAGGGGAGACAGTTGTCTGGGGGCCCACTGCCTTGGGGGGCCCCCAGAGGCAAGTCACATGATTGACTCCCCCAGCTGCTCACCCGCCTGGACTACCTTCAGTTGTATTCATCCTCCAAAACTGATGTGAGTGTCAAGACTTGGAGCTACCAGAACAGCATGTCTTTCTCTGGTACCATTAAATGACTTGCATCGTCCACAATTTACAAAAACTTTTAAAAAATAATTTAGGATGGTGTTCTATTGTGGCACATAGGTGTTCATATATATATGTTTATGTATATGTGTGTATATATATATTTTACTATGTTTTTTTGTTACCACTATTCAGCCTCATTTAAGATTTCTTAGTGGTGCATATGCTGGTAACCTCTAGGCTTGACTGCCTCTATGTGGGGCTGCCTTTGTACGTAGTTCAAAAACTACATTTGGTACAAAATGCGGCAGTCAGATTGCTCTCTGGCTTTACCCAAAGGGACCATATAACACCGATTCTAAAAGAACTGCACTGGCTGCTGATATGTTTGCGAACAAAATACAAAGTGCTGGTGATAACCTATAAAGTCCTCCACAGCTTAGGTCCAGGGTACTTAATGTTGCAGAATCTGAGCTGTCCACATGGTTTCCAGAACAAACACCAGTGGAAGCTTTAAGCTAACTTTACTTGTGAGGCAAACGCTCAAAGGTCAGTACACAACTTGCAGACCCACACATAGGAAAAGGAACGAACAGAACAGGAAGGAGAATAGAATCTCCTAGCTAGCCCAACCAGTACTGAGGAAGCTACAGTGCCCCCTCTGGCTGCATAGCAGATTACACACAAACTATACATGGTGGGTTAGGCGGCGGGTGTGGCATATCCCAACACTTAGTAGAGTGCCTTCTCTGTTGTGACCCCTGTCACCTATTAAGATCTTCTGGAGAGGTCCGGTTACAGTTGTCACCAACTTGTTTGGTGACAACTCAGGACCAGGCCTTCTATATGACTGCCCCAGGGCTTTGGAATGTGCTCCCTGATGAACTAAGAGCATCTCCTTCTCGGTTTGTTTTTAGGAGGACCCTGAAGACGCACCTATTTTCCCAGGCTTTTAACTGGAATCTAATTATTAAATTTTAATGGTTTCATCTATTGTGATTTTTATCTACTTTATGAATTCTAATTTTTTTGTATTTTATATTATGTTTTAAACTGTTCACTGCCTGGAGATTTCTATATTAGGCGGTATAGAAATTAAATAAATAAATAATGATAACCAAATCTCCTGACAGATTCATGCAGATGTTAAAGAGCATTGGAGACTGTATGGAGCCTTGTGGAAGTCCATACAGTAACTCTCGTTTTGCAGAGCAACAGTCTCCAAGTAACACCATCTGGAATCGATCCAAGAGGTAGGAATGTAACCACTGTAAAACAGTGGCATCTAATCCTACTTCCCTTAGGCTACCCAGAAGGATATCATGGTTGATGGTATTGAAAGCTGCCGAGGGATCAAAAAGGATCAGCAGAGTCACACTCCATAGCCAAATGGAGATCATCCATCAGGCTGATCAAGGCAGTCTCAACCTCAAAGCCCACTCGAAAGCCAGTTTGATAACCAGGTCTAGATAATCAGTTTCCTCCAGGACTGTCTGGAGCTGAGAAGCCACCACCCTCTCAATCATCTTGATCAGCCATTGGATATTGGAGACGGGCCTATAGTTGCCTAGCTCTGAGGAGACTAATGCAGGTTTTTTCAAGTATGGTCTAATGATAACCCACCTTTCCTCAGAGAAGCATCAAGACTAGGAGCAGTTGTGCACCACCCTATATACTTGCCATGTGCATCACTCTACAGGACCAAAATGTATCAGGTTGACATTGGCTTCCTGTTATTTTGACTCTAATATCCCAAATATGTCTGACCATGCATTTTCTACAGAGTGCTGCCTCTTCTATACGACACAACCAATCCAATGCTATGCATGTTAAGTAAACAAACTGTAGATTAAAAAAAGCACAAATCACTAGTGATACTCCTCTCTCCCCTTGGCATGGAGAATGGATAGTAGTAAGAACAGAACATGCATCATCATCATCATCATCATCATCATCATCATCATCATCATCTTTTATATTTCAGAACATTCCTCCCCCTTGCCACTCTGTCACTGTATAATTGGAATGTCTGTGTCTCCAGAAGTCCTATCAGATTCTTGGGACTTTGGCTAGAATGTGGAGTGTTCATGATAAAAGAGTGCCTATTGTCAAGTTTCCCCCCACTTCCTCTTGCTTCCCCTTCCTTCTGTCCTATTTTTTTTTTAATTTAAAAAGCTTCTGTCCCACTTTTCTCTCTTACAAAAAGCTAAGCCGTTCACAGTAAAATAAGACATTATTATTTATTTATTTTTTTAAAAAAAATACAAACAGTGTAGTACAAATCTAATGGTAGATGGCACATCGTCACAATCCAAAATCCACAAAATAGTAGCAACAAGGGATCAAGCAGTACTGAACACCCAGTGCCACAGCCCAGCTCTTAGCTCAAGAGTTAAGGGCGCAACTGTGCCCTTAACTCAGCTCCTGGGATCGTTTGACAGTGTGAGCTGCTTACAGCTCACGCTGATACACAGATGGGTCCCTAGAGCACCCATCCTCTGGGGGAATCCCCCAGTGGGATGCACGCGGCACTTGGTGTACTGTGGGATTCATGGAGGGTGGGACAATGAGTCCCAGCCTCTTTCCTAGCACTGCTGGTAGCAGCATGGAGAGTCATCATGGAGTAGCGTAAATTTTAAAAAGTATTTTTTTAAAAAACAACAACACAAAACTTGCAAACCCCCTTGAACCAAATTGAACTGGGGTGGTGGTGTTTGGGGTGTGTGTGCCCGAACATGCCCAGTTCAGTTCGAATCTGGGGTATCCATGTAACCCGGGTTTGTGCACACCCTATCTATCTATCTATCTATCTATCTATCTATCTATCTATCTATCTATCTATCATATTTTTATACCGCCTGGCATCCCTAGGTGGTTTACATAAGATATACACACACACACACACACACACACACACACACACACACACACACACACACTATAAAAACAGGATAAAATGATTACTACAATTATAATATAAAATCCATTAAAATTAATTAAAAGCCTGAGAAAACAGGTGCATCTTGTGGGTCTTTTCATATTGCAGTACTAGAGGCAAGGTGTCAAATGCTCCATGTCCCATGCCCTGATGGGGGGACAGGAGAGGCGAGCTGGTCTTGTGGCAGCAGCAAGCATGACTTGTCCCCTTAGCTAAGCAGGGTCTGCCCTGGTTGCATTTGAATGGGAGACTAGAAGTGTGAGCACTGTGAGATATTCCCCTCAGGGGATGGAGCCGCTCTGGGAAGAGCAGAAGAAAGAGCATCTAGGTTCCAAGTTCCCTCCCTGGCAGCTTCTCCAAGATTGGGCTGAGAGAAATTCCTGCCTGCAACCTTGGAGAAGCCGCTGCCAGTCTGTGAAGACAATACTAAGCTAGATGGACCAAGGGTGTGACTCAGTATATAGCAGCTTCCTATATTCCTATGACAGCCCCTTTTCTCAAACTGACCTTAGCAAATGGTGCAGGAGGCAGGGAGGAGGAAAGGTGGCCAGCAGCCTCCTCTTCTTTCCTATCTTTAAACTGAGCAAAGAGAGCAAGGAAAGGTACACCCTGCAAAACATACAAGGATCAAATCAATCCTGAGGAGCTGCTCTGATGCCCTGTTGGTGGCCCAACAATTCACCATCCGAGGTGACTGCCTCCCTTTGCCTCACAAACCGGCCGCCTCACTTCCCTGATGCATCTAGCTGATCACAGTTGGAAACAGGATGCGAGGCTAGATTGACTTTGGTCTGATCCGGGAGGTCAGTTGTCATGCAGGGGCCAGGAAACTGCAAGCCAACTCCCACCCACTTGAGTGGCCAAGGCGTGAGAAGAGGAGAACAGATTGTTGCAGAAGCCTTAAACAAAGGGTGATGCGCCAGGAAATAAACTAATTCCGACCTGACAAAACAGAGTGCCTTTTATCTGATCGTCATTACCCGTATTCCCCAGCTGCAATGAAATGCAATTATAAATTTGAACGGAACAGATGTATTATATGGAAATGCTTTAAAAATTATTAGGAACAGCTTTTGAATTAGTGGTAATAAAGTGATACCTGCAGCCCTGACTGGTTGTGGAGAAGCGTTCAATAACAAAAAGAAGGTAGCGGAACATCAAAAGACTTTTCATTTTGGATTTGGTTTCAGTGTTTGCACTTCAGTCAGCTTGAGGATCTGTTAAAGTTGCCATGTTTTTTGCTGATTGGCCCTTTTGCTCCTGTGCTTTGAAAATAGCTCCATACCGCCTTAGTCTCTAGGTTGGTGGCTTTCCTGTATTTTCAGAGAGAGAGAGAGCGAGAGCAGCTGTCCCTATTCAGTCCAGCAGAGCATCCGTCCAGTAGCTGGTGCTGGGGTGTTTCTTCTTAGATTCTGAGCCTTTGTGTGGCAGAGAAGTGTTTTCTTATTCCTTGAGATGGCATCAAGGCACTGGCTGTGGAACGATGCCCATCAGAAGGCCCAGCTGGCCAGGCCAACCCAACAAACCCCCCAGGGCTGGTGTCAGCCATGACGTGAATTAGATGGAAGACTAAAATAAGTGCCAGCTGTTTTTTTTGGGGGGGGGGGTCAGGGCTGGCAACCCCTCCCCCCATCTTCTGTCCTCTATCTTCCCACCTGTCTGCCTACCTGTGTGTTTATCTCCCATTTTAAACCCATTTTTAGCCATTTTTAATTTAGATTTTTTTAAAAAACCAAAAAAACAAAGCAGCCAATTTCTGGGTTTCGTTCTGAGATTCTCTGATGTCACACCACTTCGCTTTAGATTCTCTGATATTGCATCACCTCTTCTGTGATTCTCTGGTGTTACATTACTTTTCTTCTGGGGATTTTCACTGGGGGAGAAACCCAGCCCCCAACCCTGACATTCTGAATGGTCCAAAGCAGTGTTCCCTCTAACAGGGATTCCCAGATGTTGTGGACTATGGATCCCAGAATTCCCAGCTGCAATGGCTTTTTGCTTGGGGATTATGGCAGTTGTAGTCCACAACATCTGGTTGAAAGGATGCAGAACTGATATTTATGGGATTGGATCAGATTGGGTCAGACCCAATCTCGCCATTTGCAAATGGCCACAGACCTAATTACTGGAGAGCAAATGCTAGGAAGGAGTATATTTCCTTCAAGCTGTGCTTGTGGGCTTCCTAGCAGCATCTAGGAAACATCCTGTGGAAAACAAGACACAGGACTAGATGGGTCCATTTTGTGTATGTGAACGTGAAGCAACAATATATCAGCAACCCATGCCCTGGGTGTTCAGCGCGATGGAACCACCTGCTTGAAACATGATGCCAAGCACCCGGGTATGTTTCTTTTGCAAACCCAGCATCACTTTTAAATTGGGCCCTACAGAGGATGTGACTGGATCCTTTTCTTTCTGAAATTTACAGCACATAATTCCATACACCTCCCACTCTTCAGCAGATCAGATTTTAGAAGATACAGAGATTTCTATGGATTCTGTGCAAAATATGTGTGTTTATGCTACATATTAACATAAACATACATGTTTAATTGCATGCTTTTCACCATGTCATTGCACCAGCTGCTTAGGTAGGAAATATGTAACAAAGTAAGTCTTATTTTCGGTGCCAGGAGAAAAAAATATTGGAGATTTGTTTAGAAAGAGAGGGGAACAGAAATTAAAGGGAACCATGTGACGTTTGCATGGAACAGATATAGAGAAATCCGTCCATCTCTAGGCATTAGGCAGAGCAATGGGATGGCCGTCAGAGTTTCCCAAGAAAATCCAGATCAGACACTGATTCTCCTAATTGACACCCCACACTGAATTGATCGATGTAGGTGACTTGGTGAATAACTAGCCTGTCTAAACTGGACTTCACTTACAATCAGAATTACCTGTGAAGTCCTGGCGGTTGGCTGCTGACTTGGAGAGGAAACACAAGCGCAACATGATGTAAACCTCCGTGTCAAAATTATGGGGGTCCACAGATTTGCTTTTAAGCCTGGCCTGTTAGGGGTCTTTGGAGTCAGGGCAGCAACACTCCCGGAGGAATTATTAGCCAGCATCACATCCGCCAACCTTTCTCTTGATTGACTCAGGATCCAGGGCCTTAGAGCAAAAAAGCCGCATTTCTCTTCTCTGGCTTTCCCCTTGCCATTACGGGGTTGAGGGCACCAGGCCTTCTGCAGTGTCTGACTGCCTAATAATAGATGGTTCTGTGTACAGGCGAGCGGGATCCAATTATTCACTTCAATCTCCGTGGGGGCAGGGGGGGGGCATGAAGCAGTGAGAAGAAGAGGGAGGAAGGGGAGGAAGAGAAAGTTGCCGTGTTCATTATGGCTTGGCCTTAAGAAAATGTGCCCGTCAATCCATCAGGAATGCATTTTGTTCTCTAATATTAATGTTTAAGGCGATGCTCTTCTGGCGTATTGATTCTCCATAGGCAGGAGGAGGCTGGGAAGGAAACAATTTTCAAAATGTAGTTTTCAGTTTCTTTAATATTGTAGTTCATCTTATGGCAGAAAATGACTTTTTGCCTTCTCCTATACACACACACATGTGCGTGTGTGCGTGTGTGTAAGGGAGAAAGAAAGAGCAAGACAGACTGAGAACCAGAACATCCGAGAACAAATTGTAAAGAGAGCTTGTGCACCCTTTGGGGACAGGGCTCCATCTTATTTATTTATCATTTCTCTGTGTAAACCGCCGTGAGCCATTTTTGGAAGGGCGGTATAGAAACTGAATAAAACAACAGCAGCAGCAGCAGCAGCAGCAACAATCTTCTGTAATAATGTTGTGCATATCCACAAGCCTATCTGGCCTGGATTAGATGATAATTAACCCCAATCCTGCTCACATGGAGTAGCAAACCTTCCCGCTCCATATAGCACTTCTGCATTGCTTCTGTCATCCCATGTGGCAATGCCATGTTTAAATACCAACTGCATGGACAAAATCATGCAGGCAATTCCTTGGGGAAAGTCTACCAACATTTTAGATTGTAAACTGCCCAGAGATTTGCATATGGGGCAGTACAGAAATGTGCCAACTAAAATAAAATAAATAACAAATCACAATCCCCTGTACTATTTTGGCCAACAGGCATATGAGGCCTTGTACATAGACCATAGCTGAATGTGACATCACTGTATGGACGTGTGTGGATGTAGGAAGCTGAGCAGATGTGCCAGGGAGTGGAGGAGGGAAGGCTGTTCTGATCCTCCTTTCCTAAATGCAATGGGCTGGATTAGGGGAAAGCGTCCAGTTTTGCCCTTTTCCTGTCCTCATTCTCTCCGCAGACATCTTTATTAGCACAAGCAGGAGAAGTACCACATGAAAGCTGAGAAGAAGAAAAAGGTGACAGAATGTGTCAGGTGGATCTATGTCTGGATATGAGGGAAGAACAAGAGATAATGAACAGATGGGAAGATGCTACAGGAGGAAGAGAAGCAGTGCAAAGAGATGGGGCAAACCCAGCTTGGAAGCTCTCCACAGCCACCATTTTACCTACATTTCCATCATTTAGTGGGTGTGAGCCACCACAGCTACAAAGATAGTGTGGCTCTTCCCTGCTCTGTCACTTGGGATGTGGAGGGTCGGGATATGCTATTGGTAGCTTCCCAGTACAGTCCCGTGCCAAGAAAAAAAGTGATGGGGCTGAGCAGCAAGAGAGGCCAGCAAAGTGAGGGAAAGGAACAGAACAACATATGCAATAATGGTAGCAACTGGGATGGTCATAGCAACACGTTCAGTATCGGTAAGGGCAGCAGCAGCAGCATCAGTGCCTACCACGGACAAAATCAGCTGTAACAGCAGCACCAGCAAGTAGGGATGTGTGAAACGATTCGGGTACAAAATAATTTGTACCCAAATCTGGCTGATTCAGGTTATTCATAGACAACGCAAATCACCCCTGTACTCAATTGCCCAGATTTGGGCACAAAACAAATCACCCCAGATTTGGACTTGAAAAATGGAGATTTGGACCTCCCTTTTGTGGCCAAAGTGGTCTGGGTGGTAGTGTCCAATAGGTAGAAGCTACCACCCAAATTCCAAAGACACTGGGCAAAGGGGTGATTCTTAAAGAATTTTTGAAGTTGGCACATCTTTAAGCTCTTCCCCATAGGGAATGATGGGGATTTCAGCAGACTTATAGCTCCATGTGGGGGGCACCAGGGTGACCCAGAGTGGGTTGTGGTGGATGATAGTGCCCAATAGGTACAAGGAAGCTACCACCCATATTTCAAAGAAACTGGGCAAAGCAGTGATTTTTAAAAGGTTTTTGAAGTTCACACGTCTTTAAACTTTTTCCCGTAGGGAATAATAGGGATTTCAACAGCCTTATAACTGAAATTACAGAATTCACTCTCAATTCCTACCAGAGAATCAACTCTCAAAACACCTCAGCCACTGAAAACAATAAAACCCAGTGTCCCATGGGCTTGTGGGTTTGTTGGCACTCTATGTGCACTACACCACAACGTGCTCTGGGCCACCCTGGTGCCGCCCACGTGGAGTTATGGGGCTGCTGAAATCCCCATTATTCTCCATGGGGGGAAAGCTTAAAGAAGAAGACTTCAGAAGAAAAAATCACAACTTTCACCAATTTATTTGAAATCTGGGTGCTAAGAAGCACCCATTGGGGCACCTCCACCTGACCCACTCTTCTGCCCTGATACCCCTTGTCTGCCCCGAATCTGCCACAAAGACATGCCAACTTCAATTAAAACAAAAACAAAAACAAAAACACCTCATTGCCCCATTCCTGAGATCCCCATTATTCCCTACTGGAAAAAGTTTAAAGATGCACCAACTTCAAAACTTCTTTAAAAATCACCCCTTTGCCCAATTTCTTTGAAATTTGGGTGGTAGCTTCCACCCATTGGGCACTGCCATCCACCCTATTCTTTTAGCAATAGCAATAGCACTTACATTTATATACCGCTCTATAGCTGGAAGCTCTCTAAGCGGTTTACAATGATTTACCATATTGCCCCCCAACATTGCCCCCAGAACCTGTTTTTTTGCTCTAAATTGATTCAGATTTGGAAAATACAGGTACAAATTGAATCAGAGGTGATTCTGGTGTGTGTGTGTGTGTGTGTGTGTGTGTGTGTGTGTGTGTGTGAGAGAGAGAGAGAGAGAGAGAGAGAGAGAGAGAGAGAGAGAGAGAGAGATTCAGACCCAAAACAAATTGGGGTGATTCAATTTGGGTACAAAACAAATTTTAAAAATTGATTCGTGCACATCTCTACCAGCAAGGGGGGGAAGCACCACTAAGTGCCCCCTCTTTGTTGTTCTTCAGCAGATGCAAAAACATGCCATTGAGGGTCAGCAACATGTTTCTGCTCTTACTGGGCACTTCAGTAGTGTGGGCAATAGAGACCCCAACTGTATTCTGGAAGCTGATTCATCTTTCCTCCCTGCTGGTCATACGTCTTCTTTCTCCCTTCCTGGTGCATCCCCACAGGCCCTCCTAATGTGCCTGTGTGGTTTTATCTATCTATGTATGTATGTATGTATGTATCTATCTATCTATCTATCTATCTATCTATCTGTCTATCTATCTATTTAACACACTTCTATACTGCCCAAAACTCATATCTCTGGGTGGTTTTCAACAAGCAAACAAACAAAAAGTTAAAATATTATTTAAAATAAATGACCAAAAACAACCTGAAAACAGTAGTTAAAACAAAATAAATGACATAGTAAAAGTTAAAAAATTACAACGATTTAAATTTTAAAACCTTTTAAAATGATATCAAACTCTGCTAAAACAATAATTAATTAAAAGTGATGAAATGGTGCAGGACTCCTTTTTTTTTTTTTTTTTTTGCATCATTGGCTTTGATCTCTCTGGAGCTGTCAGTCATAAGAGGCAGTTAGTTGGAAGTTGGAAGTGAAGTTCAGTGAGCTTTGGTGATTTGAGTCTGGGTAGGAACAGTGTCAAAGAGGAGTTGTTCCGAGACTCAAAGGTATGTATAAACAAACAAACAAACAAACAAACAAATAAAGGACTGCGTTATTAGGGCAATCTGTAATAAAGGCTGGGTTGTAAAGTACAGTTCTGGGAAGGAGCTGGGTTCAAAAGTAAAAAGGAGTTCAAAGGAGCTGGATTCAAACATGAAAAGCCTTATACATTGTGTGTAAAGTACCCATGCCTTAGTCACATCACGGCTGGATTACTGTAACATGCTCTACATGGGGCTGCCCTTGAAGAATATCCGGAAACTGCAGCTAGTGCAAAATGCGGCAGCTAGGATCTTATCTGGAGCTGCCCAATGGGAGCACATCACACCCATTTTGAAAGAGCCGCACTGGTTACCAGTGAGTTTTCGGGTCCAATTCAAGGTGCTGGTTTTGACCTTTAAAGCCCTTAATGGTTTGGGCCCGGGATAACTGAGGGACCACCTGCTCCCAAGGGTTGCTGCCTGCTTGAGAGGTCATCTGAGGGGGCCCTGCTCCGGGTGCCGACACTGAGGGAGGCTCAGTTGTCGTGTGCTTGGGACAGGGCCTTCTCTGTTGCTGCCCCCAGACTCTGGAATGCTCTCCCAATAGTTATTTGCTCCTCAGTCTCCATCACAGCTTTTAGATAGCATATTAAATCCTGGCTTTTTACCCAGCCTTTTATATGATTGTCTCTACTATTGCTCTTTGTCTTTCTTTTTTGTATTGTTTCTATTTTGTATTGTTTTTATGCTTGTGTTTTAATTTTTTAAATCAGATTTGAATAAAATTACATATATTCATTTTTAGTACCATTGGAAATTGTAACATTTTAATAATACTTGTTCTTTTGTTTAGAAGCCAGCATGGTGTCATGGCTAGAGTGTTGGACTAGGACTGGAGAGACCCGAGTTCAAATCCCTGTTCAGTTTTGAAGCCCGTCACCTAAATTTCAGCCTAACCTACTTCACAGGGTTGTTGTGGGCACAAAAATAACCATGTAGACTGCTCCATCTCCTTAGATTATTTATATTTCATATTATTTAATATAAATAATTAATAAATTTTCATATTTATATAGCACGCTAGAGGGTTCAGAGTGCTTTAATATGTTCTATAATCCCTTCATTAAAGTAGATAGTTCATTATTATGATTCCCTTGTTGCTGACGGGAAGACTGAGGCCCAGAGTGTGTAACTTGCCCAAGGTTGCCTAAGACTAGTGAATTCAGGAGTAACTTTCCCAAGGCTATTGAATTCAGGACAGAGGCAAGATTCAACCCAGGGCCCTTCTGATTTGTAGGCCAGTCTCTTAGGCATTACACCACACCACTCATTTCCATAGTCCTAACAAGTTGTTCTGGTAAGAACTAATCTGCCTACTTTCCTTTCACTATAGTCTTAATTTATAATTACCATCCTCACAAGTTAGCCCATTTCAGCTTTAAACATCCACATGTCCACCATCTTGAACTGGGGTGGATGACATCATCTCAAACTATGCCCTTGAGCCGACCCTATTGTCCCTACACCGGTAGCAAATTTGGTTCAATTCGGTCAGGCAGTTCACAAGTTAGCCCACTCGCACCTCAGATGTTTACATGTCCGCCATCTTGAATTGGGGTGGATGGCATCATCACAAACTACGCTGTTGAGGTGTCCCTTTGTGTCTCTACAACTGTACCCAAGTTGTTTTATATTGGTCCAGGCATTGCAAAGTTGATGGGGGAAACATGAGCATGCAAAATGCACAAACGCACAAACACACGCACACACACACACAGAATGCTGGGTGATTTAATATGCTTACTTTCCTTAAGCAAAGAAGGCTAAAAATCTTTCCATGTACTTGGCAGTGAGCAACTTCTGGGATCAGAGGTTCAAGCTCTGCCAGGATTGAGCATCAAGACTCAGAATGACCCCCCCCCCCCGCCCCTGCCCAATCCACATTTATTTATATCCAGAAGGTCTTGGAACACAACCTTCCATAAAACAATGTGATTAAAACTGGAGTAGCTGACAGACAGCTGTCTTCCTGAGCCAATAAAAAGACCGAGGTGGTAAAAACTGAATATACCATGTTTATAAACTCTAGTAAAACTAGATCTAAATGACATCTTTTTGTAAGAGAGAGATTGAGAGAGAGAGAGAGAGAGGCCTATTTATAAACTTTGTTTCCACACTCAATAAAAGGCTGAAGGCTAAAAGCGTGAAAAGCAATTCTGGGGAATGAAGCACGCAGAACATAACTTAAATGTATTCAATGGGCAATGCCCACCAATCTCTAGCCCAGTTCTGAGAACTCAGCCAATGGGAGGGCAGCCAGCTGGAATGGCATTCTGGGACTTCACATGCAGATCAGCACACCAAGGATTCTTGTCTCGTACAAGAGTTCTGAAAAAAACATGAAATGCAACCCGGCTTGCCCTTGCTTATATAATGCATGAAGGTAATATGGCAGATGGAGTGGCTCAGGGTTATGGAAGGGGTGTTTGATGGGGAAGGAAAAGGTTCTTTTGAGAGTCACAGACCTGCTCAGAGAGGTTACAGGAGCTTGGAAAGGGATTTCGTTGAGGGGAGAGGAAAGACTTCATAGATGATGGAAGATGGTAGGGCTGTTTTCTAAGCCAAACATCTGCTCACCAGAGGTAAAGGTAAAGTGTGCTGTCAATTCGATTTCGACTCCTGGTGCCCACAGAGCCCTGTGGTTTTCTGTGGTAGAATACAGGAGGGGTTTAGCATTGCCTTCTCCGATGCTGTCTGAGATGATGCCTTTCAGCATCTTCCTATATAGCTGCTGCCCAATATAGTTCCAGTGGGGATTCGAACTGGCAACCTTCTGCTTGTTAGTCAAGCATTTCCCCGTGGCACCACTTAAGGTGGGGATGCACCTAGATAGTTTTGGAGCTTGGACCTAAAGGCCTGGAGCTTGGACCACCCATCCCCAATTTCAGAGTGATTGGGCAGAGGGCTGAATTTTGGTGAATTTCTGAGGTTTTTCTTCATAAGGTGCAGTGTGCTAGATTGATCCATTCATCATATTCTTAGTAAATGAGAGTGCGAAAAAGTGAAAGTGGGGTCATGAGAGTTGTTTAATTGAAAAAAATCTCATTTGCTATCATAGAATGAGAATTCACACCTCAGAAAATAAGGGAATAACATCCCTTCAGAAAAACTTCTGAGGGGATGGGTGAAATTGGGGACGGGTGGTAGCCTCCACCCATTAGGCACTATCTACCAGCCCACCTCACTCTTTTGGGGCAGATCCACTTTCTGCCCCCAATCTGCCCCAAAGACACAAAAACTTCAAAAATTCCCCCCAAATCAGCCCTCTGCCCAATCCCCCTGAAATTGGGGTGGTAGCCTCCACCCAATAGGCACTACCACCTCACCCCACTCTTTTGGGGCAGATCCACTTTCTGCCCCCAAACTGCCCCAAAGACACAAAAACTTCAAAAATTCCCCAAAAATCAGCCCTTCGTCCAATCCCCCTGAAATTGGGGTGGTAGCATGAACCCATTAGGCACTACCACTCCACCCCACTATTCTGCCCCAGGCCCCACTTTAGCACTTACATTTATATACCGCTCTATAGCTAGAAGCTCTCTAAGCAGTTTACAATGATTTTAGCATATTGCCCCCAACATTCTGGGTACTCATTTTACCGACCTCGGAAGGATGGAAGGCTGAGTCAACCTTGAGCCCCTGGTCAGGATTGAACTTGCAACCTTCTGGTTACAGGGCAGCAGTTTTACCACTGCGCCACCACTTTCTGCCCCAATCTGCCCCAATCTGCCCCAAAGACATGAAAACTTCAGAAATTCTCCAAAAATCAGCCCTTTGCCCAATCCCCCTGAAATTGGGGTGGTAGCCTGCACCCATTAGGCACTACCACCCCACACTACTCTTTCTGCCCACATCCCATTCTATGCCCCTGAACTGCCCCAAAGTCACTAAAACTTCAAAAATTCCCCAAAAATCAGCCCTTTGCGCAATCCCCCTGAAATTGGGATGGTTGCTTCCACCCATTGGGCACTACCACCCCAACCCAATATTTTGCCCCGGGCCCCTTTCCTCCCAAATTGATTCAGATTCAGATTCGGATTAAATCTGAATCCGAACCGAATCAAGGGTGATTCGGGTGGCCCATATTCGGGCACAAAACAGAACAGGGGTGATTGCGTCCCGAACCGAATCACCGAAAATCCGAATTGCACACCCCTAGCTATCGGTTCCAAAGGCCAGCCCAGCCAAACAGCTGCAGTGCCAGTTCTGGCCATGTGTGGTGCTGTGCTACAGCAGAGAGCTGGCTGATAATGACATTTTATATGACCTTAGAGTTCCAGGATGGAAAGGTGGCTGTATAAACAGTGGTGCGCCAGCTGGTAACCTCCAGGCTCGACTACTGTAATGTGCTCTACGTGGGGCTGCCTTTGTACGTAGTTTGGAAACTTCAGTTAGTTCAAAATGTGGCAGCCAGATTGGTCTCTAGGGCACCCCGGAGACACCATATTATACCTGTCTTGAAACTGCTGCACTGGCTGCTGATATGTTTCTGGGCAAAATACAAAGTGCTGGTTATTACCTTTAGTCTCTCTCAGCCCTATCCTAGAGATGCCAGGGAGGGAACTTGGAGAACCTAGATGCTCTTCCCAGAGCGGCTCCATTCCCCGAGGGGACTATCTCGCAGTGCTCACACTTCTAGTCTACCTTTCATATGCAACTAGGGTGGTTCCTGCTTAGCAAAGGGGACAATCCATGCGTGAGTTATTATTATTAATAATAGCAATAGCAATAGCAATAGCACTTACATTTATATACCGCTCTATAGCCGGAGCTCTCTAAGCGGTTTACAATGATTTAGCATATTGCCCCCAACATTCTGGGTACTCAGATTATTAATAATAATTCGATTTCTATACTGCCCTTCCAAAAATGGCTCAGGGCAGTTTACACAGAGAAATAATAAATAAATAAGATGGTTCCCTGTCCCCAAAGGGCTCACATTCTAAAAAGAAACACAAGATAGACACGAGCAACAGTCACTGGAGGTACTGTGCTGGGGGTGGAGAGGGCCAGTTACTCTCCCCCTGCTAAATAAAGAGAATCACCATGTTAAAAGGTGCCTCTTTGCCCAGTTAGCAGGGGATAATGGTTACATAAAAATAAAAATAAAAAACAACTGGACCCTGAGACCTTCTTCTACATCCCTTTTATTCAACATTTCTCCAGTGGTGCTCACAATGGTTGACCCATTTCTGAATGGAGGCGAGAGGCATTTGCCCATCATTAGTCGGATGCAGCCTGTTCACAGCTGTTGTGGGGCTGTGCAGTGCTTCAAAAATTTCCATAACCAATTCGAGCAGAGAAGATAGCAGAACAACAACAACAAAAATAAGCATGTACACCCCAGGCAGCTCTGATGCAATCATAGCACTTTCAACTCCACTGAAAACTATTTATTTCTCCAGTCAGAAGAGAAGCAAAGGGGCAGGAGTGGATAAAGGGCCATCATGGCATCCTCTTAGAGGGCATAAGCGCTAGGGTCTTTTTCTGAGAGGCAAGAAGAGGAGATAAAAATAAAATGAAGGGTCAGACGATCATATTGCTTTTTTGCTTTTCCTTAGCTTTATTGATTTAACATTTTTGCCTGCTTTCTAACTCCAAGAATTTTCATGGCAACTTACAGCCTCTCTCTTGCTCCCAATCTCTCACTCATTCTCTCTCTCTCTTCATCTGTGCAAGTGTGTACATTTTTAAAAAGAATTAAATACTTCTGCTTTTCAATGCCAAGTTAAGAACTTAAGAACATCACTGCAGGATCAGGCCCAAGGCCTGCCAGGTCCAGCATCCTGTTTCACACAGTGACTCACCAGATGCCTCCGAGCAGCACACAGGCAAGAGGTGAGGACATGCCCTCTCTCTTGCTTTTGCTGCCCTGCAACTGGTATTTAGAGACATTTTGCCTCTGAGGCTGGAGATGGTCTATAGACACAAGACTAGCCACCACTGATAGACCTGTCCTCCATGAATTTATCTAAGCCCTTTTGAAGCCATCCAAGCTAGTGGCTATCACCACATCTTGTGGCAGAGAATTCCATAGATTAATTACATGTTGTGTGAAACAGTACTTCCTTTTGTTGGTCCAAAGATTCCCAGCCTTCAGATTCATGAGGTGATCCCTGGTTCTAGTGTAGTGTGAGAGAGAACATACTATGTCCAAATATACTATGGCAACCAGATCACCTTTATCCACCTTTATCCTGTTGACACTCCCAAAGAATTCCAAAAGGTTAGTGAGGCAAGACTTGCACCTGCAGAAGCCATGCTGGCTCTCCTTCAGCAAGGCCTGTTCTTCTAAGTTTAACAACGTTTAAGCTAAGTATGCTCTCCATCAATTTACCCGGCACAGAGGTTAAGCTAACTTGCCTGTAATCTCTCAGACCCACCCCCAGAATCCCTTTTTGAAAATCGGAGTTATGTTAGCTATTTTCCAGTCATCTGGTACAGAGCCTGATTGTAGGGACAAGTTACATGTTTTTGCTAGGTGTTCACCAATTTCACATTTGAGTTCCCGCAGAACTCTTGGGTGGATGCCATCTGGCCTGGCAATTTGTTGATGTTTAGTTTTTCAAGACAGTTTAGAACATACTTGCTTGTCATCTCAAATTGGCCCAGTTCTTCAGCCTCCAAGTCTGAGAAGCTCAGTTCTGGAATGGGTATATGTTCAGTATCCTCCACCGTGAAGACAGATGCAAATAACTATTCTGTGAAGACAAATGCAAATAACTCATTCAGTTTCTCTGCAATCTCTTTTTTCTCCTTAATAATCTCTTTCACACCCTCATCATCTAAGGGTTCAATTGCCTTCTTGGCAGGTTTTCTGCTTCTGATATATTTAAAGAAGTTTTGGTTATTCCCCTTGACACTTCTAGCTATATGCTCCTCAAAATCTTTTTTTGCATCCCTTATTGTCTCCTTGCATTTCTTTTGCCAGAGTTTATGTTCCTTCCTGTTCTCTTCATTTGGGCAGGACTTCCATTTTCTGGAGTCAATCTTTTCCCTGTTCATAGCTTCCCTGACTCTACTTGTTAGCCACACTGGGTATGAACTTGGTATACATTCCAACTGAGTTTCTATTATTGTGGTTCAAGGGCTTAGCAAGGTTGGAGTGGACCTGGATACGAGATTTTAAAATGGGCCCCTCACTGCTGATTAACAAAGAAGACTTTCAACCATGCAGTGCAATCCTATGTATGTTTTCTCATAAATCCAAACAAATTCAGTACAGTTTGCTTCCAGGTAAGTGTGTAGAGAATTGCAGCCTCAGACAGCAAATCTAACCACATTTAGCTGGAAGTACATTTCACTAAAACCTAAAGGACTTGGTAATTTTTTGACATGAAACAAGCCACTTATAGGACTTTTTGGATTTTTTTTAAATTTAAAAATTTTTAAAAACCAACAATTTGTCCAATCCACTTCAATTTAAATATACATATTCCTCCCACATCTCTCTGCTCAAAACCAAAGCCCTATGCCCAGTCATTCCAGGTGATCTAAAGGCTGGGGCTAAAATGGGGTTGTTTTTTTAATGAAGGCAAAGGGCAGATTCTTCCATATCAGGGTGGAACTACTTTTTTAAAAATAGGATTTTTTAAATTAAAAAAATATTTCAAACCAGCAAATTCCTCAATCTCTGAATTAAATATTCAGAGTCATTTCAATCTGTCCTACATCCCCCCCACCTTATATTAAAGCTCTATGAGAAGCAGTCCCTAAATATCCAAGGGGGGATAACCACAAAAATGAAATCACTTCCTACCTCCATTATTAAGCCTTAGGAGTCAAAAGCTAGACAGAGCTATGGTGGGCAAGGACAGCCAGCACTGGCCCTCCTTCCTTCCTTCCTTGCCGCCTGCCTGCTGGCACTTGAGTCCCAGATTCAGGGAGACCTGGGGCCTCTCTGGAAGCCCCACCCACCCACTGAACTGCTGAGAGGCAGAGACTGAAGGGGCTGCAGCAGCTTGCAGGCTGCTTCACTCCCCTGGCCAGAGCAGGAGGGCTAGCAGGAGAGGGTGCCAGCAGGCAAGGCAAGGGGGACTAGCTAAGGGTACTCTAGGCCCACAGGACCTGGAGGCCCCCTCAAGGGGACTTGGGGGGCATCCAGGCCCTGTGGTCCTAGAGACATTTGTCTCCCTTTGCCCAATGGAACTTATGCCACTATTGTGGTTGAAGTAAAACAGTGCCTCCTAATCCCACCTCCCTCAAGCGACCCAGAAAGATACCATGGTCAATGGTATCAAAAGCTGCTGAGACATCCAAAATGATCAGCAGAGTCACACTCCCTCTGTCAATACCTAATTGGAGACCATCCATCAGGCTGACCAAGGCAGTCTCAACCCCATAGCTCACTCAAAAGAGTTTGAAATGGGTCTAGATAATTAGTTGCCTCTAAGACCGCTTGTGGCTGGTCAGCCACCACCCTCTCAATCATCTTACCCAACCATGGGAGGTTGGACACTGGCCTATAATTATCCATCACCAGGAGATCCAGAGTGGGCTTCTTAAGAAGGGGTCTTACCACTGCCTCCTTTAAACAATATGAATATGAATACAACAAATATTTACAAATACGATGAATATTTATATACGACTTTTCAACAAAAGTTCCCAAAGTAGTTTACACAGATATGGATAGATAGATAGATAGATAGATAGATAGATAGATAGATAGATAGATAGATGGCATCCTGCCATTTTATTGGGCAGAATGCAAATGTGCATGAGCACATTTGAGAGGTGGGTCGAGGTGGAAGGAGCCCCACCCCTGCCTTCGCAGCACTGCCATCCCAGGTCCGAAACAGACCAATGTGTCTCTTGGGAGGCCAGAAGGGGGGTGGTTGGAAGAAGCCACCACCACCTGGCCCATCCCCACCACCACTGCTGCAGCTTGCTTTTCAAGGTAAATGAAAGCAACACTAGCTTCCCATCCCCATATTTAACCCTTCATTTGTAAAGGGGAATCCTTGCCAGATTCCCCTTTACAAGTATCCCCCTTGAGCCCCTTGAGCCAGCTCGATGGCCAGACCAGACTGGGCCTGGGCTCAACTGAGCCCAAGCTCTACCAGCCCAAGGCGGCTCGAGTCCATGCTGAACCAGGCTAGCTGATTCCATGCACATCCCAAATTACCAACTGGTGCTGCTGGTACATTTTTTAAAAAAAGTTGGGGGGGGGGGAAAGCATCAGTTGGCAACTTGTCACTGCAAACTGAAAGGATTTTTAAAAATAGAGAGAATCAGATAAGCCTCTGTCTCTTTCTCCACTCACAGTGTGGGTTCCAGGCAGGCCGGCAGGCCCAGACCACTACAATTGCTCTGCTCTCAGTGCTGCAGTCTGTCTCAGAGGATTCTCTCCTGAGAAACACAAAGCAGTGTCTCTCTCTGCCTCCAAACAGCCCGTTAGATACATTTTGAAAATCCCTCCTTTGACCTCCCCCTCCGTGCTCCCTCCCCCCTAGCCAATGGGGGCACAGTTGCCCATGCCAACACTGGATTTGAATGACAACACGGCAACCAAGAAGCAAGGAGATCTCAAGCCAATCAGAAGCCAGAGCCAGAAAACCAATCTGCAATTGAAAAACACGGAGACAAAATGGTGACAGCAACGCAAAACACACTAATCGATTTATGATCAATCAGGAGTGATTCGATTCACCCTCAAATCAGCCCCTTCCTTTAAGGGGCGATTCAATTCATGGGTGAATCTGTGAATTGCCCCTGATTCATCACTAATCGATTTGCACACAAATCGAGTCACACGTCCCTACTGAGTACTCTCTCAGGGATGGGGAGGGGTATATTGTCCACTATTTCAGGCAGTGAAAAGTCATGGGCTCACATAGGAGTAGATGGTCCTAAGCTCCAAGCTGTTTAGGTTTCAAGGTGTAAATAAGAATCAGGCTGGAATTTTAACAAAAGATTGCACCAGCATTCAGAAATTGGCAAGCATGAACCAAAACATTCAATTTTCCGTTTTTCCTTTTCAACACTGATTGGCTGTCATATTGTGCAATGGCTCATCAGCCTAGGAAGTTTGCATGCACACAAGTTGCACAAATGCAAAATTTGCACAAATGGCACTTCTCAAGAGTAATCCCATTATTTCCAATGAGCATACTCTTGTGTACCATCATCGGCACAGGTGTTGAATTTGTTTGACCTGTGTGCATGCAGAGTTCCTAGGCTGACATTATCAAAGGCATCCTCATCAGTTCTTTAACTGCACAGTCCTTGTCTGAATCCCACATTAAGAAAGCCAACCTTTAGAAAACACCCATTTTATCTCAGTTCATGTTTCTGCCTGACAAACACATTTCCCATTAGTCCTTGAGTGCAAATGGCCACATTTAGCTCATGGTTCCTCACATTTTAAAAGCAACATGGGCCAAGAAACTCACAACCTGAAATTTAGTGTTACTGAACCTTTTGGTTCTCTGCTTACCCCAAATTTCCCAAGAGGTGCTGCAAAGCAACTCTTTGGAACTTCAGGTTAATACCTGTTAATACTTTGTATTGGGTGAGAGATGCTCTGAAAGCCCCCAAAGTACTTGGCAAGCTATCTAAGGAGGAATATGCTAACTGCTATTGAGCAAAGATTGAGGGGCAATCTTCGAGTGATGTCTGCTTTCTACATAAATGAGTGACACAAAGATATAATGGGAAGCGTTTCTGAAAATCTGCAACAATGTGAAATATTTATTCATTTGTATATTATCTATATTTATACTTGACTGTTCTGATATATTCTAATGCTCAAAGCGGCAGAGAAATTAAAACATAATGCAATCAGTCTGTAAAAACAAAGCTAACATCGAATATCTGGTCTACTAACTGATCTCCATCATCAACCTCTTTGTCTGGAAAAATGGGAGGATTCATAGCTTTGTAGTAAAGTGAACGCTTTGCTTTAGGACTATGCACAGCACTCACTATCAGTATCGACCTGATCCCAGTAATGATTGAATCATGTATTCAATCATCAGGCGGTCCTGTATTTCATTGAGCCAATTCACTAGAATTAGATAAGGATGTGCATGGAACTGGGCGGGAATAGCTCGAGGGGGTGGGGGGGTGCAACTTTAAGGGAGGGGGAGGGTGCACTCACCCCTAACCCCGCTTTCCCTCCACCGGTGCTCATTTTCCATAAAAGGCTTTGGGGCGGCACTGTACCCCTCTGCTGCCTCATCTCTCTCTTTGGCCAGAAGTGGCTGGAAGTACCAGGTGTGCATGCACATGTCATGCACACCCGTCTGATGTGCATGCGCACACACACGAAAGGAGAAGTTGCTTGGAGACTGTTGTTAGTTCTCTTTCTTTTGCTCTAGATTGTTGTCAACTTAGGTGAGGCAGAGGAGCAGCTGAGGGATCAAAGTGCAAATAAGTGCCCGACATGGCTAACGCTATCTGGTAGAGAGGTTTTTGTAGAAGGCCTAGTAGAGATCATAAATGCTTCTCTGTGGGAGGGCAGGATGCCTCCTTCTCTTAAGGAGGCAATTATTAGACCTCTTTTGAAAAAGCCTGTCTTGGATTCCTCAAAGTTGAGCAACTATAGGCCTGTCTCCAACCTTCCATGGTTGGGCAAGGTAATTGAGAGGGTGATGGTCTCCCAACTCCAAGCAGTCTCGGATTAAAGAAACTAATTATGTAGACCCGTTTCAGACCAGCTTTCAGGTGGGCTGTGGGGTGGAGACTGCCTTGGTTGGCCTGTTGGATGATCTCCAATTGGGAATTGACAGAGGAAGTGTGACTCTGTTGGTCCTTTTGGACCTCTCGGTGGCTTTTGACACTATCGACCATAGTATCCTTCTTGAGAGTCTGAGGAGTTTGGGGGTGGGAGGCACTGCTTTGCAGTGGTTCCACTCTTACCTCTCCGGCAGATTCCAGATGGTGTCCCTTGTAGACTATTGTTCTTCAAAATCTGAACCTTGGTATGGTGTCTGTCAGGGTTCCATATTGTCTCTGATGTTATTTAAAATCTCCATGAAACCACTGGAAGAGATCATCAGGAGATTTGGTGCAGGGTGTTATCAGTATGCTGATGACACCCAAATCTTTTCTCCATGTCAACATCATCAGGAGAAGGCATAACCCTGCTAAATGCTTGCCTGGAGGTAGTGATGGGCTGGATGAGAGATAACAAGCTAAGGCTTAATCCAGATAAGATGGAGGTACTTATTGTGTGGGATCAGAACCCAGGAAATGATTTTGATCTGCCCGTTCTGGATGGGGTCACACTTCCCCAGAAGGAACAGGTACGCAGTCTGGGGGTGCTTCTGGACACAAACCTCTCCCTGGTGTCCCAGGTTGAGGCAGTGGCCAGAGGTGCCTTTTATCAGCTTCGGCTGATATGCCAGCTGCATCCGTTTCTTGAGATAAATCACCTTAGAACAGTAGTACATCTGCTGGTCACCTCCAGACTTGACTACTGCAATGCGCTCTATGTGGGCCCACCTTTGTACGTAGTCTGGAAACTTCAGTTGGTGCAGAATGCGGCAGCCAGGTTGGTCTCTGGGTCATCTTGGAGAGACCATTTCATTCCTATTTTAAAAGATCTACAATTGTTGCGGATAAGTTTCTGGGCAAAATACAAAGTTCTGGTTATAACCTATAAAACCCTAAACTGCTTGGCCCCTGGGTAATTAAGAGAATGCCTTCTTCGCTATGAACCATACCACCCATTGAGATCATCTGGAGAGGTCCATCTGCAGTTGCCACTGGCTCATCTTGTGGCTACTCGGGGATGGGCCTTCTCCATTGCTGCCCTGAGTCTTTGGAACACACTTCCTGCTGAAATAAGAGCCTCCTCATCTCTTACAACTTTCAAAAAGGCAGTCAAGACACATTTGTTCACCCAGGCTTTTAATTAGATATTGTTTTAATTGTGTTTTTAATAGTTTTAATGTTTTAAATATTAAATTGTTGTAATGTTTTAATCTTTTTATCTGTTGTTTTTATTGTTTTGTTGTAAATTGCTAAGAGACTTGCATTTTATGCGGTGTACAAATGTTTTAAATTAATCAAAAAATAAATAACCTTCCCACTCTAGCCTAAAGGAAATTAGCTGTACATAGGGGGCCAAAACATAATTTTGCAGTAGGCTCCAAAATGTCTAGAACTGGCCCTGCAAGCAGTATTGTACTGGAGGATCAGGAAATAACTATTCTACAACTAACTTACTAACTAACTATCTAACTAGAGATGTGTGAGCACCATAGCACTTTCTCTTAAAAAACCAATTGGACTTGTGAGTGCTCCTATTGAGTATCCATAAAACCGAACGGGTTGGGGTTTTTTTTAGCATTAAGCAGAAGTTCTGTAAATCGAAAAGTGATTGACTCTGCCCCAGACCTCAGTTAATACCCCTGCACCTTCTCCAAGAAGAAAAACCTCATATCAGGTAAAGGGAAGGGGAGTAACCAGTGGCATAGAACTTCCATGGACATAGGAGAGAAGCACTGGCATAGCCAGGGGAATGGGAACTGTTTTCACCCTGTTGGAGATCCAGCTCCAGATTACATTTACCTTTTGCACCAGTAACCCTAATGATCACTAGGGGCATTGGAAGTAGAGATAATTAGTTAGGGTCTCCTTCCCTTTCCTGTTTATCTCCATCTCTGTGACCCCTCAATGGATAGAGCATACTCAGGGACTTCCTAGGAGTGACTTCCTTCTTCTACAGGAGGAAAGCTGGTCTTGTGGTAGCAAGCATGAATTGTCCCTTTTGCTAAGCAGGGTCTGCCCTGTTTTGCATTTGAATGGGAGACTACACGTGTGAGCACTATAAGATATTCCCTATAAGGGATTGAGCTAGGGAAGTGCACAAAACCACCTGGCCCAGTTCGGTTCGAGTTCAAACCCAACTCGAACCGCACTGGGCCATTTTGGTTGTGATCTCCTTCAAGTCCACCCACCCCCCGGTCCAGTTCGGTCTGGGGTGGGGGGTGGGGTTTGATGAGTCTTCTTCAACGTGATGGGTGGGTGGGTCCATGGAGGTTTACCCTGCCCCAGCCAGCCTTCTTTCCTTTAAAATTTAGCCCTTTCTGGGCCTATTCGCTGACACTGCAGCCATTTTAGAAGCCACCATGCCTACGTAGTGGGACCCTGCATGGTCCCATTGATATTGGTATAAATATTGATATACCACTTTTCAACAACCCCCACCCCCAAGCAGATCACATAGAAAAAATAAAGATAAAGAAAGATGGTCCCCAAAGGGCTCACATTCTAAAAATAAATGTAAGGAGAGAGACCAGCAACAGCCACTGGAGGGATGTTGTGCTGGGGATGGAGAGGGCCAGTTGCTCTCCCCCTGCTCAATAAAGACAATCAATGCTTTAAAAAGGTACCTCTTTGCTTCGTTAGCATGGCCAAAGCCTTGCCCTGTCCCTAATGTGACCTCTGGTTTTTTCCAGAGGCTGTTCAAACTCTTGCATCCTGCTTCAGTTTTGGATTCACCCCTCAAGCACATCAGAGGTTGAAAGGGGCTCCACAGTTACCCCTCCAGGGTAATTAACTGCCCCTGCAATTCATACTGTTGGAGCTTTCTTTGTGAGCTACACTGAATGGCATTTGGGATTTTGCCAGGAGCCTTTAGGAAGACAATGTGATCTTTGGAGCTCGGGCATAATGGAACATGAATGAATCTGGCTACAAAACAGCCAAATGTAATGCTACAACTACTAATAATGAGCAAAAAAAGCTGCCAAGCAAATGTAAAATAATGGGGGGAAATGTGTGCATTGTTTGAACTGCTCAGCATCATAAAGGAAGATGCACACTTGGGATGTTTATGCCCTAGATTGTTATTTTCTGATAATGTACCTGGTTAAAATAAAGTTTTCCCTCTGGATGCATATATAATGCTTAGATAAGAACAATTCACAAAATCCTATTATAGCTGTGCTGTACACAAACAACATTTGCGGGTGCGCAAGATAACATCAGGTACATATATACGTGGAGGTGAGTGGAAAAGGTATTTCCATATTATTACTTGGTGCCATATCTAGTTAAGTCACCACATGGGTTGAGGGGCTTCAGTGGCAGCCAGGCATTTCAAAATTCAGAAATACATTTGATTTCCTAAACTGGCATTCTTGATAAACTCGCATCTGTAATTTTCTCCCTTCCATTGACTGCGGGAAGCTCCTAAGGGCCAGGCAGCGTTTAGATTCTACAGTAAATCCACTGAACAGAAAGAAGAATAAACTCATGAGGTACTTTGGTGCCTGCTATCTCATCCTGTAGCGGTGCTCTGAGAGGCCAAACATAATCTCGTTTTATTTATTATTTATATAAAACATTTATGTCCCACCTTTCCATCACAAGACCTTCATGGTGGCCTACAAAATAAAACAACCATCAGAGAGAATCCACATAAAAGCAACCAATCTTTTAGAACACGATGGGGAAAAGATGATGTCGTTATTACAAGGGCTGAGCTCTGTAGAGAAGTGTCAAACTTTTGGCTCCAGGTTTGGGCAGAAAGTGGGGGTGGGGGATAAAAAATCTGCAGAAATCTGCCCCAATTATCTTTTGCTGCGGTTGCAGCCTGTAACCAGTTGGGCTCTGCTCTGGAACTGTTGGTAGATTAGGGTGTGCACAAAATCAGTTTTTCTGGTTTGGTTCGAATCCAACCCGGATTCGGACCAGACCAGTTTGGTTGTGCCCCACTCTGGACCGGGGACTGGCTCAGCTCTAATTTGAGCCAGTTCAGACCTGGTTCGAGCTAGCTGGGTGGCTTCTCTAAGTGTTATATCATTTAGTAAAATTGAAATTTTTCCTCTTGCTAGAGGCTGCAGCGGCCATGGGGTGTGTGTTGTGGCAGACATGATAGTGGGTTGTGGTGGCTACCCCTACTCCTGCCAGTCTCCCCCTGAGTCTCCGGTTAGAACAGTTTTGACCCTCAGGGCGTGCAGTGGCCATATTTTTGGCCTCCACACATGTGCACAGGGCATTTTCATGACCACGCAGACCCGGATTGGTCCAAGGTTGGGCCTTCAAACCGAACCAGTTCAAGTGTGAACTGATTTAATTTTGAACCAGTTCACACATCCCTATGGTAGATGTCATTTTTTACCCACAAGCCCCCTCACCATGATGCAATAGCACTGAAGTGACTTCGTGGCCAGTATACTTGTGGGTAAAAAATTCTGGCTGTCAGCTCTCAGGATGAGTGCCATTAGGAGGAGTGCTGGCTTTTGCCCTCTCCTTCAAAAATCCTCAAAATGACTCTCCCTAATTTTTCTATCTGCAAATGAGAGTGAAATGGGAGGGGGGAATTTCAATTCGGAAGTACCACCAAAAAATGCAGAGAACAAAATAATAATAATCTATGTATTAATATCTCAGTGTTCTACCCTAATAGAACTGAAGGTGGTAGAGGGATGGGATCTCAGGCCCAGGTGCGGCTACCTTTGGAGTCCTGTGTACAGTTCTGGTCACCGCATTTCAGAAAGGACATTTTGGAACTGGAAAAGGTGTAGAAGTGGGGAACCAAGATGATCAGGGGGCTAGAGTACCTTCTTTGTGAGGCATGGATACAACACCTGAGGCTTTTTCGTTTAGGAAAAAAGGCAACTATGAGGAGACATAATCGGCATTTATAAAATTCTGCATGGTATCGAGAGAGTGGAGAGAGAGAAGTTTTTCTCCTTCTCTCACAACACTAGTTGTGCAGTCACAATGACCAGAGGTCATCCCATGAGACTGATTTCCAGGAAATTTTGGAGCAACAAAAGGAAGCACTTTTTTACACTGTACATAATTAATCTATGGAATTCTTTGCCACAGATGTAGCAATGGCCACTAGCTTAGATGGCTTGGATAGGTTTAAGCAGGGCTTAATGGCTACTAGTCTTGATGGCCTGAGGTGGCCTCCAAGCCCAAAGGCAGGAAGCCTCTGAATCCCAGTTGCAGGGGAGCAGCAGCAGCAGTGGCGGCACCAGAAAGAAAATGGGGTGTGTGTGTGTGGACAGAAGGGGCAAGTGCATTTATGGGTGGGTGAGCAGTGTACCACATATTAGATTTCTGAAACAGAAATGGGGGTGGTGGGGAAAAGCCACCTTTCTGGGAAGGGTGCGTGCCACCCCTGCCACCCCTCTGGAGCAGCCCTTGATCAGGAGAGAGGGCATGCCTTCACCTCTTGGCTGTGGGCGCCCCAGGGGCATCTGAGTGCCACTGTGTGAAACAGGATGTGGGAATAGATAGGCCTTGGGCCAGATCCAGCAAGGCTGTTCTTATGTTCTTATATGGTCTTCCACCCACAGGACCGGGGGGTGGAGCCATCATTGGGTGAACGGGTTCAAAGAATCCTGCCACCAATCAGGCCACATCTGATGTCAGATGCAGGGGGCATTATTTTGGTCCCAAACAGAGCTGTGCGGTCCCAAATCAGCCCGTGCTGCATTGGCAGTGTGGCCGGAGCGACTCTCCCTGACTTAAAGGCAGGGAGAGCCACTCCTGGTCTCACTGCCAATGCAGCAGGGCCAATCAATCTCCCTCCCAAATGGGGCCACGCGGCCCCATTTAGAAGGGAGATCTGGCCAAAACAGCTCTCCCTGCCTTTAAAGCAATGAGAGTCTCTGGCCCACACTGCCCAATGCAGCATGGGCAGATCTCCCTTCCAAACAGGGCTGTGTGGCCCCATTTGGGAGGGAGATCATGCCCTGCATCTGACATCAGACACGGGGGCGTCACAAGGGGGCCACGGTGGCTGCACCTGCACACGGGCCACTGCCAGCCTCCCTACAATCCTGCACAGGACCACCTGTAGACTATGGCAAATTTAAGCTGCAAGCTGAGAGAGGCCCTACAACATGCCACCCCACCCCCAGGTGCATAGCTAGGGGAGAGCACACTCATGTTCGTTCCTCTCTGTGGCAGCCCCTTGGAGTGAGGGAGAAAATGAAGAAAATAGGCACGGGTGAGGCAGGCAGCTTGGGTTAGGAGCATATAGGAACATAGGAAGCTGCCATATACTGAGTCAGACCATTGGTCTATCTTTCTCAGTATTGTCTTCACAGACTGGCAGTGGCTTCTCCAAGGTGGCAGGCAGGCAGGATGGGCAAGCCACTCACTGCTGTTGGGACCACCATTGGCGGTGAAGAAGAGAGACCTCAGGCTGGTGCTACAGCCATAGAAGCAGCAGTGGGCAGAGTGTGAGCAAGGAGGGGGAGGCCAGCAAGAGGGAAGAGAGGTGGTGTCAGTGACCTCTGGTCCGGAGACAAGGCCACCAGCAAGGCAAGGAAGTGTCAGCAAGATGGGGTATATATTTGTTTAAATAGAAATGCACACGCTGGTTTGCCCTGTGCCACTCTAGGGACAGCCCTGTCCTTCCAGACAATGACCAGACCTGGACCTGTGCAGTTTCATCAAGGTTTCTGAATTCCTTGCCTTAAGACCATGCTCTAGAAGACCAAAATATCTGCCCCCATAAAGCTGCCCCCCCTAACCTTTGAAGGCACCCAGAGCAGGCCTTCAAATGATATCCCGGATGCATTAGAATGTTACTGTGGGAGAAGGCAGCCCTTTAGACCTAGCACCTGAAGACCAGTCTCTGCCCTGAAGAGGCCACAGCCTAAATGATTCATGGCTTAGAATTTCGGTACCCAAAGAAACGCCTGCTCCCAAACCAGCTCGCCCATGCATTAAGTTAGTCTTCAGAGACTTTTCTCTGTGCTGAATGTTCATGTTAAATTTCATCTCCCCACCAAGTGACCTGATGTGAGAACCACCTGTATGATCTTTGAAGATGTTTTCTTATTTATTTTGAAGACCAGTACTCTATTACCACCCCTCCAGTCTTTGGAGAGTAAACATCTCCTGAGAGACATCCAGAGATCTTCCCCACAGATGGCATCCCATTTGGTGAGGGGACCCCTAATCTCCTCATTGCTCCCAAGAGCACCAGCTATGACTAGCCTGTATAGAAGCCCAGGATCACAATGCCTCTTTGGTTGCCCAAAGCTTCCGACTCCATCACCCTTGCTCAGGACAAGAAGGCAAGTACAATCCTCTGGGATCAGAACCCGGCTGAAATTTAGGAAGGAGCAGAGCAGCTAGCTTAACTGTAAAAACCTTCAGTCTCTGCCTAGATAACTGCCTGAGCCATGTTTCTGTGGGGAAGGACCCTCAGCTAATTTCTCAGCCCAGTCCTGCTTAACCAGACCTGGATGGACAGCTCTCTTTCTGGTACAGAATCCCTGCTCAGACTTCCTTGACCTAGTTAGAGAGTTCTGGGATGGTCTAGGCCTCCTGCAGCTCAAGCCCTCTTGCACAGAAATAGGCACATCAACTCAAGTATCAAGAGCGAAGGAAAGTGGTGTGATGGAAACAGTGGCTTACATACTGTGCAGTGGCCCACAAATGGGAGATCAGAGCACTTGTCTCTGTGAGACTGAAAAGTCTGTTGATGCTGCTATTAAACAGGCAGAGCCTCTATGCCTCCTAAGGATTCTGTCATTGCTGTAGGATGCTTCTCCCATCATTCCCAATGGTAGAAGCATCCAACAGTATAGGCACACAGTCCTTAGGCACCATGGAGGCTCTCCGTGTTTGCTAGAAGCATTGATGGGCTTTGCAGTCGACACGATTTGATGGGATTTGCAGTTTTATGGAACCAGCACACATGCCCCACACTTCAATCTGTAGGGCACTGTGTAGTATGTAAGCCAGGTTGAAAACTGATGACAATCCTATGAAGCCATAGTACAAGTATGAATGCCAGTCTGGATGAATTCAGGTTGACTTAGAAGGGGTGGAAATCAGAACTTGTTCTTCAGAGAAGTTCCTAACAGGCAACATTTTGCCACTACAGAGTCAACTGGGAGACACGATTACAGCCATGAGGTATATCTTCAAAATTTCTGACATTTAAATGTCAGTAATTAAGAGTGAGGATTGGCGAAGGATCGATAATCTCTTGTGGCTATCGATCAACAGATGCAGGCCTGCCAGTCAAAGAGCAGAGCTGACCTTCCCCCACGCCATTCCCCCCTGTTGTGATGGTTGAGTTGTGCCCTCCACGTGCCTTTGATGGCTCATGGTGAAAGATTCCTGACCATGATTCCATGCACAAAAAAAATACTTGGTGCTTGTTCACCTGACCAAACAGCATTGGCGGCTCAGTGACGTTGGCTTCTCAGTCAAAGAACCACTTAGTTTGTCTGTCTATCCGATTTGGTGAGTCTGGTCCAGGTCTCCTGGGCGTACACCCAGACACACAACTGTAAAAGTCACACAACATTTTGGATACAAAACCAAGCAACTGGATGATTATTGCTTGGCCACACAGCAAGCCTGAACTCATTGTAGCCATAATGAGTTGATATGGTTTGGAATTATTCATATGGATGGATTTGTTCATGTGTTATTTATCCAGTGAAGGCACTGATTTCCAAGTCTGCAACTCTGGAAGAAATAATAATCTAGTACAATTTGGAAAACTTGCAACAGTTCTAAACAGAGAGTTGAGCAAGAAAAGCATATTCCTTATTCTGTAGATGGATTCAGATGGTTAGATTTGGCACACAAAAAGGACAATTTCACTCACTCATTAGATAGATTCAGATGACTCAATGTTTCTCCTGATGAACATGGTTGGTTTTTGTTGTTGTTTTGCAGTCATTATTTGATGGGAATCTAGTGGAGCTAATCCATTCGAGTTTTCTCTTCATTGCAGAGGTTGAATCATAGCTGGGGGCGGGGGGGAATAAGAGATCCATGACCACCAAAATTTGCCCAAATGAAAACTTAGAAAATAATTTATGGGTTTCTGCTCAGTGAAACATCTGAGGAATGTTGAGGGATGGAAAAGCAGGTTTGATAAAATGAGCTTCCACTTACATCCCCCACAAACCCACAGAAAACATAATTCAGTATCCTTTTGGGTGCTTGGTGTCAGTGAAGGAATTCTACATGAAGTGGACAAAATACATAGGACTGGGGCTAGAATTTAACCTAAAATGACATTTTGAGACAAATAAGGAGGTTCTTGCTTGGGAGAAACACCTGAGCACTGGACTGGCAAAGCAAGCAAGAAGTTCCAATAACAGCAATGAAACATCAGGGAAGTTGGTAGTTAACATGTTCCTAGATGCAATGGATTAGAGTGCCTGGCCCCCTTTCCCAAAGTAGGATATCCCATATTTATTTATTCATTATTTATTTATTCAATTTCTATACCACTGATTGATTGATTGATTGATTGATTGATTGATTGATTGATTGATTGATTTACTAAATAAGATGGAACCCTGTCCCCAGAGGACTCACAATCTAAAAAAGAAACATTAGATAGACACCAGCAACAGTCACTGGAGGTCCTGTGCTGGGGGTGGATAGGGCCAGCTACCCTCCCCCTACTAAATAAAGAGAATCACCATGTTAAAAGGTGCCTCTTTGCCATGTTAGCATCTGATATCTGCAACAGAAGACTATCCAAAATGTTTTTAAATCATCTTAAAATGATGATAGCTTTGAACTTTAGCAGAAAGTACCTACTTACCTACCTCTGCACTGGACAAATCAGCCAACAGTGACACAAGACCTCCTGCTAAGCTTGTTGGGCTATAGAGTAGTAGTCCATGGTGCTAAATGAAGAATCAGGTTAATTGGAAGCCAATGCTTGCTAGCCATTACATTCCAATTTGCCCAATTCTTCATTTAGCACCTTGGACTACCACTCTATAGCCCAACAATCTTTGTAGGAGGTCGTTTATCATTGTTGGCTGGTTTGTGGCCTGAGTAGGCAACCTTAGGCAAGTTGCTATACTCTTTTAGGGAAAAAAATCATTGTGTGTGAAATTGGAGATATAGGAAAGGACTAGAGGACCTATCCATCCACAGAGTGTTGGTGGTGCCAAGACTGAAATGTAGGCAGCTGTCTTTTGGGGGGTACCCAAAACTAGGTGTTGTGCCAGGAAGTCAGAGCTAAGGAACACACCAAAACACTCCGGAGTCAGGAAGACCACTGCTGCTTGGGCAAAGTCTGAGCACAAAGAGCAAGCCTTATATAGCCCCTCATCCAATGGTGCCAGGGCCAATCTTCATTGCCCAGGAAGATGCTACAAACCACAGCAGTGGCTCATCACATGGGGCAGTTGGTACAGAGCCAAGGACTCTCAGTAACAGCTGGTCCCTGGCAACATTCCCCCAGCCCAGGACTAGAGGCTAGGTTCATTCAGCTAGGCACAGCAGAAGGCAAAATGACTTTGCTGGGGCATGCCATTCTTTGCTACTTCTCAGGAGCATTTCTGTAGCCTCTAGCTCTCTCAGCCTCCAAAAATGCACAACCCTCAGGCACATAGTTGTACATTGTTCAGAGAGATTCCAGGGGGAATTGGAGATGGGCAAAAATTGCCCCCTGCACGCAAGTACTCATGCTTCCGAAGAATGGATGCTACTGCTGCAAGTATGCATTCTTTGGCTTTAGCTGAGATGTCGGCCTGTGTCTGTGTGCTTTGAAAAAACACTGGTTGAAAAATAAACAAAAAGCCTTGGTTGCATCAAGATTCTTTTATGCAGTGTTTCACTGATGCACACACACGCTCCTGTGCATTAGTAAAACACCACTGAAAAATCATTATAATACAACTGTAGATACAATTGCATCCATTTTGCTTTTTTCAGTGTCCTATCAATGCACATCTGCACGTAGGAACATAGGAAGCAGCCTAATTGCAAATTAGACCATTAGTCTATCTAGCTCAGTATTGTCTACACTGACTGGCAGTGGCTTCTCCAAAGTTTCAGGCAGGAATCTCTCCCAGTCCTACCCAGAGATGCTGCCAAGGGTTGAACCCAGGACCTTCTGCATGCAAAGCAGATAATCTGCCACTGGGCGATGGGCGGGGACATAGCAAGGTTGAAGGCCCTGGGGCAAGACTGAGGATGCCCTCCACAGCCCCGGCTGCCTACTGACATGCTTGATGCCATTGCTGCGAGCCTGCTTTTGCCAGGAGCACTGACTTGTTGGCACTCCGCCCCGACTCCACACTGACCACACTGCCTGATGACATAATGGAGCCAGGCCAGTTGAAAACAGGCCTGTCTTAAAGGGACCACTTGTTCTCCACGGGATTGGGGCAGCTCCACACCAGCTTGGTGACTCAGAGAGTGGCCGGTGTGTCAGTTGGCACTGAACCCAAGCGCCCAGCCAAGGAGGGAGTGGAAGAGAGTGCCACTGCCTATGGCCCATTGCACGTCAGTCATGTAGAAGTTGTTTTTTAAAAAGACACACAAAAGATGAGAACATAAGAACAGCCCTGCTGGATCAGGCCCAAGGCCCATCAAGTCCAGCATCCTGTTTCACACAGTGGCCCACCAGATTCATATGGCGACTCATATTTAGAGGCATCTTGCGACTCTGAGACTGGAAGTGGCCTATAGCCCTCAGACTGGTAGCCATTAATAGACCTGTCCTCCATGAATTTATCTAAACCTCTCTTAAAGCCATCCAGGCTGTTGGCTGTCACCACATCTTGTGGCAGAGAATTCCATAGGTTGATTATGCATTGCGTGAAAAATTACTTCCTTTTGTCAGTCCTTGGCAATCGGTTTCATGGGAAGATCCCTGGTTCTTGTGTTATGTGAGAGGGATTAAAACCCATACATCTAAAATACATGTGTGTATATACACTGTGCTAGGTAAAAAGAGCTGATAATAAGCATGGAACAATTGATAATTCCTAGTGCATCTGCCCTACCTTGGAAACAATTCCAGTTGTTTCGAAACTTCAATTCCTGGGAAGAAAATCAGATGATAATATTCTAGAAGCATCCTTAAAGGTAAAGGTAATGTGTGCTGTCATGTTGATTTCGACTCCTGGCGCACACAGAGGCCTATGGGTTTTTTTGGTAGAATACAGGGAGGGTTTACCATTGCCTCCTCCCATGCAGTATCTTAGATTAGAGGTAGCCCCTCCATTGAATGAAAACTGGAAGATCCTGCAGGCAAGGGAAACTCTGCATCACCATTAGAGCCCTTTTGTCTGCAGCTGATTGGTGTAGTGGTTAGAGTGCTGGACTAGGACTGGGGATACCCGAGTTCAAATCCCCAATCAGCCATGATACTTGCTAGGTGACTTTCGGCCAGCCACTTCTCTCTCAGGCTAACCTACTTCACAGGATTGTTGTGAGGAGAAACTTAACTATTTGTATACCGCTCTGGGCTCCTTGGAGGAAGAGTGGGATATAAAATGTAAAAAAAATAAAAATAAAAATAATTGGGGCAAGAGACTGCACTCCTGCATACCATGATGTGTTCACATGTTCCAGTGAAACCAGTATGACTTGTATGCCGTATTCCAGCCCAAAAGTGCTGTATAGTAAACCTGACTCATAATCATGACCGTGGCCGAGTCTTTTGGACATTCAAATACCTGTTGCAAAAGATTTAGGGCACGTGATGAGATGTTGCTTTTACGAGATCTACAGCCGAGTGAAGCTTTTGTCCTGATTCGCCTCTAGGCTTTTGTTTCCGGTTGCTTGAAATTGCAAACGTTCACCGTGAGCCCGTAGGAGAAGAGAGCAGCAGAGTTTGAGAGCATATTTCATGGGGAATCTCTCTTTGGCATGTCATCAATCTAAACTAGGGCTCTAATGTGGTCTGTCATATGCAATCCGGCTGGAAAGGCACCAGTGAAGTGCTGTCGATAGCAGGCAATCCAGGTGTAGGCAGGATGTACCTGGTGGCTGTTTTACCAGGAGCTGCTTAAAGGGAGAAGACCCCTCGGCTTCGAATTAAGGGATGGATATCTCAGTTTGCCATGGCTTTCAATCCATTTGCATCTTTGCCTGGCCTCTGTGGGACCAAGGTTCATTTGCACACTGGTAAAACATAGCCCCCCCGCCCCCCAAAAGAGCAATCTAGATGTGTGTGCACATGGGGGGGGTGTAACTATAATAGGGCAAGGGGAGACAGTTGTCTGGGGGCCTACTGCCTTGGGGGGTCTCCAGAAGCAAGTCACATGAGTGACTCCCCCAGCCGCAGACCCCCCCGGGGTTCCTTCAGTTGTATTCATCCTCCGAAATGGATGTGAGTGTGAAGACCTGGAGCTACCAGAACAGCATATCTTTCTTGTGTGTATCTATCTCTATCTCTATCTCTATCTCTATCTCTATCTCTATCTCTATCTCTATCTCTATCTCTATCTCTATCTCTATCTCTATCTCTATATAAATTTTACTATGCTTTTTGTTACCACTATTCAGCCTCATTTAAGATTTCTTTACTTCATGAGCTGAGCTTCAGTGAGGGGGGGCCCATTTTAAAATCTCGTCTCTGGGCCCACGCCAACCTTGCTACGCCCCTGATTGGACAATTGCAGCAAGATTCTGTGCATTGTTCACTGAAGACTTGCGTGCATTGTTCACTGAAACATGGAAGTAAAGCAAAACTGGTGTGGTTGTAAATCCAATTGTATACGTTGTGCAGCAAGGATCAGCATCATTCACTACAAAATGCATGAACGGAGAAAGAGGCTCCAAAGCAGGAGGCAAGGCTGGTCTAAGAGTGCATCACTTGTCTGGAAGAGAGGCTATTACCCCAGCTCCGACAGCAGAACTATCTAGTGCAATATCCCTACACTAGTGGAACATGTTTGTATTAGTGCAGCGTTAGTGTGGATGCCAGCCAGTTTCTTTGTGCCAGGTCTGATTATGAGGCCATTCTCACGACCAAAGTTGGGTGGGGTGGGGAGAAGGCAGTATCCTACCTGCCTTCCCACCGATGATCGGAGCCTCCTCTGCACTCCACCGCTCATGCACCCACTCAGCCGGCTTGGCAGCAGACTCCTGAAGTGGGATCGGGAAGTGGAAGTCCTCCCATATCCCCCAAGGCACTGTGTGAGCAGTGGAGAGGCAGTCATGTGGCAGGGCAACAGTTCTCCTCTCCCTGGCTTCGCTTTCCCCAGCACTCTATGGCCATCCCTCCCAACAGCTGTTTCAACTGCCATGGTGCTCCAGACGACCACAAAGTTTGATAGGGTGGGCTTCATTTTCCTCCTACCTCACTTTGTACCTGAGTAGCGGGGGTGGGCGACCCAACTCTGGAGGCCTCCCAGTGGCCTAGACCAGAGATTCCCAACCTTGGGTCCCCAGATGTTATTGGACTTCAACTCCCAAAGCCCCCAGCCCCAGAGGCGTTTGGATGGGGATTATGGGAGTTGAAGTCCAACAACATCTGGGGACCCAAGGTTGCGAACCCCTGGCCTAGACAACACAAGCTGCCCGGGTTAACTCTTTCCTACTCAGATAGCTTATGTCCTGGGAAGGGGCTCAAGATCTCTCACTGCTCTGGCCAATATATGTGGAGGGAAACAGGAATGTGGCTACCACACATCCCACCTGGCACACCCTCAGTGCCCCAGGCAGCCAAGTGGAGCTGTACGATTCAAACAGCTTTTCAAATAGACTGTGTGCAGGTCCAGATCGCATAGTAGATTACATGATTTTATTATTTATTTATTTATTTATTTATTTATTTATTATTGTTATTATTTATTCGATTTCTATACCGCCCTTCCAAAAATGGCTCAGGGTGGTTTACACAGAGAAATAATACATAAATAAGATGGATCCCTGTCCCCAAAGGGTTCACAATCTAAAAAAAACACAAGATAGACACCAGCAACTGTCACTGGAGAGATGCAGTGCTGGGAGTGGATAGGGCCAGTTACTCTCCCCCTGCTCAATAAAGAGAATCACCACGTTAAAAGGTGTCTCTTTGCCAAGTTAGCAGGGGTTAAATAGGAAATTTAACTAGGAAATGCACCATGCGACATTAGCCTTTGCATATCAGCAATAGTTCGACATCACCGTCCCATGTGGATGTTTGGGACAACAAGCTGGATGCTATACTCTTGCTCACCTCCGTGCATATGGGCCAGATCAGTGAGAGAGATATTAGCCTCTATTCACACATGCTTCCTATGTCTGTATGCTCAACTCTGGTGCAATCTGTACACAATGTACACAGGTACAAAGGTGTGCTGTCATTCCCATGCGATGCGTTGAGCACCGGCACCGCAGAACACTTCCTGTCTGTACCATGCGTTTGGGAGGGTCTGTATCCAGGGTCACATTCAGAAGCAGCTCGTCCTAATGAGCCAGGAAGGCACCAAAGGAGTCAGCTCGGGTTGCTTCTCTCTCTCCCACCCCGCCTGAGATTCATACGGCCTGTAGGCTGGACATTCATCAGGTAGAGCTGCACAGAACCATGCAGCTCTGCCTGTTGAATGGCCAGCCTGCAGGCAGTGTGGCTCTCAGTCAGGGCGGGAGAGAGAGGAGCAATCTGGGCTGCCAGGAAGCAGAGGCAGCTGTGCCTCCTTTATTGCCTTCTGGGCTCATTAGGAGTCCCTACTGTTCATATTGAAACTTAACAAGGGTACAGTCATTCATGTAGAAAACCTGTACAAGCATTCAGACATCTGAACGCAGGCACATCATAATGTCTGAATAACATGTTTGATCTGGCCATTTGTGACAAGGGACTTTCCCAGGTAAGCATCACACTAGAATAGAAGATCTAGGTATAAGGGCCATTCAACAATGTAACATGTCACCTAGAGAGGATGTGGAATCTCCTTCCTGGGAGATCCCAGCCACAGCCCTCAATCTTCTCCCCGTAGGTGTGAGTTTTGCTTAAGGAAAAATTACAATAACTCCCCTGAGGGGGGATGTTTAGCACCAGCTGCTGACTCCACTAGGGAGAAGGGAAATTTCTTTCTCATGAAATGCTAACATAGCCTTCAATTCTGAAATCTCCGATGTAGATTGTTTCTGGTGGCTCAGGTTTAAAAACCTGCAATAAATAATCAAAGGTGTGTGTGTGGGGGGAGGGAATCTGCATATTTCGTAACAATTTAATAAAAAATAATCCAAGATGGCAGCTGCTACGAAACATACCTCATTGAAATATGACTGTAATATAGAAAAGATAGCTACACCGATATTAATGTCCTCGATGTTTTGTGGAATGTTTGCAGAAAAGTCTCTCATGTATATTATTTTATTTTTTATTAGAAACTGCATCATTAGCTTTAAAAGATTCTGTTGCTGAGGGTGAGGAGAATGAGCTGGTTTGCCTTTCAACCTTTAAAAAAACCCTTTCCTAGTAGGAAAAGGGTGGGGGGCGGATGCAATAGAGATACTTTTTCATAAACATTTTTCCCCCTCTGGCTGGAATATTAGGACAGTATATTAAATTTCTCCCCCCTCCAAGAAAAACCAAGAAACATTTACATACTAATGTCCCCACTGAGGCTTTGACAGATGGGTTTCACCGACACAGACATACTGTTAGGGGGTTAGCGATAGATTAAAGTAACAGCAACAATACAGGATAACGTAATAAAACCGTATTGTAATGTACATCATAACTTGTGGCCAAGGTTAAATTTCCAGTTGGTGTATGAAAGTCATATTCCATTAGATAAAATAGACCCGTCATGCTGTACGAAAGAGTTGATGGAAACATTTTTCTTTTACGTCTGGGATTTTAAACTTTCTGTTCATGCACCTATTTAACAAGGAAAGCAAATAAAAACAGAACCCACAATCAGGGAGGGGCCCCTCACCTGCCCCTCTAGGAGTTCTTCCTGTCTTGTTTTTGTTTTTTGCTTCTCTTGAATTTCATTGAATATTCTGAGCAAGCAGGAACCCCCCTAAATCTGTTCCGTGTTTTGATAAAGGCAAAATCATAGCAGCAGCTCTGCCCAAAATTCAATGCAGGCCATTTGGGGAGGGGACTTTTCAACAGAACCCTATGCCAATATTGGGGTATATGTGAGACATGTCTGGCCCAACTTCCATGGGGGTGTCAGGGGTATAGTGTTTCAGACTGCAGGTGGAACCTTGCATGGCAGAATACTCCTATGTAAAAAACACACACACACCAAAAAAACCCCACCAAGCCCCTACTTATAAACAGCTAGTTCGTCAGGAAGAAAGCCAGAAAACCATCTCCCAACACTGGATTGTCTATGTAGAGAACAGAGTTCGTAAGCACGTACAATCAGATGAATGGCTTTGTAATACACAGATCTAACTGGGTGCTGTGACAAAGCTTTTTAAAATTTATTTCAAGGTGGGGGAAATTGGGCATCTGGCTATGAATTGGAATTTTCCCTTGCAGAGTCCTGCCCTCGACTCATAACCCAGGGATGATTCAAAGGGATAACCCTAACCCCCCACAAATACCTCCTGCTCCCCCTTTTGCTACCCCGTCCACCTGACTGGAACTTGAGAGCAAAGGGTCACACAATGCAGTCCTAGTATAATAATAAAAAAATAAATATATGTAATATGATAACAATAATGCAACAACAACAACAACAATAATAATTTAATCATCTAACCATAGTCCTATTCTATTCTGCAGCCAAGTCATGGGGTCTCCCAGAAGCCAACCCAACCCCTGAGCTTACTTCCTGGCCAGGAACTCGGCTGGGCGAGGCCATTTGTGCAGGAGTGTGGGAATGGGGTGCAAGTTCATCTCCCCCTACAGATTCCAGCTGGTCCTGACCTCTCTCCTCACCCAACCGTTCCTGCCAGATGCTCTTGGATAGAAAGAGGAAAGTAGGCTGGAGAGCAGATTCAGTGGTTTGCCCTAATCCAAAAGTAGGTTCCAACTTGGATTCTGGACCATTTTCCTGAACTGCATCAGAAGTGACAAGTGAAGGGACTTGGCTATAATGAGTATTAGGGGAAAGTTGTCAAAATCTCTTGATTTGAAGACATAGGCATAGGGTCCCTTGGACAAGGGAGGGCAAATGTCCCTGAGCCAGGAGGGTCAGGGGACCCACAAGGGGCCCACAAGCAGAGGCCTCCTGCCTCCTGGGAGAGTGATCTAGGGGGCCACCCCACCACCGCTGCCCACTGCCTTGCCGATATTTCTCACATAAGAGCTGAACAATTAGAACATGTCCAGGGGACGGGCACATGCATCCGCTCCCTTTCTCTTCTGCAGGGGCGGGGAGGGAAGTTGGGCCTCCAGAAGCTGGTGCGGCAGCTCCACTGGCAACCGTGCAGGGCTTGGTGAAGGCTGCGTTTCCCTCCTCCCTTCTGAATGGAAGCGCTGTTTTGTAAAGCGCCCTTAGATTTACCGTCTCTGGACACCGTGGCGGAGAGGAGGACGAGGCAAGCAGGTTGCCTCACCCCCTTGCGTCTGACATCAGCTGCAGGGGGCGGGGCTTGGGGCGCTGGGGCGTGCGTGCGCTTCACACGCGCAATAGGGCCCCCATCCTGCTCTTTGTCCCCAGGCCCCAGGGAAGCTCACTATGCCCCTGTCTAAAGAGAGTTGTAAACATATTTGCATTTTGTGACAACAGCAGCCAGAACAGCTGCAGTAACTTCATTAATAAGGTGAATTAGCAATTTTAATTACCATACCTCTATAAGTCTTTTAATGGCTTGGGGCCAGGGTACTTAAGAGAGCATCTCCTTTGCCCTGAACCCATCCGCCTATTAAGATAATCTGGGGAGGTCTGGTTGTGGTTGGTACCGGCTCGTTTGGTGGCAACTTGGGACTGGGCCTTTTCTGTGGCTGCCCCAGGGCTTTGGAATGTGCTCCCTGCTGAAATAAGAGCATCTCCTTCTCTTTTGCTTTTAGGAGGACCCTGAATATGCACCTGTTTTCCCAGGCCTTCAAATGAGAATGTATTTTAAATTTTTAATGTGTTTTTATCTATAATTTTTATCTTTTTATGAATTTTAAATGTGTTATATTGTATGTTTTAATTCTGCAAACCGCCTGGAGATTTTTATACTAGGCGGTATATACATTCAATTAATAATAATAATAATAATGATGATGATGATGATGATGATGATGATGTTCCTAATTTGTCATCATTACTATTTTACTTTTGTGGCTGCCCTGGGGTTCTGGAATATGCTTTCTGACAAAATAAGGGCATCTCAATTTCTGGTTGCTTTTAGAAAGACCCTCACGACACACCTGTTTTCTCAGGCTTTTAATCGAAATTAATTTCAAACTGTTTTTGTCCCATGAAAGTGTTTTAACTTTTTTTATTCTGTGAAATTGTTTTAATTGTTTTTACTGTTTTATATTAGTTGTGCTTTGTGTACACTCCTAGAGGTATGAATATTAGGCAGTATATAAATAGGATAGATAGGTAGGTAGATAGATAGATAGATAGATAGATAGATGTACAGCAAAAGCCTCAGTCCACAAATAACATGCCACCCCTTTACTCCCCCAAACTAGTTGTTCTAAAGTTGCCTCTGTCCTAACTCCACCTCTTCTTTCTTGGCATTCAGTCTTGTATCTACAACGACAAACATAGAGCTTTGTTGGGTCATACCAAGGTCCATATCAGAGGTAGGCAACATCCAGCTCTCCAGACATTGTTGAACTACAACACCCCTAGCCACAATTTAATAACCTGGGGATTATGGGATTTGTGGTAGCCACACGTTGCCCTAGTCTGCTCAACATAGTCTAGACCAGGGGTTCTCTAAGTTGTGTGCCCAGATGTTGCTGAACTACAACTCCCATCCAGCTCCTAGCTATAATGGCCGGGTGGCCACTGGTGGAAGAAGGCTCAGCCTTCTTCCTCCAGTGGCCAGCCAGATGCCCCAAGTAGGGCATGAGTGCAATAGTCCTCTCCTCAGAAACTGAAAGCCTTTGCATACGGAACTTCCATTTACTTATTAGGGCTAATAACCATTGGCGGACTAATCCTTCATCAGTTTGTTCAGTTGTTTTGCAAAGGCATGAAGACCAGTGGCCGTCTCCATGTCTTGTGGCAATGCATTCCATAGGTTTGTTATGCACTGTATAAAGAAGCCCATCCTCTTTTCCTTCCCTGATATGACTGCCAGTTTCAAAGAGTGTTTCAAAGGGTGATCCTGAGCTATGAAAGAGAATGAGGATGAAGAGGCCCTCCTCTCTGTTTCTTTCACCTCCCTCTCCATCTCAAAACATGGAGCATCTATAATGATAAGCAGGCAGAAATGAGAACAATTAAAGCCTAGCCCAACTGTTAGATAGTTTGTGTAATGCTGTCTGAAATTTCCCAATAAGCATTTTCCCCCTCCTAATGAAAAATAACTCGGGATGCGACACGAACAAGGTGTTCTAATTAAATAGATTTGTTTACATCTTGTGGCATGAAAAGCTAATTCGGGCTGATATACTGTATATTCCGGCACTATCTCTCTCCCACTCAGTATAAAAAGCACCCGTTTTTAAGTAGTATTTTATTTAAGAATGTTTTTAAAGGCTCCTTGATTAAGGAAACAGTGATTTAATAAAACAGGCATCTCATTTTCTTAGAGGAGAATCTATATATATACATATATGAAGATTATAATTGTGGAAAGGCAGGAAAAGATCACAGGGTGAACAATTTATCACAATATTTCCTCTTTTTTTACTACATTACAAAGGTCCCTGACTTTGCTAGTCAGGATGTCTCTGAAGTACTCACAGCCTGTGGCTAGAACACATTTTTATTAAGTGAAGGTTAGAACCGGGGCTGACAAAGTGAGTAAAAGCTGGAAACGTAGAATTGTAATACTGCTACAGATGTGAGGCCGGTCTGTTAGTTAAGCAAAGGGGCAGTTCCGGGAGCAGCTGATGAAGCTGGAACTTCCGCCTGCAGTACGCAGTGCTCCAAATTGCCTCAACATTAACACAAGTGCCCCATCGGCCTGAACAGAGCCATCATTAGCGGTTCGAATAAATGGAAATGAGGAAGAGTGCACCTATTACAGACAGTCAAGAATGGATGGATGATGAAACAGAAGCCTAGGAGGATTTGCAGTGGGGGTGGGCGAGAGTCTGATTGTCAGCTGAACACTCCATGGTTTGTCTGTTTTTTTATTTGCTTACTTATGCAGCTGATAATTCACTTTACCATTCCAAGTGTCCTCCAGGTGGTTAAAAATATAAAGTCAATTTAAAAGCATGCACCCATTAAAACTGCAAAGCATTCTGGAGTTCTCGGCTTCAGGCAGGTTTGGATGATACTGATTATTTAGATCCTTTTCAGCCTGTAGGGGTGTGCACAAAACTAGTTTGCCCAGTTCGGTTTGAGACCAGACTGGACTCGAACTGGACCAGGCATGTTTGTTTTTGTGTCCCCAAACTAGAACACTGGCTCGGCTTGAGTTTGAGGTGGTTTGGGGTTCCAAGATTTTTAATTTTTTTTTACTCATCCGGCCTCTGGGGGGTGCTGCCGTGGCCGTGGAGGGGTCTCAGAAGGCCACCTGCCAACTGAACTCCACCTGGTCTTCTTGGGGCTGTTAAGCCCTCTCCAGGGTCGCGGTGGCCATTTTGAAGGCTGCCACGTATGCACACTGACTATTTGCATGCCTGGGTCTGAGGCCAGGTGAGTAAATTTTTTTGTTTAACTTAGAACCCCTGATCCAGCTCAGAGCCAGCTTGGAGGGTTAGGCTCTAGGTCAAGCCAAATTAGGCCCAGTCCAGATCAAGAGCAAGCCACTGAGCCAGCCTGGTTTGATGGTGAACCAGCTCAACCTCAAGCCAGTTCGTACGTGCCTACCAGCCTGGTTTCTGGCCTGGTTTCAAGATGGAAACTCTCTTGGTGGCCCTGGAAGATTACCTTTGCCACGAGACAGCTGAGGGGGGAGAGTGCAACTTTGTTGCTCTTCTTGAACCTTTTGTATCCATGGCCATGGTATACTTCTAGACTGCTTTGCTGGCAGATATGATGTTATGGTGGGTCCAGTCCTGCTTGGCGGAGCCTACTGAGAAGAAGGTGGTGCTGGGGGATTTTTTGCTTCCCATGGCTATTAGCTTGTGAGGTACTTCAGAACTCTATTTTTGTCTCCCACGCTATTAAACATCTACCTAAAGCCACTGGGAGAGGTCATTCACGGGCTTGAACTGTGGTGTCACCTGTATACTAATGATGCCCAATTCAACCTCAAACCCTTCCAGCTTCTCCCAGGGTGGCAGAGAAAAACCTGAACTGGTGTCTGGATGAGGGCCAAAAAGGAGAGAACATCAGGAGATTTGGTGCAGGGTGTTATCAGTATGCTGACACCCAAATCTATTTCTCCATGTCAGCGTCATCAGGAGAAGGCATAACTTCCCTAAATACCTGCCTGGAGGTAGTGATGGGCTGGATGAGAAGTAACAAGCTGAGACTGAATCCAGATAAGACGGAGGTACTTATTATGTGGGGTTGGAACTCGTGGATGATTTTGATCTGCCTGTTCTGGATGGGCTCACACTTCCCCAGAAGGAACAGGTAGGCAGTCTGGGGGTGCTTCTGGACACAAAACTCTCCCTGGTGTCCCAGTGGCCAGACGTGCCTTTTATCAGCTTCGGCTGATATGACAGCTGCATCCATTTCTTGAGATAAATGACCTCAGAACAGCAGTACATCCGCTGGCCACCTCCAGACTTGACTACTGCAATACGCTCTATGTGGGGCTGCCTTTGTATGTAGTCTCGAAACGGCAGTTAGTCCAGAATGCGGCGGCCAGATTGGTCTCTGGGTCATCTCGCAGAGACCATATCACTCCTCTCTTAAAACATCTACACTGGCTGCCAGTAAGTTTCTGGGCAGAGTAGAAGGTTTTGGTTATAACCTATAAAGCCCTAAACAGCTTGGGCCCTGGGTATTTAAGAGAACGTCTTCTTTGCTATGAACCACACCGCCCATTGAGATCATCTGGAGAGGTTCGTCTGAAGTTGCCACCGGCTCGTCTGGTGGCTACTCAGGGACAGGCCTTCTCCATTGCTGCTCGGAGGCTTTGGAACACACTTCCTGCTGAAATAAGAGCCTCCCCATCTCTTACAACTTTTAAAAGGGCAGTCAAGATGCATTTGCTCACCCAGGCTTTTAATTAGATAGTATTTTAATTGTGTTTCAATAGTGAACTTTTTAATTTTAATTGTTGAAATGTTTTAATCTTTTATTGGCTGTTTTTATTTTTTTGTAAACTGCCCAGAGAACTTGCATTTCGGGCGGTATAGAAACGTATCAAATAAATAAATAAATAAATAAATAGCCAAAACTAATCTGCTCTAGAGAGGGCTGCAGTCCCCTGGGAGGACCAAATCCAGTTTTCCTGAACTTGGTGCTGTCCTTGAATATCCATAGTTGAACAGCATCTAGGAACATAGGCAGCTACCTTTTACCAAGTCAGAATATTGGTCCATTACCTCAGTGTTCTGTACCCAGTCTGGCAGTGACTTCTCCAAGGTTGCAGGCAGGAGTCTCTCTCAGCCCTACCTTGGAGATTCTGCCAGGCAGGGAATTTGGAACCTTCTGCATGCAAGCATGCAGATGCTATTCCCAGAGTGGTTCTATTCCCTAAGGGGAATATCTTCCAGTGCTCACACATGTGGTCTCCATTCAAATGCAAACGAGGGCAGACCCTGCTTAGCAAAGGACACAATTCATGCTTGCTACCATATGTCCACCTGAGTTATGAGGTTTACATTGCAGAGCAGGCAGATGAGGATCAAAGAAGCCAGTGTCAGCAGAAATATTCAAGAGAAGCTGGGGGAAGTGACAAGTTGGGTAGACAAGGATCAGAAGGACTGGGGCAGAGGATGGCTAGTCTGGTGACCAAGTATTGCATGAGACTGGTGAGATGAGGTGGGTCTCTGCTGTTACTTTATTGACCTACATTGCTCTGAATGAGGAACCAAGCCTGGAGCAACAGTAATATGGGACTGTCCAGACCACTACCAAAGATCCTCGATATTCACAGGGGTTCTGCGCCCAGCTGCAGCTGCAGATATGGAAACCATGAATATCAAAGCATTAAAGTCAATGGGGGTGAGGTTCCTGGTCAGTCAGAAATTGCTCAAAAATGGCTGAAAATTGGCCAAATGTGTGTGGAAAAGGTGTGGTGGAACTCTGTACAATGCTTTGCTGCTCCCTCCTGAGTCATGCTGTGTCCCGGAATGCCCCCAAATCATCCAAAAATTGCTGGGTTCCCCCCCCCTTTAAACAGAGCCATTTTGTGGTTCTGAGAAACAAAATGGCGGCTAGAAATGACCTCCATGGCCTTTTCCAGCCACCCGCAACCCAAGGATACACAAGGTCGATGGTTCCCCCCCACTTTCCCCCACGTATGCCAAGGCTGGGTGTCTTTTTCCCAGTCATTGATCCGCGGATCCACAGATAATGAATCCGCGGATAATGAGCTTTCCCTGTATTGCTTTCTCAGGTTGTTGGGGCTGAAGGGCTGCAATACCAGTTCCTGCCATTATATGGATGGCGCTTTGCTGCAGCAGGGAACAGGCTGCTAATGCCCTCCGCCTGGGAGCTTGAACATCAGAGCCTAGAAAGCTGCCTTTTACAGAGTCAGATCCTTGCTTCATCTAGCTCAGTTTTGTCTACACTGACCGGCAGCGGCTCTCCAAGGTTTCAGGCAGGAGTCTTTCCCATCCTTACCTGGAGATGCTGCCAGGGATTGAACTTGGGACCTTCTGTATGCAAGGCATGTGATCTGCCACTGAGCTACTGCCCCATCCCTGCCCATCTCACTCTCTGGTGCCATGGAGAGTGAGATTCCTGCTGCCAGAGTGCTTGTTTCAAGAGCCCCAGTGCCCTCCATGGTTATGAACTGGAACTTCATGTTCAGTATACCTGATTACCAGATGGGAAGGACAAACAACAGGACAGGGAGATTGCCTTCATGCCCTGTGCATAAACTCCGCAGAGGCCTTTGGTTCACCACCATCAATAAACCGCCCTGAGCCATTTTGGAAGGGCAATAGATAGATAGATAGATAGATAGATAGATAGATAGATAGATAGATAGATGGATAGATGGATGGATAGACCTTTGATCTGATCCATAGTGCAATTTTTATATTTGACCACTTAGGAACATAGGGAACATAGGAAGCTGCCATATACTGAGTCAGACCATTGGTCTATCTAGCTCAGTATTATCTACACAGACTGGCAGCGGCTTCTCCAAAGTTGTAGGCAGGAGTCTCTCTCAGCCCTATCTTGGAGATGCTGCCAGGGAGGGAACTTGGAACCTCAGATGCTCTTCCCAGAGTGGCCCTATCCCCTAAGGGGAATTTCTTACAGTGCTCACACTTCTAGTCTCCCTTTCAGATGCAACCAGGGCAGACGCTGCTTAGCTATGGGGACAAGTCATGCTTGCAGAGACCACAAGAGCAGCTCTCCTCTTTTAATTTTAATTGCCTAGTTTGCTGTCTTTTAAAATTAATGATTTTATTGTATTTTTCAGCTGTTTTCAGCAGTATTCAAGCAATATTCAAGCAAGTCGAAAGATGAAAAAAGACAAACCGTCATTCTTCAAAATTAAATTATGTAGCCATATTATCCAGATGTCTGCCCAAATATAAATGTCTATGGTATTAAAGCAATTTTTAGAGTAAAAAATAAAGCATAATAACTATGTGTTTTGCAACACTTTATGCTGTAAGGTGCCAATTTTCTCTTTTTACCTGGGCTTCTCTCACTGGTCCACTGCTTTTGTTTTAGATGTGCTGTTTCATTTTGCTGTGTGTGTGTGTGTGTTTGGTGAATATAGCATTATTTCCTGGTGTAACCTGGGAAGGAAAATGGCAGCCAGTCACTGGCAAGATTATCAGCGCTTCAAGCATTGTTGCTGCTGCCACTGTTGCAGGATAACATATAAGGGTGGCGGTTGGGAGGACCCAGAGGTGTTCTCCCACTGTCAGTAAAACTCAAATGTGGCCCACCCTTCCATCCCTAAAATTCTTTGAAATGTTGCCTCCTACATTTCTTTTTATCATTTCTCCCCTTGAGGACACCTCCCTGTGAGGAAAGAGAAATGCATGGAGAAGCTCAATGGAGAAATTAATTAAAACATATTTTCCCATTTTATTTTATTTTTAAAATCCAGAGCTCTCTCTCTTGATCTCTCAAAATTGACTTTTTAATGGTCCACATGAGGAAAACTACTCAAAGTAGTCCCACTGAAATTAAAAAGACAAGGTAGGCATCCCCAAAGCTGTCATTTTAATTTCAATGGGATTACTCTGAGTAATTCTCATGTTAACCAATGTCTTTTATCATGTCAGCTTTACGCTATGCTGTGAATACCTGAAATTAGCAAATGTAATAAATAAATAAACACCACAAATATATTTTAAACGCCAATTGAAAAAACATTAAAAGTTTGGGGAAACAATACTATCTTTACCTGGCACCTAAAAAATCATGGGATTGGGAACTAGGTGAGCTAATGGGGGGTGGGGTGACAACAGAGGGATAAGTGCTATCCCTTATATCCCTCGTAAGGCAGGGGCAACCACATTTAATCTGTATCACCCCTAAGTGGATAAAACGTGCCAATAAGCATACACTTTTAATGTTTCTCATTTGGATTGAATGTCTCCTGAAAAGCCACTCTGTCCAACTCCTGCTTTCTCTTGTTAAGAACGTAAGAACAGCCCTGATGGATCAGGCCCAAGCCCAACTAGTCCAGCATCCTGTTTCCCACAGTGGCCCGCCAGATGCCTCTGGGAAGCCCACAGGCAAGAGCTGAGGCCATGCCCTCTCTCCTACTGTTGCTCCCCTGCAACTGGTATTGAGAGGCATCTTGCCTCTGAGGTTGTAGGTAGCCTATAGCAATCAGAACTACTAGCCATTGATAGACCTTGAATGTATACAAGCCCCTTTTAAAGCCATCCAAGCTGGTAGCCATCACCATATCCTGTGGCAGTTAATTCCATAGAGTAATGATAAGCTGTGTGAAAAAGAACTTCCTCTTGTTGGTTGCCAGACCTTCAGTTTCATGGGATGACCCCTGGTTCTAGTGATGTGAGAGAGGCAGAAAAATCTCTCTCTGTCCACTCTCTCCACACCTTGCATAATTTTATAGATCTCTATCATATCTCCCCTTAATCGCCATTTTCTAAACTAAAAAGCCCCAAATATTGTAGCCTTGCCTCATAAGGAATCTTCTTTTTGGGTTGCGGGGGGCCATTGTATATATCCCTGGAGGTGCTCCTCAGCTGGAGAGCATGTCGCCATGAACTTGGTGCAGTAGTCTGAAGATAACGCATGCATGGCGAGCCGTTCCAGGGAAGAGTAATTTTCACCTTTCGGGTGCTTACAGCATGATAAAAAACTTTCCTCCGTGCCCTGGAATTAATTCCTCAAAAGTTCCACTGTTTGCACATCCATTTGTTTCCTCATTGTTTTTATTAAGCAAGAAAGGGGAGCTTTATTACTGCACAAATGAAAGCATCACAGGAAGACAGATACTTCGGAGATTGTTATTAATCTCCAAGAGTTATGAGGTTGCTGAAGTTCCGCAGAAATTAACATACTCCACAGAATTCTTTTCAGACCAGGCACGCAGAATGCCAGCCTGTCCAGAGCTCGACTGGGAGTTGCGGGGGGTGGAGAGGGGAGGACTGAGAAGAAAGAGGTGTGGGAAAGTCCAAATATGTTTAGAGATGCATTCAGGCTTACGTTGGTGTGTGTGTGTAATGACAAGCCCTCCTGAGAAGTTTTGCAGTTCTTTTCACATCACTTCAGATTCCTCCTATGATTCACCTATGCAAGAGCATCCAAATTTGCCATGGATCTGGTAAAACTTGGTGACAGCACTATTAGCATGTTGAAAGTGTGGAATCCTCATGGGATAATTTACAAATCTTTTTAAAATCTGTTTAGCTTTCTTCAAACTGTTTAGAGTCTTTTGCCTGAGCAGGAATCTCCAACTTCACTACCAGGTTAGATTTAGTACTACTATTACTACTATTATTATTAAACTCAGAGATGTGAGTTTTAGGCAGTATAAAAATATGTTAAATACATATATACATACATACATACAGCCCAGGTAGGGCTGCTCGTGTGAACAGCCTCATTGTATACTGTGAACCTGCCTGGTTTTATTCTAGCTCTTCGGGCTAGCATGAGTTGGAATTATTGATGGGCAAGTTTCTGAGGCTCAGATCGAGAAATGATATTCAGAATGGGGAAATAAATTGGCTTAATCTGAGACAATCCAAACTGATTGGGACCCCTTTGTTCCCCCAGTCAGGACACAGCAAGGCCTAATCCTTCCCCTATCATCAACCCTCCATCTTAAAGGGGCAACCTGCTTTTCCCAGCAGTCCCCTCTGATGGAGCCATTTCCCCTTTGCTTCCTTCCTCCTTGAATGACCTCACTGAAGGGATCGTGTACTGGACATCATTTTATTTATTTGTTTGTTTGTTTATTTATTTATTTATTTATCAAATTTGTAGACCGCTCCAAACTTCCATCAGGTGGTTTACAATGTAAAACATAAAACAGATTAAGCATGATAAACCTTAAAACAATTTAAAACCACAAGTCTAGTTAATAAGCTTGGGTGAAAAAATGAGTCTCTAGAGACTTCTATAAAGTTGTCAGAGATGGGATGGCTAGAGAGAAGGCCCGTCCCTGGGTAGCTACCATACAAGCTGGTGGCAACTGTAGATGAACCTCTCCAGATTATCTCAATGAGCAGTGGAGCTCATGGTGAATAAGACATTCTCATAAACACTGAGGGCCTAAGCTGTTTGGGGCTTTATAGGTTATAAGCAGTACTTTGTATTTTGCCCAGAAACTTATTGGAAGCCAGTGTAGCTCTTTCAGTTTATTTGATTAAGTGCCATCAAGTCAGTGTCAACTCTTAGCGACCACATAGATAGATTCTCTCCAGGATGATCTGTCTTCCACTCGGCCTTTAAGGTCTCTCAGTGGTGCCTTCATTGCTGTTGTAATCGAGTCTATCCACCTTGCTGCTGGTCGTCCTCTTCTTCTCTTTCCTTCAACTTTCCCCAGAATTATGGACTTCTCAAGGGAGTTGGGTCTTTGCACAATGTGTCTGAAGTGTGATAGTTTGAGCCTGGTCATTTGTGCCTCGAGTGAAAAAAGTCTTCTCCAGCACCAAAAGTTCAAAAGCATCAATACTTTTTCTGTCCTGCTTCTTCAGAGTCCAGCTTTCACATCCATAGAGTGTCATGGGGAAAACCATTGTTTGGACATGGTTTGAAAACCTTTCTAATCTTTGTAGGATAGACACATCACAGCATCTAAATATCCTTCCCAAGGCCTTCATGGCAACCCTACCAAGTGCTAGTCTGTGGCGTATTTCTTGACTGCTGGATCCTTTACTGTTGACGGTTGATCCTAAAAGGCAGAAGCTATCTGCCACTTCAATGTCTTCATTGTCAGTTCTGAGACTGGTTGCTGTATCTGATGTCATCAGTTTAGTCTTCTTTACATTTAGTCATAGTCCCATTTTTTTCACTGTGCTTCTTGACCTTCACTACTAGAGCTTGAGCTATATGATACCTCCAAGATGACCCGGAGACCAACCTGGCTGCCACATTCTGTACCAACTGCGGTTTACAGGCTGTTTACAAAGGCAGCCCCACACAGAGTGCATTGCAGTAGTCAAGTCTGGAGGTTACCATCATATGTACTACTGTTCTGAGGTCATTTATCTCAAGAAATGTATGCAGCTGGTGTATTGGCCAAAGCTGATTAAAGGTACCTCTGGCCACCGCCTCAACCTAGGACACCAGGGAGAGGCTTGGATCCAGAAGCACCCCAAGACTGCATGCCTGTTCCTTCAGGGGAAGTCAGACACCATCCAGAGCTGTCTTTCGATTCCAACCTGCACAATAAGTGCCTTATGACTGACATACTGCACAGGGCATAGTGGATGGGAGCTGACCTGGCCTGTGCAGCTGCAAAGATATTAAAAAACAGTCCTGCATTGCTGCAGAGGCCGGGCTGTTCCTCTCCCACAAACTCCTGCACAATTGCACACTGCACAGATGCCTTCACTGGGAATAATGGCAGTATATGTATAGTGTGTGATTGCTTAGGAGTTTATAGGAGCAGGACAGATCCACATATGTAAGCAGGATCTTTAAAAAACTGTATTGCCTGTTCTGGATGGGGTTAAACTCCTTGTGAAAAATCAGATAAGTAGCTTGCGAGTGCTCCTGGACCAAAAGTGCTCCCTGGTTTGTCAGGTTGAGGTGGTGGCCAGGAGTGCTTTTTATCAGCTTCTGTTGATACATCAGCTACGCCCATTTCTAGAGGTGAATGACCTTAAAACAGTGCTACATATGCTGGTAACCTTCAGGCTTGACTACTGTAATGCTCTCTATGTGGGCCTGCCTTTGTATGTAGTCCGGAAACTACAATTGGTACAGTATGCGGCAGCCAGATTGGTCCCTGGGACAACATGAAGGGACCACATAACACTGGTTCTAAAAGAACTGCACTGGCTGACAATGGGGCTATTCCCACGATTAGGCAAAATCGGGCTAGGGGAGCCTAGCCTGATTTTGCCTGATCGTGGGAGCCACCGGGCTTGCAGGCAAACCCAGTGGCTCCCAAGCGGTTAACCCGCCTAAGTACCCCTCCCCTAAAACCGGGCGCTCCACAAACCCGGTTTTTAAGATCATAAGTGCTGTGGCTACTCATGAGTAGACCCTCGGGGGGGTGAAAAGCCACCTCCCGAGTCCGGGCGTCTCCCCAGTATGCCCTGCATGCTCACACAGGTCATACTGGAGCTTCCGGGGGCCACATGGCCCCCGCTCCCCCCAGCCCCCACTGGTTCTGTCACGGAGCCGCCAATTGTGTGGGTGCCCAATCCAGCTGCCCAGGTCTCCCGCCCTGATCGTCTGTGGGGAGAGTGGGCTTAGCCTACTCTCCCTGCAAAACTGGCAAAAGCGGGTCTCAGTGATTGTGAGACCTGCCTCAATATGTTTCTGGGTGAATTACAAAGTGCTGGTTATTACCTATAAAGCCCTTAATGGCTTGCGTCCAGGCTATTTAAGATAGTGCCTCCTTTGCTACCCCCTGCTAACTTGGCAAAGAGGCACCTTTTACCATGGTGATTCTCTTTATTTAGAAGGGGGAGAGTAACTGGCCCTATTGACCCCCAGCACAGGACCTCCAGTGACTGTTGTTGGTGTCTGTCTTATGTTTCTTTTAGATTGTGAGCCCTTTGGGGACAGGGAGCCATCTTATTTTATTTATTATTTCTCTATGTAAACCGCCCTGAGCCATTTTTGGAAGGGCGGTATAGAAATCAAATTATTATTATTATTATTATTATTATTATTATTATTATTCATAATCCCTGCCACCTTTTATGATCTTCTGGAGAGGTCCAGTTACGGTTGCCACCGGCTCGTTTGGTGTCGACCCAGGACCGGGCTTTCTCTGTGGCTGCCCCGGGGCTTTGGAATAAGCTTCCTGCTGAAATAAGAGCATCTCCTCTGTTTGTTTTCAGGAAGAACCTCAAGACCCTCCTGTTCTCTCAAGCTTTTAAGTCAAATTAATTTTAATAGTTTAAAAAACTTAATATTTTTATTCTATTGTTTTTATTGCCATGTATTTTAATTTGTGACTTTTAAATATTTTAAATTTTGTACACTGCCTAGAGATATGCATATCAGGCAGTATAAAAATATGATAAAATAAGTAAGTAAGTAAGTAAGTAAGTAAGTAAGTAAGTAAGTAAGTAAATAAATTTACATCCTCACAATAGCAGAGGTGGGGGTTGCTCCCGTCCTGTGTTCCCTTGCGCAGTATGTCAGCCACCAACATTACAATACTATGTGGCCAATTAGCTTTAGTTATGTGCTGGCACCTCTCAGGCTAATTGAAACTCATGTGAATGAGGGCAGTGTTCTTGTTCCAAAAGTGATTTTTAAAGAGTTTTTAAATGGCTTTGTACAGTAGTTTGTATTTCCCCTCCCCATTGCCTTTTGGTCTGTTTTGTTTTAATGTATTTTGTGTTTTTATTTCATGTGTTAATGCTGTGTTGTGAGCCACCCAGAGATCAGTTTGTTATGGGGCGGCTAACAAATCTAGTGTATTATTATTATTATTATTTATTATTGTACTGTTCACATGGGTTAATCTAATCAATCAGAAATCACTCTAAGATGCAAATGTTCTTCATGCGTTTGGGGCAATCCCTGAAAATTTGCAAAAAGGTAGAGGGTCCCTTTTTATTTGAAACTCCCCCCCCCCACACACACAATTTTAGCTTAACGCTATCCTCTCCTGAAATCTGTCATGGTGCCTGGCCTAGATATATATTTGCTCTGGGGATCACTTTTGTCTGGAATGACGGGTGGGGGGGGAGGAAACCTGCCGATTTCCCCCAGTTTTGTTTTTATTGGAGTAGTGTTTTGACTATAGTTTTTCTTCTCTCTCTGTCTACCACAGTCCCACAAAGGAGATCCATGCGCAGAAGCAGGCTTACATGTGCAGCGGATGTGGATCCACATCAATGGTGAATGCTGTATGGGCTGAAATGACTGGATGAACCCACTGGAATGACGGGATGCACCTTTTCTGCAGATTAGAGTGTACTTCCACACACGGGGGGAGAACAAACAACGTCTGATGTCATGCAGCAAATTGCATGCAAAGGAGCTGGATCAGGCCCATAATGCTTTGAGGACAAGTTTCATATTCTATAGTATAGAATATAATATCAAAATATAGAATATTCTATATTATCGCATATAGAATTGCATGGATTGGAATTATTAGACTTATGCATACTGTAGGTAGAGTCCAGCCGAAGCTGAGCATTTCTGATCGTTTCTGGCCATTCTTAAAGGATTTCTGGTGGGATTAACTGCCTAACACAATCACAAACCCTCGCCCCTTGATTAAAAAAATAAAATAGATCTGCGTGACTCCTTTTGGCTCAAATGGATCTCTGTTGATTTACTCTTGTTAAATTAAAAAATCTGTCCCATCCACAGCAACCTATTTAAGAAAGATGGCCACTCCAATGAATAAGAGCCAGCTGGTCTTCATGGGGGAATTATTGGGATCATATTAGCACTGTGTGTCCTTCCTGAAGTGAAGTAGCCAAGTCTTGCACCCTCACGCGCAGCGCATCTCGTTTATGCTCCATCTCGAGCCAATTAATGCCACACTAAATTATATACCTGCCAGGCCTTTAATTGCACACCACTGCAAAACAACTTCCCAGCCATCATTGCACCTATATTAACCTCAGGGGGAAGGAACATAAAACGTACGAGTCATAAACCTTCGCTTCTGAAGGTTTCTATCCCTCCTATGGGATTCTGTGGCATGGCCCAAAATATATGAAGGAATGAAGACAGCCTGGAATTCAAGGAAATGGGGTTGCCCTGCCATGGCAGATTCCAGCATCCCACACTTCTGTGACCCATATGCCATTCTCTTCCCTCTGCATGCACCCAAGGACTCTGTATGTACGTTTGGGGAAAGTAGTTCAATGCAAGGAGGGCTGACAAAAATCTTTGTGTGTTTACTTGTAAGGAGATGCCTTGTTGTCACCTCCTGGTTGCCAATGAGGTGAGGCAATGCAGAAGCAGGGTGCAGTCCATGGGCACACAGATCTTGGCCACCAGTGCCATCTTAGGGGACGAATGCTCATAGGCATTTCTGGGAATGTCTCACCCCCTGGAAATGGAAAATAGGTGGTAGCATTGATGCACTCACAGCTTTCTCTATGTTATCACCCCTGCTTCGTCCTTATCCCCAAACGATTATGGGGAAATGACAATCATATTTGCTTAGGGTCAGGGCAGGGAAGAGGTGGCTGTACTCTTTCCATGGAGTAATCATTTCTGTTCCTCTGACAATGTTGATAAAATCTTATAGTGGTTTGTGTGTTTTAAAAACTTCTCAGGCGCAGTGGGGAAATGGCTTGACTACCAAGCCAGAGGTTGCTGGTTTGAATCCCCACTGGTATGTTTCCCAGACTATGGGAAACACCTATATCGGGCAGCAGTGACATAGGAAGATGCTGAAAGGCATCAAGGGAGGAGATAATGGTAACCCCCTCCTGTATTCTACCAGGGACAACGACAGGGCTCTGTGGTTGCCAGGAGTCAACACCAACTCGACGACACACTTTACCTTTACTTTAAGAGCTTTTAAAGGAAAGGAAAGGTTATGTCATCAAGTTGATGCTGACTCTTGGCAACCACAGAACCCTGTGGTTGTCCCTGGTAGAATACAGGAGGGGTTTACCATTGCCATCTCCCACGCACTATGAGATGATGCCTTTCCACACCTTCTTATATTGCTGCTGCCCGATATAGGAGTTTCCCATATTCTGGGAAACACACCAATGGGGATTCGAACCAACAGCCTCCTGCTCTCTAGGCAGGTTGCTTCCCCACTGCGCCATTAGGTGTCAAGCTTAAAAAAAAAACCCTTGTGAATCTGGCCACTCTAGGCCCAATGGTCAGGACAATAAAAGCATGACAACTCATTGAAAGTGGAAAGTCTTACAATGCTATCACCTATTTCCCTCCTCTAGGGGTGGAGACCTTGTCAAAAAGCATGGTGCACATTTGTTCCTCCAGATGGACTCTCCATCCAAGGGTACATGTTGACTCAATGCTGCTCAAAGGCAGATTGAGCCCTTAAGTGCTTCTGAGTCCAGACTACCCTTTGCGGGCTCCACCTCCCTGCCCAGAGGAGAGGAGCCTTAAAGAGGCCGCCTTCTTCTGTAGCCTGGCACTCTTCCTCCACTCTGCTTGCTCCTGCTGAGCTTGTAGTCAAGGCTGGCATGCAGACACTGAAGGTGTGATGTTCTGGAAGAGGCTGGCTGGCTCTGTAGTGGGCTTGAATCCCAGGGCTGCTGCCTGAGGGAACCCAGGCTGGAAGAAGCTTGCTTAGGGGACTCCAGCCGTGGAGGAAAATCTCAGGTTCTAGCCTGGTGTCATGGCCCAGGAAGGGAAGTATTGCTTGTTCTGCCTCCTCAGTCTCCCACTCCACGTGGCTCCTGTGAGCAGGGGATGCGACAGGCTGGGCCGTGACGAGCGAATGACCAGTTTCATGAAACCCTTCACACCCCACCGACCCTCTTTGAGCTTTAAAAGGTTCTCCAAAAGTCTTCACGGAGGCTGGTGGAAACTGATTTATCTACAAGATTATATACACACACAATAAATAAACTAATAAAAGCAGCAATGCTTTTCTTGTGATTTTATTGTTGGTGCATTCTGAGTCACCTTGCATCTTTGAATGGAAAGAAAGTAGAAATGTAAAATATAAATAGAATACTAAAATAGATAAAATGTTACCTTACAGTCTAATTGATTTCAGCATGTGCCTAACTCTCCTGCTGAAATCAATGGTTGAAATCCTGACTAACGAAATACCAGAGCTACATGAGCCGTGTTGGTGTGGCTGACAGATTCAATTGATGCAGCGCTTGTGTGGGCAGGATGAATTCTGGCAACTGTCCTTTCCCCCAGAAGTGTTCTCTGCCACTCCAAAATGTCCCTGAAGGTCACACAGCCCTCAGGGACATATTTTCAGGTGGCACAGAGGGCTTCTGGGGGAATGGCAATCATCAAACTGGCGCCCTTTCCACATGCAAATGCTGGTGCTGTTGTAGTCTGGCACTCAGCAGCTGCAGCTGCATATCTCACATTGCACAGGCATTTCTTTAGTCAGGTTGTCAGCCAGTAAGACTTACACACTGTTGCACTTTGGCTGGGTTGTGCCCAGGGCTTTTTTGTGAGACCAGTTCACACATGCACTTGCAAGTCATGAAGTGGTACACCTGTGTGTGAAAACTGGACCACTGTCATAGAAACATAGAAGGCTGTCATATACTGAGTCAGACCATTGGTCTATCTAGCTCAGTATTATCTTCACAGACTGGCAGCGGCTTCTCCAAGATTAGAGGCAGGAATCTCTCTCAGCCCTATCTTGGAGATGCTGCCAGGGAAGGAACTTGGAACCTTCTGCTCTTCCCAGAGTGGCTCCATCCCCTGAGGGGAAGATCTTGCAGTGCTCACACATCAAGTCTCCCATTCATATGCAACCAGGGCAGAACCTGCTTAGCTAAGGGGACAAGTTATGCTTGCTACCACCAGACCAGATCTCCTCTCCCATCTGCCATCAATGCAGGAGAATGCCTTCTTCCGAGTTTCAGTAAGCCCGCTCTTCATCAGGCAGAGCGGCATGCAAGCTACCATTCAGCTATATAGGACATAAGGTATAGGCATACCATAATGCTTTTCAAGCTCTATTACTGAAGATTGAGTGAACAGAATGGCGTACAATGTATATTACTAGGTTTATTTATGTTCAGGAATGAAACGAGTCCCTGGCAACGGTGCGTGCCAGTATGAAAACAAACCACCGCATCTTGCTCTTCTGAAAAAGATCCAACCCATATACGGCAAATGACAAATTGCAAACAGCTTGTTTATGACCAGTAGCCCATTTCTCCATGTTTACTTTACAAGCTAATATAGTTACAGTATATGCCTCGTCCCCCCTCCTTTTCCTCTGAAGGGTTTCCAAAGTATAGAGCGGGGGAAAGATAGTGAGTTCAGCTTTGCCAGCCAAATGCAGATGAAGAACAACCCTTTGATAGTCAAAGAAAACACAGCAAGGAAGAGCGGGCTGGCCTTGCAAATAGGGGTTTGCTAACCACGCTGGGCTCTTCCTGACATTGATTGATTGATTGATTGATTGAATTTTTATACCGCCCTACCCAATTTGGCTCAGGGCGGTTCACAAACGAAACACAAACAGTTAAAATCAATCACCAATAAAAAGAAAAAAATTAAAAATACCATTTAAAAATCTGTTAAAAACAATTTTAAAATGCTAAAAACCAAACCAAACCTCCAGTACATTACAAAACAAAACAAAACCCTACAACAATTTAAAAACCCTGGAAGGCCAGGCCAAACAGATAAATCTTAAGGGCTCTCCTGAAGGTCAATAAAGAGTTCAAATTGAGCCAGCGTGGTGTAGTGGTCAGAGTGCTGGACTAGGACCGGGGAGACCTGAGTTAAAATCCCCATTCAGCCATGGGACTTGCTGGGTGACTCTGGGCCAGTCACTTCTCTCTCAGCCTCACCTACTTCACAGGGTTGTTGTGAGGAGAAACCTAAGTATGTAGTACACCACTCTGGGCTCCTTGGAGGAAGAGAAGGATATAAATGCATAAATAAATAAATAAATAAATAAATAATGGTTAAGCCATAACAAACGTACAAAGCTGCATTATGCTGAGTCAGTACATTGGTCCATCTAGCTCATTATTGTCCACTCTGAATGGCAGCAGCTCTCCAGGGTCTAAGAAGAATGTTTAGGACAGTTTAGGACTAGGATTGCACGTTTTGTATTTTCTTTCTGTTTAGATTTGTACCAAATCCGAATCAACCCCATTTTGTATTTGTCCGAAATTAAGCCTTCCGAATTACCCCAGTTTTGTTTTGTATCCAAATTAACCCGAATCTGAATCTGAATTAATTCAGATTTTTAAAATGGGTCACATGGTCAAAAGAGTGGATGGGGTTTTTAGTGCCCAATGAGTGGAAGCTACCACAAAAATTTCAAAGGAATTTGGCAAACTGCTGATTTTTGATGAATTTTTGAATTTTGTGCGTCTTTCAGATTTTCCCCATAAGGTATGATGGATGATTCAGTAAAAGTATAGCTTCACCGGAGGGGGGGTCAGGGTGGAGTGTGGTTGGTGGTAGTGCCCAGTTGGTACAAGAAAGCTACCAAAATTTTTTCAGAGGAATTTGGCAAAGGGCTGATTTTTAAAGAATTAATGAAGTTACGCGTCTTTCAGATTTTCCTCGTAGGGTATAATGGAGGTTTCTGCAGTCCCATAACTCCACTTGAGGGGCACTGGGAAGCCCAGAGCAAGTGGCGGATGGTGTAGTGCACATAGGGTGCCAACCACCCACATGGGTTGCCTACCCATGAAGTACAGGGTTTTGTTGATCTAGAGGTGTTCTGGGAGTAGAATCTCTAGTAGCATATGAGAGTGGATTCATGGTTTTTCAATAAAAATCTCATTTGCTACCAGATAATCTAAATTCAACACCTCAGAAACAACAAAGCCCAGTACCCCAAATGGGTTAGCAATCCAGTGGGGTGGTTGGCACCCTCTGTGCACGACACCACCACTCACTTCGGGCCATCCCAGTGCCCCCCAGGTGGAGTTATGGGGCTGCTGAAACCTCCATTATTCCCTATGGGGAAAAATCTTAAAGATGCATAAACCTCAAAAATTCCTAAGAAATCAGCCCTTTGCCTTCTTTGGAATCTGGGTGCACCACCCTTGGGGCACTGCCACCCAACCCACCGTTTTGCCTCTGAAGCCCCACATAAACAAGTTGAAAGAGTGAAGAAAATGATGAACAATGACACTTAATTTTTGGACACAGTTATTTGAGAATTTTGCAGCAGTTGTGAGCCTGTCCCTGTGGCACTAGCACAGCAGCACAACCCATTTGTGGTTTCAAGCAATCGTTCAATAAAAACACTCCCTCCCCATGGAACAGTGACCATAGGTCATTTGAGATAGTAAGACAGACCAATGAACTGCCTTGGAACTATGGAACAACTTCAAATGTTCATTTAACTGAAGTGGAGTGAGCCATAGCCCAAACAAATCAGCCTACTGTTCAGAATTGTTGAGATTTATCCTCACTGCATTTAAGAAAGTGCAAAACCATGGATTATGGTTACAAGAAAGAGAGAAGCAACTAAGATTCCTGGGGATGTCAATAGATTGACAGGGGTATTCCCCACCCCGCTCCTTTTGTCTCCTGTAGTCCCATGTGGATGACCTGTCCCTACAATGGCAAAAGTTGTGAACCACTGGCTTTGACATCATGTTCCACCAAATTACATTGTGGCCTAAATTACATTAGACTGCTCAACTTGGGAACAAAACTTAGACACCACTATAACGCATAAAAATCAGAAGAAAAACAAAATAGCTCTTCAAAAGACCCCTGAACAAGTCAAGAGATTCTTTCTAAACCTCTGGAAAGAAAAACCTGTGTAATTTCAGAACTTTTGTAACCAGCGTCTCAAAAAGCTCCTCCACACAATTTATACCATGGCTTTTAGCAAAAGCATTGGAATTGCGTTGAGCTCCCAAAGGTATTTGGGTATTTCTGTCTCAAAGTGCTGTCTTCCAAATCCCTTTGCAAGGTCAGTTTGCATTTCAATCACACTGAATACAACACATACTTAACTAAACCATTCATGAGCTTTTTGCATATCTTATCTTCTGCTAATCACTCAGTGACTCAGCTGGAGTGGAGAGAGTCAAAGAAGTCAATTTCAATAGTAATGCTTTTGCAAAGAACAGAGCATTCTGTCTGAAACACAGTCATTTCAATTTGGAAACAAAAATCTCTGTTTTTTAATTCTTGATTTTGTTTTGGTTACAAAACCTCCGAAATTGCCATTTTCGGACACAAAACGTTTTGTACCCAAATCAAAATGCACAAGCCTATTTAGGACGGCATATAAAAGCAACTGTAGAGGACAGAAGAAGTCGCTCCAGCCTCTCGGACGATGCCTCCAGCTCTAGATGGAGTGGGAACTGTGGCAGCACATCAGCAAATCAGCTTGGGTGGGAACTGCATGTGCCGGTGAGGATGTGCATCCTATTCCTACCTACACCATAAAGATAATAAGTACTCAAGACATGCAGGAGTGAATGCAAGACTGAGGATATGTCTGTCCTCAGAAGTCTGATGAATAATCTCCTAGGAACATAGGAAGCTGCGATATACTGAGTCAGACCATTGGTCTATCTAGCTCGGTATTGTCTTCACAGACTGGCAGAGGCTTTTCCAAGGCTGCAGGCAGGAATCTCTCTCTCAGCCCTATCTTGGAGATGGTGCCAGGGAGGGAAATTGGGACCTTCTGCTCTTCCCAGAGCGGTTCCATCCCCTGAGGGGAAGATCTTTCAGTGCTCACACTTCTAGTCTCCCTTTCATATGCAACCAGGGTGGACCCTGCTTAGCTAAGGGGACAGGTCATGCTTGCTACCACAAGACCAGCTTTCCTCTCCTGTTAGGGCAGATGCCACAGATGGGTCATGATTTAATTATCATGGTAGGATCAATGCTTCCTTATAAGCAACTCAACCTGCATGGAAGTTATGAAATGCCTTGTGATGAGTGTTGGACTTGGTGCCCTCCTTGGTGCCTCTGAATCTGGCATCCATCACCACAAGCTGGGGACCTTCTCTGCAAGTGAACTAAGAACCATGGCTAGGAATGTGTGGACCCCACTACAAATAAGACTATGGCAAATATTTATATACCACTTTTCCAGCGGTAAAGGTTCCCAAAGCGGGTTTACATAGATAGAAATAAAATGGCTCCCTGTCCCCAAAAGGTTTACATAGACACCAGCAACAGCCACTGGAGGGATGCTGTGCTGGGGATGGATAGGGCCAGTTGCTCCCCCCCCCCGCTAAATATAAGAGAATAACCACTTTTAAAAATATGCCTCTTTGCACAGTTAGCAGAGGACCAATAACTCCCAAGGGGAAGGGGCTGGGCCCCCCTCCCACAACCTTTCTGGGGATAAATTCTTGGCTGCTCAAGAATCCCTGCCAGCCTTTTGGACTTGGCCTTGGGCACCCCCCCCCCGGCCTATGCTCCCCTCCTGGCGCTGTGATGGGGTTCCCTGTTTATGTTGCCACCTGGAATGTTTGTGCTTGCATGCCTACACCACTGTCACTTCCTTATCAGGGAGCAAATAACTTAGGGCCTGTTCTGCCACCCCATTCCCTTCCCTCCTGCTTGCCAGCTGGGGGGAGCAAGGAACAGAGTTGGGACAGGGAATGCCCATGGAAAGGGTGACAAGGCTTCAACGGGGCATCACGGCATCCTTCCATAGCTGCATAGCTGACAGGAGGGGTGGGGCTTGATCTCCAAGAGGTGGCCATCGAGAAGAGTCGAAGGCATGGAGCAGCCATGTCCTCGGGCAGGTCTGTGCTGCCACCTCTATGGTTGTGGTTTGGAAATCGGCACTAAACAGTGGTTATGGTGGCATCCGGACATAACGCCTCGGCAGCCAAACCTCAGGAGTTTGGCAAGGTAAACTGGAGTTTGGCAAGGTAAACTGGAGGCTACTTTCAGCCCTAAATTGCGGTTTCATACATTCGATGTACTGCAGTTCCAACCTCTGCCGCATTTAACTCTGATTTGGCATTATGTATGAACCCAGCTATGGAGAAATGTTTCTAGGATTACACTTTTAGCTTCCACTAGGCTTACATATTTAGCCTACTTTCCAGTAGGCTTATGAGATCACCTGGTATTCTGTCTGTGTTTCCATCCATATGTGTCCCCCGCATCAACTTTGCAAGGCCTGGACCAATATGGAACAAATTGGGTGCAGTTGTAGGGACACCTAAATGGCCACTCCAGTTCAAGATGGCAAACACGTAAACTTTTGAGGTGCAAATATACTAACTTGTGAACTGCCTAACCTATCTGAACTAAATTTGCTACAGCTGTAGGGACACATAGGGATGCCTTATAGGGATAACCTGTGATGACATCATCCACCCCGGTTCAAGATGGCAGATGCATGAACATTTGAGGTGCAAGTGGGCTAACTTGTGGACTGTCTAACCGATTTGAACCAAATTTGGTACAGTTGTATTGACTGACACACAGGGACACCTCAGTGGCATGGTTTGTGAAGATATCATCCACCACAATTCATGATGGTGGACATGTAGACTTCTGAGGTACAATTGGGCTAACTTGTGAACCATGAAACCAATTTGAACCACATTTGCTACAGGTGTAGGGACACATAGGGACAACTCAAGGAAATAGATTGTAATGATGTCATCCACCCTAATTCAAGATGGCAGACACATGAACATTTGAAGTGTAAGTGGGCTAACTTGTGAACTGCCTAACTGGTTTGGACCAAATTTGCTGCAGGTGTAGGGACACATAGCGATGATCAAGGGCACAGGTTATAATGACGCCATCCACCCTGATTCGCTATTTTATTTATTTATTTATTATTAAAACTTTTATACCGCCCTTCCAAAAGGCTCAGGGCGGTTCACATTAAAACACCATTAAAATCAATTAGTAATTAAACAAAAATTATAAAACATAAAACAATGATTAACAATTAAAAACATCATAAAACAACAATTAAATAATCAAAACAATTTAAAAACAAGTTTTAAAAAGCTGAGAAAGCCTGGCTGAAGAGATGTGTTTTCAGGTGTTTTCTGAAAATTGCCAGAGATGGGGAGGATCGTATCTCAGCAGGGAGCACATTCCACAATCTCGGGGCAGCAGCCGAGAAGACCCGTCTCTGTGTAGCTACCAAACGAGTTGGTGGCAACTGGAGACGGACCTCCTCAAGCGACCTAAGTGGCCGGTGGGGCTCATAGAGAAGAAGACGCTCTCTTAAATACCCAGGGCCTAAGCCGTTTAGGGCTTTATAAGTTATGACTAGCACTTTGCATTTTGCCTGGAAACCTATTGGCAGCCAGTGTGACTCCATCAACAAGGGAGTAATGTGGTCTCTCTGAGATGACCCAGAGACCAACCTGACTGCCGCATTCTGAACCAACTGAAGTTTCCGGACTACGTACAAAGGCAGCCCCACATAGAGCGCATTACAGAAGTCCAGTCTGGAGGTTACCAACAAAGGTACCACTGTTTTGAGGTCATTGATCTCGAAAAACGGGCGCAGCTGGCGTATCAGCGAGAGCTGATAGAAAGCACCCCTGGCCACCGCCTCAACCTGAGAAACCAAGGAGAGACGTTGATCCAGAAGTACTCCCAGACTGCGAACCTGTTCCTTTTGGCGAAGTGTGACCTCATCTAGAACAGGCACATCAAAATCGTTTCTAGAGTTCCGACCCTGCACAATAAGTACCTCCGTCTTATCTGGATTCAGCTTCAGTTTATTCTCCCTCATCCAGCCCATTACTGCTTCCAGGCAGGCATTTAGGGAGGATATGCCAACTCCTGAAGAAGTTGACTTGGAGAAGTAGATCTGGGTGTCATCAGCATACTGGTAACACCCAGCTCCAAGTTCCCTGATGATCTCTCCCAGCGGTTTCATGTAGATGTTAAAAAGCACTGGAGAGAGTATGGAGCCTTGAGGGACACCATACTTAAGCTCAGATTTTGAAGAGAAACAATCTCCGATCGACACCATCTGGAACCTGTCCGAGAGGTAGGAGTGGAACCACTGTAAAACAGTGCCTCCCACCCCCAACCCCCTCAGACGTTCCAGAAGGATACTATGGTCGATAGTATCGAAAGCCGCCGAGAGATCCAAGAGGACCAACAGAGTCACACTACCTCTGTCCATTGCCAATTGGAGATCATCCATTAGGCCGACCAAGGCAGTCTCCACCCCATAGCCCACCCGAAAACCAGTTTGAAATGGGTCTAGATAATCAGTTTCCTCCAAGACCGCCTGGAGCGGAGAGGCCACCACCCTCTCAATTACCTTGCCCAGCCATGGGAGATTGGAAACTGGCCTATAATTGCTCAACTCTGAGGGATCTAATGCAGGCTTCTTTAGAAGAGGTCTAATAATTTCCTCCTTAAGACAAGGAGGCATCCTGCCCTCCCTCAGAGAAGCATTTATTATTTCTACCAGGCCGCCTACAACAGCCTCCCTGCTAGATAGAATAAGCCATGTTGGACAAGGATCAAGAGGACAAGTGGTAGGCCTCACCGCTCCAAGCAACTTGTCCACATCATCAGGAGTCACAAACTGAAATTGATCCAGTTGAATCGTATAAAAGGAGTTGTTGGACACCTGCAGTTCAGACATCAAATTAATTGTGGAGTCCCCATCTAAGTCGGCCCGAATCTGAGAGATTTTGTCTGCGAAAAATTCATTAAACACACCACAGCGGGTAACTGATGCCTCCAAATTTTGGTTCAAGGGAGAGGGAGCAGATATTAGTCCTCTCACAACCCTGAACAACTCCGCCAGACGTGAACTCGCAAAGGCAATACGGGCAGAAAAGAACCGCTTCTTTGCCGCACGTATCGCCTGAGCATAGATCTTTAAATGTGCTCCATGTCGTAATCTGTCGGATTCGAGTTGGGTTTTTCTCCACTTGCGCTCCAGTCACCTACCTTGCCGCTTCAGCCCCCGTAGATCTTCCATATACCAAGGGGCCAATTTTGAAGCAGGTCGGAGGGGACGCTTAGGAGCAATCGTGTCTACTGCCCTGGTGAGCAGGTTGTTCCAGTTCTCAACCAGGGCATCAACAGGATCACCAGCAGAACCAACATTAAATCCCTCCAAGGCTTCTTGGAATCCTACCGGATCCAGTAACCTCTTCGAGCGGACCATCCTAATGGGCCCCTCGCCCCTGCGAAAGTGGAAAGCGGTTGTAAGTCCAACCTTAACAAGATGGTGGTCCGTCCATGACAACGGGGAAATCGTAGGAGTCCCCACCCACGGAACACCACCCTGATCAGAATAAAAGACGAAATCAAGCGTGTGACCTGCAATATGCGTTGATCCAGATACCGCTTGGGATAGGCCCATAGTCGTCATGGCCGCTACAAACTCCTGAGCTGCCCCAGACAAATTGGTCCCAAAATGAATATTGAAGTCCCCCAGCACCAAAAGTCTGGGAGACTCCAATGCAAGTTCCGCGACCAAGTCCGTGAGCTCAGTAAGGGATTCCGTTGGGCAGCAGGGCGATCAGTACACCAACAGAAGTCCCAATCTATCCCTGGTCCCAAAACTCAAGTACACACATTCAATATGGTCCGATACCCTAACAGGGACCCTGGTAAGGGAGATGTTATCCTTATAGACCACAGCCACTCCACCTCCCCGCCCACATCCCCTCACCTGCTCCACTACAGAATATCCTGGCGGGAGAAGCTGGGACCAGACTGGACCACTAGCCTCTCCCAACCAAGTCTCAGTAATACACATCAGGTCGGCCCCTTCATCCATGATCAAATAATGGATGAGTTCTGATTTATTCTGGACTGACCTGGCATTGCAGAGGAGCAAGGTAAGGTTATGTGGGATGTTGGCAGTGCTCCCCGAGGTCAAAGAGCTGGCAGGACAGCCGGAAAGGGGGACAGCTATTAGATTTCTGACCACCCTTCCCCTAGAACAGCCTGCTGACCTGCCAACGTTTCTTCTTCTATTCCCCAACACCACCGGAATAGCTGCCCCACCTTCAACGAAGGCACTACCTGGATCCCTATCTCCAGACAAACCCACACACATTACAACTTCAACCCAACCTCAGCGCCACTTAAAACTGATTGAAGAGAAGCCCCACTATTGAATGCCTCCCTCTATACAAATGGTTGGACAAGATGTCCCGCCCTCGCCCTCATTTCTCCCCCGAAGTGGCCCCCCCAAAGGGGGGTCTTCCTATATAGTCTGAGTCTTCCTATATAGTCTTCCAGTCTTCCTATATAGGCTGAGCAATTAGCTCAGCAGGTGGAACCAGGAAAAACTGCCCAGGCACCCATACAGCCCCAGTCTTGCAAAGCCTCTCCGCAAGCAGTCCTGGGGGGAGGCAGATGGCAACCAAGGAGGGCAGAAGAGAAGAGGCAGGCACCCCAGTCTCACACCCTGGGGGAGATGGTATCCTCTTCTCCAGCAGGCTATGGCGGACACATGAATGTCTGAGGTGCAAGTTGGAACTGATTTGGACCAAATTTGCTACAGTTGTAGACAAACACAGGGACACCTCAAATGCATAGTTTGTGATGATGTCATCCACTCCAGTTCAAGGAGGCATAAACATTTGAGGAGCAGGTGGGCGGACCTATGACCCTTCTAACCGATTTGGACCAAAATTAGCCCAGTTGTAGAGATAGTGAAAGGAAAGTAGGCAGGTTAGTTCTTACTAGAACAACTTGTTACACTAGGTTTTCACTTTTAGCGTTCTTTGAAATTCCTAGCTCATTTGTCTGAGCACGAACCTGAAAAATTCACTTTGACCTTTGTTTGCAGCCACATGTCATTGGGAAACCTCCACATGGCACAGCCCCTTCCCATTTTCCTTTATCAAGGAAATAGGGGGAATCAGACATTTGCAATCAACAGCAAGGACAAAGAAAAATTGTTGCAAGAAGGTAAAGGGACTTCACGAAAACACTTTGTTAAAGGAGTGGTTGAGAAAAGACCTGGAGAAAGAGAGGGAAGCAACCTGATGAGTCAATGGGAGAGGAAAGTTGTTCAGACTCAGGAAGCAGAAGGCATGAAGAGGGCTGAGAGAGGAAGCTACTGTCTTCTGAGTCAGACTATTGATCCATTTAGTTCAGTATTGTCACTCTGCTCTGACTTGCAGCAATTTTCCAAGATGTCAGGCAGAAATCTTTCTCAGCCTTACCTGGAGAAGCCAGGACTTCTTTATTTAATTGGCACATTTCTATACCCATATACAAACCTCTGGGCAGTTTACAAAATACTTGAACCTGGAACCTTGTGCTATCTATCTATCTATCTATCTATCTATCTATCTATCTATCTATCCATGTATTTGTAAACCTCTTTGGAGCCACCTAATGGCGCGGAGGGAAAATGTCTTGCCTACCAAGCCAGAGGTTGCCGGTTCAAATACCCGCTGGTATGTTTCCCAGACTATGGGAAACACTGATCCTGGGCAGCAAAGATACAGGAAGATGCTGAAAGGCATCATCTCACACTGTGTAGGAGGAGGCAATGGTAAACCCCTCCTGTATTCTACCAAAGACAACCACAGGTCTCTGGGCGCCAGGAGTCGACACTGTCTTGAGGTGTCTTTAAGCCTCTCTGGGGACTTTTGTTGAAAAGCAGTATATAAATATTCATTGTATGTTGAGTATATGCATTTCCACTGAGCTGTGGCCCCATTCATAGAACTTTAGCCATATCCACCAGGCCCCCAGAGGGACTTCTATTAGATGAACACACAAACAAGGAGTAAAGTTTTAGAAACTCATTTCCTATGGTGCTTTCCACTTTTTGTTCTGTCTTACTCAGGAGTGATTAATAACCTTTCATTCCTTTTCAGCTTTAATTAATTGGTGCCATTTTACATTCTTGCTTTTGCTTTTTTAAAAAAAGTTTGATACTTTTAAACTGACTCAATCACGTCAAAGTTAGGTTATCCACTTGGCAACTTATACCAAATTGGGTCCATAATAATAATAAAAATAATAATACCTGTGAATCTGCAATTAACAGTTTTTCTTTGTCATTGATTAAACATTGTTTCAGCTGTCGCTTCCTAAACCTCAAAGTATAAGAGCCATGCAATTATTTTTGTTTGAGAGGGATTCAGCATAGCTGGACCCCATGTAACCTGGAAAGAAGATAATGGCTGGGGAGACAGATTCATCTCTGTGTATTTTCCCCATCTATCTGGGGCATAATAAATAGTTTCAGGTGCTAAAAGCTGGAGCAATGAATATAAATAATTAGCATTCCTTTTTTAAAAAAGCACTTTGAATTAATCATAAAACAAACTTTTCATTTTTGTTGTTGAATGTATGCTTGTTAGTTATCACAGAGAACACAAAGTTAGTTGCATACGTGGCTTGGAGGATTGTGGGTACTTGGGAGGAAGGGGAAAGGTTGAGCAGGGGTATAGATGTTGCAAGCAGAGGTGAGAAATGGAGGCATGGAAGTACCTGCAATGGTATGTGAAAACAAATGTCCCCATCTAGCCTAATCTGTTGTCTTGTTTTTATGCTTGTTTTATATGTTTTTAGCTTGATGTTTTTATTGCTTTTTATTGTATGTTTTAATTTTTGCAAACCGCCTTGGGGTTTTCTTTTAACGAAAGGCGGTATAGAAATGTAGAAAGAAAGAAAGAAAGAAAGAAAGAAAGCAGAACCTGTGGCTCCTTCTTGAGCAAAATACCAGTGGGAGCTATAAGGAAATTTAAAGAACTTTCAATCAGATTAGGAATTAGGCTCTAGAGTTGTGAAAGCCTGGGGAAAAAACCTTGAAAAGAATGGGAGGGGGAGGGTCAAATAGAGGGAGGGGGTTTCCTGGGGAAAAATTGGTCCCCGCCCCAGGTATTTCCCACCAGGCCTTCACATCTCAACATGTCTCCAAATGTTTTTTTCCATGAAGTGATACCACCTCCTTGCTTACAAGCCTCACAGCATGCTGGGCAGTAGGGTTGTGCATTTTGTTTTGTTTTCTGTTTTGTTTTTGGCCCGAATCCAAAACACCCCGATTTTGTCCTTTGTTCAAAATCAGCCAATCCGAAACACCCCAATTTTGTTCTTTGTTCGAAATTGCAAAATCCGAATCCGAAATGTTTTGTATTTTAAAAACTGGCCCCGGGGCAAAACTAGTGAGTGGAGGTGGTAGTGCCCAATGGGTGGAAGCTACCACCCAAATTTCAGACGAATAGGGCAAAAGGCTGATTTTGGTAAATTTTTTAAGTTTAAGATTTCCCCCATAGGGAATAATGGAGGTTTCAGCAAAAGTATAGCTTCATGTCAGGGGGAAAGGGGTGGCCCAGAGCAGAGTAGGGTGGGTGGTAATGCCCAGTGGGGACAAGGAAGCTGCCAGAATTATTTCAAAGGAATTGGGTGAGGGCTGATTTTTAAAGATTTAATGGAGTTTACAAGTCTTTAAAGTTCTTCCCCATAGGGAATTATGGTGGTTTCAGCAGCCCCATAACTGCACTTGGGGAGCACCGGAGTGGCCCAGAGCAAGTGGTGGTGTAGAGCACATAGGGTGCCAACCACTCCGTACTGGGTTCTGTTGTTTCTGAGATGTTTTGAGTGTAGATTCTCCGGTAGAATATGGGAGTGGATTCATGGTTTGTCATTGAAAATCTCATATGATACCTGAGAATCTACACTCAGAACACCTCAGAAACAACAGAACCCAGCACCCCATGGGTTAGCAACCCATGGGGGTGGTTGGCACCCTATGTGTAGTACACCATCACTTGCTCCTGGACACCCCAGTGCCCCCCAGGTGGAGTTATGGGTCTGCTGAAACCTCCATTATTCGGGGGGGGGGACCTTAAAGTTGTGTAAACTTCAACAATTCCTAAGAAATCAGCCCTTTGCCCTATTCCTTTGGAATCCCTTGGGGCACTGCCACCAAACCCACTGTTTTGCCCCTCAGGCCTCCTTTCTGCCCCAAATCTGCCCCAAAGACCTGTAAACTTCAGAAATTCTTAAAAATCAGACCTTTCCCCAATTCCTTTGGAATCTGGGTGGCAGCATGCACCAATTGGGGCACTACCACCTGACCCACTCTTCTGCTCCCTTTCTGCCCCAAATCCACCGCAAATAACATCAACATCACACAACAACAACAACAACAGCAGAGCTTTGCAAAGAACCAGGCAGATTTCCAAAGGTCATGCACATCCACATCCCTTCCCCACAGAAATGAAATTGATCTACACACAACAGTGTGAAACAACAACAATGAAATGCACACTGCCCCACTGGCCAATGAGGGTAAATTTTACCCTTAAATTTCCTTAAAAGGAATAAGGAGGAAATTGCCAGCAGATCAGCCCATGTTTTTGCTGGCCAATCTGCAGGCTGGAAGGACCGGAAATTCAAACAGATGTCAAAACTCAAAATGGAGACTGAAGGAGAAAGACCTTTCGCGATTCCAAAATGGAGTTCCAAAACAGCTGAAACAACAAAACATTTTGTATCTGAAACAGGGATGTTTTGTTTCGGCTACAAAACAGCCGAAATGGCCTGCTTTGGGCACAAAACAGCCGAAATGGGCTGTTTTGGGCACAAAATGTTTTGTATCCGAAACGAAACGCACACCCCTGCTGGGCAGCTGTGTAGTTAAGGTCTGTAGAATTGGAGCCCATTGCTGGACTGTAAACTTGCTGTATGGTACCATTAAGTTTAGAAAGAGAGGAGATAGGAGCGTGCTCAAAAGCATGTGCTCAGCGGAAATTTCCATATTTTTATCACACTGTTTCATTTTTTACACACGTTACTTAAGAGAAAGTATTTAAGAGACCGCTGTCTTCACTATGAACTGCACCGCCCATTGAGATCATCAGGAGAGGTTTGTCTGCAGTTGCCACTGGCTCGTCTGGTGGCTACTAGGGGACAGGCCTTCTCCATTGCTGCCCCGAGGCTTTGGAACACACTTCCTGCTGAAATAAGAGCCTTCCGATCACTGAAAACTTTTAAAAAGGCAGTCAGGATGCATTTGTACACCCAGGCTTTTAATTAAATACTGTTTTGATTGTGTTTTTAATAGTTTTAATGTTTTAAATTTTAATTGTTGTAATTTTCATCTATGTTGTAATCTTTTTATTTTTTATTTTTTTAAATTATTTTGTTGTAAGCTGCCCAGAGACTTGAATTTTGGGTGGTATACAAATGTGTTAAAAACAAACAAAAAACAAAACAAAAACAAAATACGAATGGAAGTGTCAGTGGTTGGCCTTTCTCCCTGAGGAACAACCCAGAGTGAACGTGAGATACTGAGGCTATTCACACGAGCAGCCTGACCCAGGCTAGGGCAGTCCAGCCTGGTTTGGGCTGCTCATGTAGAGAGCTTCCAATCCTGGTGCTTCCACCCTGCCACTAGCCTGATGTTTTGACCAGGTGCTTAAGCAGGATTAGTGGTCACGAGCGTGCCCTCAACCCCAGGTCATGTTTGGATCTAGACAGAGTCTTGTGATGTGCACAAAACTGGTTTGAGCGGTTCAGTTCAAGTTCGAACTGGGCTTGAACTGGGGTGCTCCAGTTTGAGTTAAAGTTTGGTTGAGATGATCTGTGGTATGACCCGAGCTCGAACCATGCTTGAGGTGGTTCTAAAAGGTTTGGCCACAGGGAATAATGGGGATTTGAGCTGCCCCATTATTTACCATAGGTAGCACCTGGGGCACCAAAACAGGTTGGGTGGTACGGCCCCCCCCATGGGTGCCAACTACCTCCCAACCCGCAAGGTAGTAGGACACCCAGGTAATTTTAAAGGAATTTTTGAGTTTTCCAAGGTTTTTTTCTGCTATAGACAATAATAGGGATTCAAAGGGGCCCCATTATTCCCCATAGGTATCATCTAAGTAGTCCAAAATGGGTTGGGTGGCAGGGCCTCATGGGTGCCAGCTGCCACCTAACCTACAAGGCAGTAGGGTACTCTGGTAATTTGTAAGGAATTTTTATGTATTGTAGATTCTCTGTTATATAACATTTTTCCCATAGGGAATCCCTATGAAGAAGTTATTTAACAACTGAGAATCTATACAACTAAGAATCTGTGCCTTGGAGCTGAGCTGGCTTAAATTGGAGCCTGGCTTGATCCGAGACAACTCACACACCCCGGAGAGAGTCAGGCTCAAAGAGCACCTGACTCACAGGGGATTCCCCCAATGCACTGTACTCATTGCATGGTGCATTTTGAGATACCTGGAGGCCAGGACTCATTTTCCCAGCTGTCAGTGATCCACACTGCAGGGAGCAGTGTGGATTGTGTGGGCACATGACAGCATGCTGAAGACGAGCTGAAAGATCAACTGGGGGTGGGAGATAGGTTCAACCCTGCCTTTCCCCCACCTCTCCAGTAATGCCCCCCAATGGTCGAACACACACACACACACACACACACACCACTTCTGGCCACTCAAAACCGTGGATAGGCAAATTTTGCCTGTTTTTCTACCCGTGGATAATGAAATGGGGTCTCAAAGACCAAATCAAGGATATGCAAAACCACAGATACAGAATCTGTGGATAATGAGGGCCACCTGTATAAGCCAAGAGCATCTATAATTGCTGTATAACTACATCTAAATAGGGATAATTTGTAAGCATTTGCCTCTGAATCTACTTTGCAATGAGTCTCTGACTTCATCCTAGCAGAGAGAGGGGGCATTACTAACGAGTAATCCCAGCCCTTGTTTTTCTGCCTCACTGAACTCAGTCCCCTGATCATACCCAAGTCTATGCACAAGAGGGCTCTGTTGATCAGGCAGCTGGGTCATGCAAGGGTCCTCCAGCTCAGCTGACCATCAGATGAAGTCAAATATATTACTGTGAGTTAGCAGCTTGCATCAGACTACATCAATAGTTGCCACCAGATGGCATCTAAACCAAGGGCTGGTTCAGTAGATATGTCCAGCTGGCCTGCCCCCGACACTGGGGAATGTCGTGACCCCACATTGATTGGTTGGTTGATTGGTGTTAGATTTTAATACCACCCTTAATTAAAAAAAACATTAACTTTTAATTAATGCACTGTCACAGAATGTCTGTGCAGCAGTTGCACAAGAGCATTCTTGCACAAGACACAAGGATTGCACAAATGCCATTGTGTAGTGGACGGCCATTATTTCCAACAGCTGTCTATCATGCAACGCTGCACAGTTCTTGCATTTTGCCCAAGAGTGCTCTTGTGCCATGGCATGCACGTTCCATTAGAAGGCAAACAGAACATTGCATCACCTGAACTGTTCCCAAACTAAAATGACTCTGCAAAGGTTCTGCTTAGCAACATTTCTCTGGGGGCTCTTGTGGATCTCTGGGGGCTGAAATATGCACTCTCCGTTCAAAACAGGGTTTATGCCAGTATAAATGGAAGTATTGGACTCATTACTCCAGCCTGCCAAGTGAAGCTGTAGAAAGAGGTGTTTGCTCATGAGTAGATTCACTCATCAGGTGGCTCCAGCCTGCCCCTTGAAAAGAAGCCAACGGATTTGCTGCTGCTGCAGAAGAAGAAGGGTGAGAGGAGCTGGCAGGAGCAACTCCATTTAAACAGCACTAACATCATTATAATACATACCAATATAAGTGCTGGAGATATCATAAAGGACACTTTACGTGGCTGCTTTATGAGACAACCAGGACCTGCCCAAATGCCCTTTTCTACCCCAAAATTAGGTACAATGGTCCCATCCTTCCATGCCTCTGGCTCCACCATGTTTCCAGTCTAAACAAAAATACAAAACACTGAATTGTGTGTTTGAGTAAGTGGAGTGTGTGTGTGTGCGCAAGTCGTAAGCTGCTGTGAGAAACTCCACAATGACATATGATCCTGCTAACTCTCTCAGCCAACCTGACCTATTTAAGGCATCTCCAAGGATGGGACTCGCTCTCTTTTCCTCCTCGCTGAGCGGCTTGTCTAAATAGGAAGGCCTCTGGAGAATCGCCCAGACTAACCTGTACTGGAGCTCAGGTGTGAGCAGTGAGTATGGAGAATGACTCAGTTTGCGGAGGCACAGGTGTGGTGTAAGCTTTGGTGAGGCCAATTTGGAAATCCCAGAAAGCCTGACTTGTACACCCAGTGATGCCTGCTTGCTAATATATTTTAGAAGCTGTTTATACCCTCTTTTCATTCTTAAAAGCTGCACTTATTTCCATCTCTAGAGGGTCTTTTCCCTCAGGTCTCACCCTGGATTTTCTTTCAGCTCAGGATGCATTTATATTTGAAATTTTTTTAAAAAATCCCAAAGCCAACAAACAACCAGAGCTTGGCTTGCAACGAAATTAAATTATATTTACTGCCGATCTGTATGATTTTTATCGATCATTCAGAATGTGAGTTTTATGATGAAAGCATCTGGTCCTTTTCAGTGCTGGATCCAGTCTCCATGCCGGTCGTATATCTGTGCTTTCAGATTTTTACTAATGCATTTTACATCGAATTGTGCTAGTGTCCATCTAGTCCATGCCCACAGTGGCCATTGAGACACCTGTGGCCAACTTAGTGTGGACAAGTCACTTTGCATATGCCCTGAAGTGTAGCAAAAGGATATCCCATGTTCTGAGATCAGATTAGAACACAGGAACATAGGAAGCTGCTATATACTGGGGCTATTTTCACTACCATCCTTTCCAGGGAAGGAGGCAGTAAACACAGGTATATAGGTTTGTGTGGAGCCATGGGAATCCCATCCTGTGTAAATGTGCATAGCCTGACTTTTGTACACAGGTCTTAACTGAGGTAGGACAGAAGTAGCAGCTGTCCTACCTCGGCATTTGGTCATGAGGATGCTCACGCCGTTCTCGGCAGCTCCCAACCACCAGCTGCCATCTTTATCAGAGAGTTGTATGGCTAGAGGGGCCAATCAGAGGAGAACTGATTGTGCAATGAAGGCTGCCTCTCTATTGAGAGTACAGTGCATTTTGGGATACCTGGAGGACCCAGCTCCCGGTTCAATTAACACAGCCAGCAGCTGCTTTGATTGTCTGGGTGCAAGGCTTATAGAACCCAATGGAGGCTCTGCTCATCGGTCTGCAGCAGACTAGAGTAGGATATCTCCCACCTCCCGCAACCACCCTCATATGGTAATGTAATAACACGGTCCCCTTGCTGTGACAAAAGACTTGGGACAGAAGATATGGATGTCCCCTGACCATGGGCATTCTAGACAGACTTGGCTCCAACTGAAACCCAGTTTTCTGGCCTAAATATATGTTAGGGTGGAATTCCATTCCATCCCTCTTCCCATCTTCACATCATGACAGGCTTTCTGCTCCCTAAATTGTGGACTAGATATGAGGATTTAATCAGCAGAGCATTTTCCTGCTCTTGATTTTCTTCTTCTTCCTGCCCACAGATGATCAATTCTGCATAGCAGGAATCAGTCTGGCAGGGCAGCAGAGTCCAGAGCTGCATGGAACTTGCTCCTTGATAAACTTTGTTGGTCTTAGCAACTCTATTTGGCTTCCCTCAACATTCCTCCATTGTTTTCCTCCCAATTCATCCCTCAACATGGCACTTTGGGCATCACTGTATAGTAACTCTAGCATAGAGTCCTTGTGGGCAACTGTGACCAGCAGAGATAACCTCCCTGGTTCTCCCAGGCCCTGGGTACAGAAAGCCGGAGAGTTTGTTCTCTCCCCCACCCTCTTTCATCTCTTAAGATAATGTGAAAACATTTTCCCTCGGAAAACATGTTTATGCAGCATCAGCATCAAAAAGCCATTTTCTTGTTTTCCCTAATGACTTTATCAGACATACAGCAACACAATGAAAGATGTTGTTATTCCCTTTTCTTTCCTTGATCTTTATGTTTTCATGGAAACATCATTAGTGAGGATAATAGTGGTGCCAGAACAGATTCAACGCATGGGCCTGACGCTTTCGTCCTAATGGAGCACAAGCGTAATCGGTTTGCCTTGAAGCTCCGCCGTGCATGTCAGCAGCCATTTCAGAAGGATGAAGCTGCAGCTGCCTCCTCGGCTACCGTCTTGGGGAAAGGCAACAATCAGATTATCCCCTTCAACACAATCTCCGAGGGCAGATTCTGGCATTCCTGCTATTCTTATCGTGCTCGCCTGCATCTGGCAGGGGGCTGGACCTGACGGCCCAAGAGGAACCTTCCAGTGCTATCATTCGTCAACATGCCTGACATTCACCATCATCATGATTGTTTGGCCATCACTTTGTGGAACAATCTTTTCATCCTCTAAGCAAAGGGAAACATATTCACAGGTGATGAGAACCATCAATGGTTCTTAAAATGTATTCCCTTGGAGATTCATGGGTCACTTGAAGAGAGATGAGAAATTTCAGGAAGAAAAACAATCTTGAGGCTGGTGGCACCTTCCTCTTCCAACAACCACAACCAAGGCAGATGTAATGCCCCCTGGACATGAGTCCTCAGTGGTCACATTGGATTTGTGAGGTGACAGGCCTTTCTTCCCTCTCATAGGAACATAGGAAGCTGTCATATACTGAGTCAGACCATTGGTCTTTCTAGCTCAGTCTTGTATACACAGATTGACAGCAGCTTCTCCAAGGTTGCAGGCAGGAATCTCTCTCAGCCCTGTCTTGGAGATGCTGCCAGGGGGGGAACTTGGAAACTTCTGCTCTTCCCAGAGTGGCTCAATCCTCTGAGGGGAATATCTTGCAGTGCTCACTCTTCTAGTCTCCCATTCACATGCAACCAGGGCAAACCCTACTTAGCTAAAGGGACAAGTAATGCTTGCTACCACAAGACCATAGCTGCTGCCTTTTCCAGTGGTGGCCAGCAGGGGCAGGACTGGAGTGAGGGTGGAGAATGAGCTGAAGGCATGGCTCATTCACTCTCGTCTTGCCCTGCCCCAGCTGCTTCTCTGTCTGTTGCCTTTCCCTGCTTTGGCATTAACTCCAAGCACAAGGACTAATCCAGTCCTTGGGCTATCCCCAACCCAGTGAGTACCAGCCTGCATGCCTGGAGTTAATGCCACACTGGGGCAAGGTGAGAGACAGAGAGACATCGGGGATGGGGCAAGACAGTTTATTTTATTTTATTTTATTTTATTTTATTTTTATTTATTTATTTATTTATTTATTTATTTATTTATTTATTTAAAATATTTCTGTACTGCCCAGAACTTGCATCTCTGGGCAGTTTACAATGAAAATCATTTAAAACATCAAATCAATTAACAATTAAAATGATTTAAAACATTTTTAAAAAATTAAAACATTGAAAAAACATTAAAAACATTAAAAACCCGGTATTAAGATTTGTTAAACTATAAATCTAATTAAAATCCTGGGTGAATAAATGTGTCTTCAGTGCCTTTTAAAACGTTGCCAGAGATGGGGAGGCTCTTATTTCAACAGGGAGCATATTCCAAAGTCCAGGGGTAGCAACGGAGAAGGGCCACCCCCAAGTAGCCGCCAAATGAGTTGGTGGCACCCGCAGATGAACCCGCAGTGGCAAGTGAGTTGTATTTGTGGCTTGTTTTCCTCCTCCTCCACCACCACCCCAGATCCCATCTGTACTGGCTGCTGCTGGCATTTTCTTATCATTCCCGGTTCATTGCTTTAGACAGTAGTCCAAGATCCCCTGTTCTATGCTTCTTCCAATGCCATGTGGAATCACTGCCCCCATCCACCAGTTCTCAAGCACAGCGACAGGCTGCATGCACCCAACTATGTGTAAAGATCTCTGCACAACACACCTGTGGGACAGATTGTTGGTGTGGGGCTGGGGGGAGGGCAGTAGGTAGTGTTAATTCAGAAGGGAGGAGGGAATTCAAGGGGTTTGAGAGACACAGCGCCAGATTAATCAGTTCATAGGAGGCCTGTGATTAGCAAGGCTGGGGTGGTTCAAGACATTTTGCTGCATGAGGTGAAGGACAATACCACATACACATACTAACACACACTTGTAGGCCAGTGTGTCTGTGGTGCCAGGGGACAATGCATGCCTCCTCCTTCTGAGCCCCTCCTCACATATGGGCTGCCCCAACTACTCCCATTCTGCTGCCACCCCATTCTTCAGCACCCCCCTGACATTCCCCTATATGGGACTTGCAGTTGATGCCAACTCCCCATAAGATACGAAACTTACATTCTTACTTGATTCAAGGACAACTGGGTCCCTCTTTAATCACATTGGATATTCAGATATTCAGAAGGTCAGCTTATGGAGGATTGATCTGAAAGTTGTGACATTCTTTGTATATTTGCCCTGCTAATTTGGCAAAGAGGCACCTTTTAATGTGGTGCTTCTCTTTATTTAGCAAGGTGAGAGTAACTGGCCCTCTCCACCCCCAGCACAGCATCCCTCCAGTGACTGTTGCTGGTGTCTGCCTTATGTTTCTTTTTAGATTTTGAGCCCTTTGGGGACAGGGATCCATTTTGTTTATCTTATTTATTTGTTATTTCTCTGTGTGAACCACCCTGAGCCATTTTTGGAAGGGTGGTATAGAAATCGAATAAATACATAAATAATATTTATTTTGGGGACCTCACCTCAGTAGAAAGGTTGATTGTAAATGCTCATAACACAAACCTGTTGTTCAGTACTTTTTCATTGTTACATGTATTTACTCTCTCTCTCTCTCTCTCTCTCTCTCTCTCTCTACAGTATGTAAGGTACACACAGGTGTGAAGGAGCCTCAAGTAAAGGGTGCCATGAAGATTAGAAAAAGGTTTTCATTGGCCTACAGTAGACCAACAGTCCCCAACCAGAGAATTAGATAATGTTTATGGTTACAAATGGTGGAGATCAACTCTTCAACCTCAGTATTTGTGGTTATGCACCAAGTAGGTGCAACGTACAAATGTCTCTCATTTCCATCTCACACCAGCAAAGCAGCTGATCTCAGTTTCGGTTTCAGCCGGAAACAACCATTCACTTACAGGATGCAATTGTGGTTGTCCGATGAACAAATCATTAATTAGATGAAAGGTCAAGGAAGCATCTTCAGAAGATTGACCTGTTTAAGCAAACTTCTGTTAACAGGCAAAAGATCAGCAGCTTCCTAACTTGTGTGGAAAGGTCACCGCTTATTATAAGAACGACATATTATTTTTTAACAGGGTTACAGCTAATTATATGAAACAGATAACAAATATTCTGTGAGCATATCGGTTGTCACTAGGTCATAATGTCAGGCCTGGGATGACAAATGGAGAAACCTGATGCCATCTGTGATTCATAAGCCTACAAAAGTGCATGGACATGCTACAATAAGATGAATGATTGATATGGTAGTGGAACTATTACTAATACTGAATAAGATCAGAGTTCCACAGAGAAGCTCAGTAACCTATGCCTGGGGCAGATATGAAATAATTCTCAATATGTGGTTATGGATTTGTATATCTGCATAGCAACATAGAAGTAACATCTTTGGGCTAACGGCCTCAGAATCCTGAACATTTAAATAAATGCATACAAAACCTGTACTTTTGCATAGCAACTCCTAAACTCGGTCCATCCAACCTCTGATTTGTTCCAAGGATTGAAAAAGAGTTTAAGAAGAAAGTCTTTGTTGCTCTCTGCTGATGAAAGAAGAAGCCAGACTCCACTGGAAAGGGAGGGTATAACTGATCGAACACCTGAGTGGGGGCTGGCATTGAATGAGGGGCAACAGGAGGAGACTCTCCCAAGGTGGCTGCAGCAGATGTCAGGAGTGATCACTGCTTAGGAACAGGGAAGCTGCCATATCCTGAGTCAGACCCTTGGTCCATCTAACTCAGTATTGTCTTCATAGACTGGCAGCAGCTTCTTCAGGGTTGCAGGGAGGAGTCCCACTCAGCCCTATCTTGGAGATGCTGCCAGGGAGGGAACTTGGAACCTTCTTCCCAGAGAGGCTCCATCCCTTGAGGGCAATATCTTAGAGTGCTCACACATCAGGTCTCCCATTCATATGCAACCAGGGTGGGCCCTGCTTAGCTAAGGGGAAAAGTCATGCTTGCTACCACAAGACCAGCTCTCCTATCTGAGGAGTCTAAGAATGGGATGGGTCTTTGTTCAGTGGCAGAGCACATGGTTTGCCTGTAGGGGTGTGCACAAAACCCGTTTGCCCAGTTTGGTTTGAGTTCAAACTGGACTCGTTTGAAAACATGAAAACATGTTCAGTTTTGTGGCACTGACACAACACCCGCCCCCACCCCCGCCGGGCATGGCTCGAATCTGAGCCAGTTTGGGGGTTCTAATTTTTTTTAAAAAATAATTAAACTCACCGCTGTGTGTCTGACGGCCTCAGGGGGTGCTGGTGCAGTCACAGGGTGGGGGTCTCCTTTGTCTCCATCCACCCCACCAGCATCTCCCTGGTCCGGCCTCTCCCTGGACATTTTCCTGGTGGCAGTGGCCATTTTGGAGGCTGCTGCACTTGCTCCCTGGCCATTTGTATGCCCTGGGCCATGACCCAGCCATGCAAATGGCCAGGGAGCATGTGTGGCAGCCTGCAAAATGGCTTCTGCCACCGGGAAAGGGGTCAGAACAATGGGCCAAAACTGCCCTTGCAGGACCGAGGGAAGGCTGGTAGGGGGAGAGGGAGACTAAGGAGATTCCCTGAAAGTTGTGCTAGCACCCCAGCCCCTGAAGTCACCGGACCAGTGGCGGTGAGTAATTTTTTTTTAAAAAAATTGGAACCTCCGAACTGGCTCTGAACCAGTTGCGGGGGGGGGGGGGGGGTTCAGCTCAAAGTTGAGCCAAACTAGGCCAGATTTGTACATCCCCATTTGCCTGAAGAAAGCCCTAGCTTTAATTACTTAGTGGGAATCTTTTTTTACTCTATTTTTTTAAAAGAAAAGCTCAAGGCAGCTTACAGTGAAGTCTAAATTAATTCTAAACAACAACAATATAAAATTTAAACAACATCAATACAAGCAACAACAAAAACAAAGGACAAGCAAGAACAACTGAGAACCAGCCAATACAGAAGCCCTAAACTTGCATGGTTTCTCAGCATGTGGTATGTGTAACCCAAGTGGTATGCAAGACACAAATGGGTACAGGACAAGGGGGGAGAGGAGGAAGAAACCCAGTGGGGATGGTGGAGAGAAGAGATCCTGCTTGCCTTTGCGGTTGGTTACTGATTAGAATTGCACTCGCGTGCTCTCTCTCTCTCTCTCTCTCTCTCTCTCGCGCGCGCTCTCGCTCTCTCTTGCTCTCTTGCCCCTTCCTAGTCTCAAAATGATGGCAAAAAATTTGGTGTGCCCCATGATGCATGGCATATTATAGTTCCTGGCAGTTATTTGGCTTTGCACAGCACTGGGTTCATTTCTCTAGCTTTGGCCAACACATATGACAAACAACTCTAGACCCCCTGGTGATCTCTCCTGTGGTACCATGTAGATGTTATATAGCACAGGTGACAAAATCAATCTGGAACCTCACAGGACAAGTCACAGGGATGGTATGGACAACACATTCCCTGCCTATGCCATTAGAAAGGAGATGTGCTGAAGGTTTGGCCACTGAGATGTCTTCTGCGGATGTTGTGACATGGTTCTGGAGCATTCCTTTATTGTGTATGGGCCCCTTGCTGTTCATTCCAATGGCATCTCTGCACATGACCCCAATACCTGTTCAAACATTCCATTTTGAATGACTTAATATGTTCTGAGCCATATGCTAATATGGCTCAGGGCCAAACCACCCTGAGCGATTTTTGGAAGGACAGTATAGAAATTGAATGAATGTATGAATGTTAAAACATATATATTCTTTCCAAATGCGGTGGTTAAATAAGTATTTAGCTGCTTGTAGAGCTGCCATTTGAAAGATGAGTCCTCCCCACATGATAGAGGGATGCATTGGGAAGGCATTAAGACATACACAGAAGATGCCATGATGGGCGCACTCTTGGGATGTCCCCTTTTTAATCACCTGGGCAAAGAATGTATCATCACTATCAGCCCACAATGTTGACAAGCGCTCCCTAGGCCCATCTTTTGAAACCTACCTCTGGGAAGGACAATAAAATGGTTTCCTCAAGCCCCATCCTGGCCAGTTGGCACAGAAAGATAATATGGTCGAAACATGGCTGAGAGGTCCAGAAGAACCAATAGGGCTGTGTTCCTCCAAAGGACCTCCCTGAAAAAAAGATCTCCCCTTGGAGATCTCGCCATTCAGGGTAGAAAATATGGTCTAAAAATTGTAGCTGGGGCTGATGGGACTTGTATTTTAGCAACATCTGGAGGCCCCCAGTTGGGTACCACTGGTCTAGATAAACCAGTGGTCTGTATAAGGCAGCATCATATATTTTACTCTGTGGAGAATCTGTTCTGGTATCCTTCCTCTGAACTGCTGTGGGTCTCGCACAAGAAATAACTATGGATAATGCTGATGTGTTTGAAATAATCTTGTACAGCTTGCTTCTGTCTCTCCCCGCTTCCTTCCTCCACCTCCTCATCCACTTCATGCTGTTTATCAACCCCTTTCTACCGCATTCCTGAGCACTGAATTCCCTTTTAAAAAAATGTTTGAGGGAAAGAAAAGCACACTTTAGAGTATCTGTGGCTCTGGGAAGCTGGCTGAGAAGGTAATGATTTATAATACATTAGAGGAGTGGGCATGATAAAAGGCAGTGGGAAAGATTTCTCTTGCTCTACAGCCTCTGGTCCTTGCATAACTTAAGCAACAAGGTGCCTCTTGCAAACGGTGCGATTTTTACCTGAAGCTATTACCGGTGTTTGAGATAACATATTGTTTAATCCTTCCAACTTCAACATGAATCAGTTTATGGGATAAAAAAAAATTGGTGGTCTTGTAAGAGAAATTTTATAGTGTGAGCATCAGCACTGGGGGATAAGGGAAAAGGGGGTGGGTGATTAGCCACATGGTCTGGGGTGATGGGGAAGATAGGCACAGCGGGTGCTCTCCCAATTAATTTTTTAAAACGAAATCTAGATATGTAAGGGAATATAAGCATATACATAAATGTCTTTCAGGAGTGTCAAGAGATTAAAACTAGAGCTGCATTGAATATTCCCCAGATGTTATTTTTAGATAGAAACTAACAGTTTGATGGGATAAATATTTTTCCTGAAAAATGCTTACGAGGTGCAAATATCCATCTTTCTCAGTTGTCTTAAGTGTTGCTGTTTTCTTGGCCACTGCTTCTTTCTGGATCTGTGACATGCATGATCCCACCCATTTAAGGATTGTCCAGCAAATAGGATGTTGTCACAGTGCAACAGAGACATTTATGTTTCATGATCTGATATCACTGAGGGCAAGTGAGGACATTTGAGAGTAGGAACAAGAGAAGGAAAAGCAGTTGAATAAGGGAACATTTTTGCATGGAGTGCCAAGACAAGGAGATGTTTTTTTTTTCTGCACTGTCACAGCTGGTTTTTTTTTTAAAGGTCTGCCTGCTATGGCTCAGCTGAAATTAAAACTTCTACGTAGCATAAAAAGGAAGTAGGCTATGGTTATGATCTGCTGAGAAGTTATCCTGCAAATTAATGGGAGCTCTGCAGGAACACTCTCAGGATTAGAGGTGAGCAAACCACCATTGATTTGATTCAGGGGTTGCCTCCCCCTTCAATCTGATTCTTCAGAGGGGCAGTCTGATGACCTTTAGCCTGATTTTAAAAAGGAATTGCTTTGAACTGGGCTGAAGCTTGGGCCTGCCTTTCTATCCCCCACCCCCTTGCCCTTCCCTCCAGCTCCTCTAGTAATTATCAGGCAGAATCAGGAGCGCCTTTCCTTTACATTTACATTCACTCCTGACCACAGAGGTGTAGTGACTGCTGTTTGGCAGCTTCAGTTTAAACATATTTCCAGGATGCTCCCCCCACATCCCGCCGCCTGCCTTCTTCCTGCAGTCCTGGGGAGGGGAAAGCATGATATGTTGGGAAATGTAGTTTTTTCAAAGGCCTTGGGGACCTTTGACAATGATGTGGGCTGTGTTGCAGGTGGACTGCAGAGGAAGGTCATAGATCCTGGGAACCAGGTGGAGATCTGCTGGCAGAATATGCCCTCCACTCAGTTTCTGGGCTCTTCCCCCTTCCCTTGCAGCCTACCTGGAATGCAGCCAATGGCACTGCTGAGAGTGATGGGAAGGATGCCCAGAACGGAAGTTTTTCTTCTAAGGACCCTGGGAGGCCCAGTGACCCCTGGAATGGTAGCTTTTCCCGAGGCACCAGCCATGGCAGCAGCCTTAGAAAAAACTACAAACCCTTGCAGCACCCGGAGACCCAGGAAAAATAATTATAGGAATCCTTTAAAAACACATTTATCAAGATGGGATAGCAGCTTAAGTACTTCTAGACCTCAGGGGATGTGATGCAGCCTGCCTCCTGCCTCCATCCAGTCCCAGGTAATGGAGGGGGATAAAGAAGAGAACCAGGGCAAGATAGGCAAGATAGTTGAATGCCAGAGTTCCAACATAACGAGGCCCAACAGCTGCAAGGAGCCATATTGGCCTCTCCTGACAGTGCCCCATCATATGTGTCAGGTTAGGTCAGAATTTTGACATTTGGGGCCAACTTCAGGCCTGGCATCCCTGAAACCTAGGGTTGAAACCTGAGATTTAGCACATGCATAGTTAAGCAGGGCTGCATGGAATATCCTGACTGATGACACCCAGATCTATGTCTCCATACCAAGTTCATCAGGAAATGGCATGACCCCCACCCCAAATGCCTGCCTGGAGGCAATATTGGGCTGGATGAGGGATAACAGACAGAAGTTGAATCCACACAAGATGTTTGTAGGGGGTTGGGATCCGAGAGATGGTTTAGACCTGCCTGTTCTGGATGGGGTTACACTCCCCCTTATAGATCAGGTTCGTAGTCTGGGAGTGCTCCTGGATCTCAAACTCTCCCTCGTTGAGACTGTGGCCAGGAGTGTTTTTTACCAGCTTTGGCTGATACACCAGATTTGTCCATCTCTGGAGAAAAATGACCTTAAAATGATGTTACATCTGCTGGTAACTTCTAGGCTCGACTACTGTAATGCACTCTATGTGGGGCTGCCTTTGTATGTAGTTCGGAAACTGAAACTGGTAAAGAGTGTGGCAGCCAGATTGGTCTCTGGTCTACCCGAAGGGACCATATAACACCGATTCTAAAAGAACTGCACTGGCTGTCAATATGTTTCCAAATGAAATAAAAGTACTGGTTATTGCCTATAAAGCCTTTTATGGCTTAGTTCCAAGGTACTTAAGAGAGCGCCTTCTCCATCGTGAACCCTGTCACCCATTAAGATCATCTGGAGACGTCTGGCTACAGTTGCCGCCAACTCATTTGGTGGCAACTCGGGACCAGGCCTTCTCTGTGGCTGCCCCCGGGCTTTGAAACACACTCCCTGCTTAAATAAGAGCATCTCTTTCTCTGTTTGTGGAGGACCCTGAAGATGTACCTATTTTCCCAGGCTTTTAAGTGAAACCAAATTTTTAAATTTTAATGTGTTTTTATCTACTATTCTTATCTTTTAATGAATTTTAAATGTTTTATATTTTATATTTTAATTCTGTACACCACCGAGAGATTTTTATATTCAGCGATATACATTAAATAGATAGATAGATAGATAGATAGATAGATAGATAGATAGATAGAATTCCTTAAATTTTAAGTTTTCAATGAAAGTAGCACAATTATCAAAGTTGAACAACTTAGCAACAGTTAATTCAACTTGGCATTTAACCGGTCTGATGCGATTTTGCATAACTTTGTTTCTCTGGCTGGCGTCACCTTTTTCCTTCTTCTGTGCCCTCATTGCCTTTAGTTTCATTTAGGCACACTGTCATGTAATCAGATTAAGAGTGCCGATGACCTACACAATTTTGCTGATGAGCTCCCATGATATCACCACATCTGATGTCGCATCCAGATGTCAGTAGTAAAACCATCTGAGTCATCACAGCCCATCGTCTTAAATGGCAATTATTTTATTTTTTGTAATGCTAAATGTTTCATTTTACCCCAGTTTTCTATTTGATGATAATCTGAGCAACTGACAGGTTGAAATGACAGTTCAAGACAATTCGCACGCTACATGAAAATGGAGGTGAAGGGACCTCCATTTTCAATTTCTGAACATCCGAATGCAGGCAACTGCAGTTACGAGAGAAAATGGACCTGCGGTTTCTCCTTCCCATCATCTGATTTGTACCTTTGGTTTGTAGTGATGTTTCCCACCAGGAACTCTGGTTTAGTGGTGCCAGCATTTCATCCAACACACAGCACCACAGTCTTTTGCAGCTGGAGTTAAGGGCGGAAGCTCCTCCCTTGCTGTGGCTGTTATTGGCTGCTAGGGTTGTCCTTCAGTCAAGAAGGAAGCCCCAGCAGTCAGTTCCCCCTCCTCTCTTCAGTCTCGCTGACTCCAGAGAGGGGATTTCTCCGTGACGTCTGAATTTGGACAGAAGAGCGGGTGGAGGGGCGAGTGGTACTACGGGTCCATTGGACCATCAGTTCCACATTACATGTGAATGCAGCCAATATAAACACACTAGGATGAGATGAATCTGATAAAATGAGTGAGTAAAACAGAAAGTACAACACAGCAGATTGATACGGAATAATCAAAGAAGACAAAGGCCTTTTGGAATAAAATTGGCTCAACTGCCCAATGAAATATGGCCCTGCTCAAGTCCATCTGACACTTCTAACAGTGGGGGAGAACCACAGAGCAGTGTGCTTACCCACTGTGGGTCTTTGAATTCAGGGAGGTTTATCAGGAAGAAGCCAATTGTTAGTGAGGGCAATAAGGGTAAATGAAGTTGAGGGCAGTGAGGCAATGAAGCAGGGAAACTGAGGTAAGAAGGACTACCCTGTAATTCTACAAACATGAGTGCCAAAAATGGGCTAAAGCAGCAGGTGCCTCACATAATGGAACACAAACTAGATAAGTCACTGCAGCTCAGCCCTAGCATGAAGCCAGTTGCCAGAGGACAAGTACCAGAAACCTGCTTTTGGGTTTCTTCCAAGGAATGCCTCAGTAGCCTGGTTTCCATTCAGAGCCACACAAGGAAAGAAAATATGACACCTGCTTCATGAGTGTCATTTGCAAATGCTTACAAGGATTAGAGCGCAGTAATGAGCTTTTGCACTAATGGTACATTCTTAACAGCAATCTCCACTTCCAGTTGTAAGTGATAAGTGAGGCTAGAGAGTTAATGCTGAAATGTATCACCTTTCTGCCAAACCAACCCCCCGCCCTCCGCCCCGTCTGGCTGCCTTTATTTCTCCATCTTTCTCAGAATACTTCAGCAAGACTGTTGAGGAATTAGAATACAATCCTGATCTGTTTACTGGCACCCAGAACAATTATAGATGTGACTGTCAAATTTGAGCACCACCGTTTGGGAAGTTCTCTGGTCATCTAAATGGAGTCTGCACAGGAGAATTTACCATTCTTTCATACAATGGTAAACCTTGATCCCTTTCTGGGATCAGCCTTGGTGGCCAAGCAGCAGGGAGGGGATCTCCTCTCCTGGAACTGGAGGTTGGTGGACTTCTGACTGGAGGTTGGAAGGATGTCTGCAGTGCAATTTAAATTTTCAAATTGAAACCGCGGGTTCGCCAACCTCCAGTTTCATGTTATGTCTGAATTCAGCCTCAGTTTGTAACTTCATAACCCTTGGTTTTTTCCAGTTCTCCTCCATGAGCTCATCAAACTGGATTTATCTGCTAAATAAGGGGTTGATTTGAATTCTCCCCTACACACTACTAGTCAGAATGTTGACCCTTGTGTCATTGTATGGTGTCTGTGCATTATGCAAGGTGTAATCAAAATGCCTAAATATGATCCATGTATGAGATATATGGGTCTGGCATGTGCAGGATCTCCAGAAGTGTACAAGCTGATCACTGAAGCTTATCTATGGGTAGCATAGCACATTCTTCACAACATGGGATGGTTACTGAAAATGGCATGCAGGTAGCCCTCATTACCTACAGTCCTGTCACTTACGGTTTCACATATCCATGGATGGTTTCTTAGATAAAGTGGTTTCTTAGATAAAGTGGTTTGTTGTGTGGTACAAAAACAGCCTAACATTTGCCTATTTTCAGTTACTGAGTGGCCGGGAATCACCCAGAAATGACCCTGAAATGGCCCAGCATAGAGTAGTGGTTAGAGTGTTGGACTAGGACTGGGAGGATCCGAGTTTGAATTCCCATTCAACGATGGAATTTACTAGATTATTCTGGGCCAGCCATGTTTCTCTCAGCCTAACCTATCTCACAGGGTTGTTGTGAGAATAAAAATAAGCATGTACATCACTCTGAGCTCCTCGGAGGAAGAATGGGATATACATGTAAAATAAAATAATAAATAAATAAAATTTTTACAATGCAGAGCCATTTTGAGCTCTTTCTGTAAAAAACAACCACACCCTGACACATTTGGGTAGGGGAGTGAATATTTACCAAAAATTTGGATGATTTGAGGGTTTGGGGGGCATTTCTAGAGCCCTGGAAAACAAGATACTGTTCATTTCTACTTTTATTTACCCCCCTTTCCCATTTTTTGGGCTTTGTGTGAGTGTGTGTGTGTGAAAAGGTTCTTATAGGAATAAGGTTCCTTTATTTGCAGTTTCTGTACTCGTGGTTATAGGTGAGAAGGGAACCCCTGTGAATAATGAGGAACATCTGTATGCATTTTGAGTTCTTCCTTTTCTGAAATACTTTGGCGGTGCCAAAGTGTGGATTTTCTTCCCAGGAGCAGCCAGTGATATTAAGTGGGGGTGGGGAAACATAAATTGTGATGGTATCACAATATGAAGTAAGTTATCCAACACCTTACTGGGAAGAACAGGGTTTGCCATCTTCATACCTCTCCCAGGTGCAATGTGCAGCTCTGTTCTGTGGAGGAAAAGGATGCTAATATCTGTTAAAAATGCTCTTGTTTTAAAAGTAGGTGTGGGAGAGTGACTGCAGAACACAAGTGTAGTGTGTGCAAGGTTCTAGGTTCAATCTCTAGCATATCCAGTTAGAAGAATAATTGATAAGACTTCCACTGCTGGAGAATGATTACCAATCCGGGCAGATAATCCTGAGCAAGGTGGCCCAATGAGGGAATCCCAACACAGGGATTCCCAGCTTGGGGTCCTCAGATGTTGCTGGACTACAACTCCCATCATCCCTAGCCATAATGGCCAAAGGCCACTCTGGCTAGGAATGATGGGAATTGTAGTTAAACAACATCTAGAGACCAGAGGTTGGGAACCTGTGCTCTAACTCAGTAGAACAGAGATTTATTTATTTATTTATTTATTTATTTATTTATTTATTTAACATATTTATTTAACATATTTTTATACTGCCCCAAACACAAGTTCTCTGGGCGGTTTACAAGCCAATAAAAACAACCAATAAAAAGATTAAAACATTTCAACAATTAAAATTTTAAAAAAGTTAAACCTATTAAAACATAATTAAAACATAATCTTGTCATCTGAACAAGATTGCTGGTAGCGAGCATGAATTGCCCCCTTTGTTAAGCTGGGTCTGCCTTGGTTTGCATTTGGATGGGAGACTACATGCGAGCACTGTAAGATTCGCATATGTTCAGGACTTCTGGCTGCTTAGATGTTACATGCTATGATGTGGAAGCCCCCCCGTAATTCAAGATATGGGGTAGCTGTTGAGGTTGTCCAGTGGTGAGAAGGATCCACTCTGCCTGTGTTCAGAGACAGTCATTCTTTTGTTATTGAATGAGCCCTAGCTCAAGTTATGCCCTGAACGCTCTGAACAGGATTGCTGGTAGCGAGCATGAATTGTCCCCTTTGCTAAGCCGGGTCTGCTTGATTTGCATTTGGATGGGAGACTACATGTGAGCGCTGTAAATTTTCTCCCTTAAGGGATGGGGCCATAGCTCAATAAGAGAGCATCTGCTTGCATGCAGTAAGTCCCACTTTCAGTCTCTGGCATCTCCAGGGACTGAAATTTTGGAGAAACTGCTCCCAGTCAGTGTAGACAATACTGAGCTAGATGGACAATAATGAGTCAGCCGAGCATCTGACTTGGTATAGGGCAGTTTCTTATGTTCCTTTGCTCCCTTTGGAAAATCTGTGGCACCCCAAAGAGTATCTGTAGGGAATCTAAAGAAATGAACGCATTTCTCTAGGCAGTTTTCCTAATTTGTGTGCTCCCACACACCAAGTCGTTCTCCCCAGGGGTTTGTGACAATGATCTAATCAATTGAGTCACGAGTAAATGAAAATGCAGACAAGGTTCAGGAGCAGAAACGTTGCGGGGAAAACACGCCGAAAGGTTTCCCCCCACAGTACTTACCTGTATTGCATTGACTTCAAGTAGGCCTCTAAATGGAATGTGACGGTCTTACAAACACAATAACAACCTTCGACAAATGAGAATAACAAACACCTCAGGAGCTTAGGAGCCTTCGCAATTCTGCTGTTGTCAACTCTTTCAGTGGCTTTAATTTTCAGTGGTAAGCACAAACTCCTAGAGAGTGTTGTCAAAACTGCACTGAAGTTATGTCATTGAATATTAAAGGACTAGCCCACAGACTGCCAAACACCCAGATTTGAATTTCATGCTCTCTACTAAACATCAAGACAAATATGTCTAATTTCATAAAAACCTTCGCTGGCCATGGAGAACCTGACAGTCAGCCCGCAGTGCTATCGCTTCCTCAGCATGGATGGGGACTTTATAATGGAATAGAACCTGGTTGCCTTCAGGGAAGAAGGAGAAAAGCTGGAAACTGGATGCAAAAGGGCTAGGATTGGCAGTGAGGGATTCAGGAAGAGGAGATGGAGGGTTAGAACGTGAATCCTGCTGCCACCATGGAGCTGGGGGATGGGTGAGGCTGCCCTTGAGCACACTACGCCACTAACCCCATCCATGCTCCAGAAATGCTCATTAGATTGGAAACACATTGAAGGGGCAAGCGGCATGTTTCCAATCTAACTAGCACTTCTGGAATGCAGGCAGGCTATTGGAAGTCTTTGTGCTCTTTTGCAAGTAACTAAAACTGCCGAGGCTTTACTGCAAGCCTGCAGCAGTGTGCGTGGGTCAGCTCTGCCCTCCTAACACTGCGCAAGATGTGGGCCAGTGGATGCAGATTCAGCCTTCTTCCTACTCAGTCCCACTCCAAACATTCATAGCCCTTCACAACTTGGGAGCTACATATCCCTAGAGAATGCCCCTTCGTATATAAACCCGGGAGGAGAGCTGGCCTTGTGGTAGCAAGCATGACTTGTCCCCTTAGCTAAGCAGGGTCCGATCTGGTTACATATGAATGGGAGACTACATGCGTGAGCACTGCAAGAGATCCTCTTAGGGGATGGAGCCACTCATGGGCATAGTGTCCATTAGACAAGGGGGGACATTTGTCCCCAGGACGGGAGGGTCAGGTGGCTCATAAGCCTCAGGGTGCACCCTGTCACCACCTCCCTGTCTGTGCCAGGTGCTGGTGCCCTGAAACTTTGGGGGGCATGCACATGATGGGAAGAAGCACCTTTTCTCCTCCCCTCCAGCCATGCTTCCTCCTCCCAGGAGGATGGGCATGGAGGATTGCACCTCGTCGCCCTTGATGCTACTCCTCCCCCTTGGCTGCCAGCTGGTGCCGCAGCCATGCAGAAGCCACCGGAGGAGGAGCTGCACGGCCCCGATCCCTGCTGTTGAGCTGGCACTGCTGCTGGCCTCAGTGGTGGCCACATCCCACTCTGCACCAACTCTGAGCCTTGGCAGCCCCCCTGGCAATGGCTCAGCAGGGGGCAGCAGTCACCACAGCTATGATGGCTGCAAGAATGGGACCAGCCCCGAGTAGTAATCCAGTGAGAAACTGGGAGGGGAAGGCTTGGGTGGGTTATGTTGCCCCGCCCCCTTACATCTGAGGTCAGGCACAGGGGCCGTGGCTTGGGGTGCACACAATGGAAGCTCCCAGGCTCCACTTTGTCCCCCAGGAACCTGACTTTGCCCCTGGAGCCACTCTGGGAAGATCATCTAGGTTCCAAGTTCCCTCCCTGGCATCTCTAAGTTAGGGCTGAGAGAGATTCCTGCCTGCAGCCTTGGAGAAGCCGCTGCCAGTCTGTGCAGACAATACTGCGCTAGATGGACCAATGGTCTGACTCAATATATGAGAGCATCCTATGTCCCTATGTCTAACCGACTGTGGGGTTCATGATCAAGATCACTACTCCATGTCCCCTTGAGGGCTAGACCCTGAGGCACAGAGGGTGGAGCCTACGAGCGAAGGGGTGGAGCCTGTCAGAACAGGTGACAAAACCTGCAGGCAATTGGTTATATTAAAGTTTAGAAACAACAACCCTCCAGGTTCTCCTTTGAGCTAAACTGCAGTGCAGTATTATGCATTCCTTTTCACGTGTTTTCAAGACCGATGTATATTTTGATGTACATATACAGCTGTTATATCTACTAGTATCAATGCTCCATTGCTGCATCTCAGATAAATAGTGAGAAAGGCAGTACAACTGGGGTGGGGGTGGGGGGATGCTGGGAAAACTGATATGCTTCAATCTTTAGAATGGGAAGAGAAAGCTAGTATTGGGCCTGGTGGAAAATAAGTTGGTTTCACAGGGACTTAATCATGACTACATTTAGCTGGATTAGGTCCATTTGCTCTAAAGCACATCTTATTGCTTTCTGATGATGTTACTTCCAAGTAAGAGACTGTCCTTGGGTGTAGCCTTAGCGATTTTCATTTCCAAGAGGAAAGGCTCCCATTAAGAACAAGGCAGGGCTGCCATCGTAGTCAAGGAAGTTTAGCCAGGGTTCATGAGTGATGGTTCGCATTGTGACATTGACTAAGTCGTCTCTGCTGAGGGCACAAGCACGCAGACAATCTCCATCACCACTTTCCCATTAGAAATCTTGATCTCTCCCGAGGAAGGCGAGAAACGAGCCAAGCTCCCTTCATTACTCCCCAGCCAGCAGACAGTTTGAGAGGGAGGATATTACAAATGTCACTCTTGCTGCTTCCAGACAGGCCAGGGATGAGATGAGCCAGAGAGGAGGAGGAGGAGGAAGAGGTGCGAGCCCAAAAGGAAGCTCAGTTTATATGGCAATGTTGCCGCGTGGCTCCACCTGGCTTATTTCCTTCCCATTGTTTCATCTGCATGATACTAACAGGGGAAATCTCCAGGCAGAAGTACTAGAAGATGCAGAATGGATGGGCAAAACCTTTCCCTATGTTTCCACAGATATTTTCTGGTTTCCTGCACGCTGGCATTACGTGTTTGGAACAATGGGCTGCAATAGTGGGTATGCAACCCACATTATTGCTGTGCATTGAATGCACACTTTTACCCTTAAGCGGCTTAATTGCACATCACTTTCCTTCCTTTAGAGCACAGGATAGCTCTAAGTGTGGCCACATAGATCTGAATTACTGGGCTCCTTCTCATGATCAGCATAGAGGTAAGATGCAGCCACAGAGAGGTAGGAGACAGCAAATCCAGCTATTGCTGCTTGGGAGAACTCACAGGAAGCCCTCCAACTCAGCCCAATCAAATATGGGTAGCCTGACTTTTTAACCTAGATTTTTACCGAGTTAGGACAAAATCAGCAGTTGCCCTACTTTAGAGTTTGACCATCTGTTGAATTTGCTGGCTAAAGCTGTGCTTGGCAGCTGGCAGCCATGTTCGTCATAGAGTTGTGTGGCTAGAGGGGCCAGAGGAGAACTGTTGCTATACTCAGGGCTGCCTCCCTACTGTGAGTGTAATGCAGAGATTCTCAAAGTTGGGTCCCCAGATGTTTTTGGACTTCAACTCCCATCATTCCCAGCCCCAGTGGCCTTTGTTTGGGGATTATGGGAGTTGAAGCCTGGGGATTATTGAAGTCTGGGGACCCAACGTTGAGAATCCCTGGTGTAATGCATAATGGGATTCTCCCCTCAATTCTTGGAGGACCAGCTCCATTTAAAAAAGAATAGATCCTGCAGCTGCCTGAATCATGTTTGGGGTGAGTTAGAAGTCAAATGGAGGCTCTACTCATCTGTGGGGATCAAGGTAGGAGTTCTTTCCTCCCCAAACCACCCCAAATGGTCGTGTGAAAGACCTTGGTTCCTCATTTGACTGTTTTGATTTTTAAAAATCACTTTGAGCATTTTAAATGAGGCTGCCCATGCTGGCACATCAACAACTGAAGCCCTGCTCTGCCCCATCAGAAAGTGGGTTCAGGAGACAGAGCCTTCTAGATCACAGCCCCAAGACTGTGGAATGCCCTCCCCAAAGGCCTGCCAGGCTCTTTAACAGCATTTCAGTGAACTGCTAGAACATTTATATTCAGATAAGCATTTGTTGCCGGCATTAAACACACACACACACACACACACACACACACACACACACACACACACACACCTTTCCAAATGACGACTCACACCTGCTTTGCTGCCCTTAGGGTAGCAGGGAGTTCATACGAGGGAGGGATTTCCCGAGACTTCAGTACAGTAGCAGCAAGGTGCCATTCAGCCAACTGCTTTTTTTCACTACAGTTCATGATGATTGAGCCTTTAGTAATTAATATAAGTGTGTTACGAAATTTGCACTTTGGTAGAATGTTGAAAATGGCAGTGAGGTGGAGGTGTGGCTGGCCCTTCAGCGCACACCCCTGCCTTGCCACCTCCACTTTTGTCCCCACCAATCAAAGATCAAGGGTTAGGGTTAGGGTTAGGGTTAGGGTTAGGGTTATAAATAAAAATAAAGGCTCAGTGGCTGGGAAAACATACAAGAGCGGCTGCACTGCTGTTCCCACCACTTCTGCTGCTTTGCCATCTCCTCCTCCTCCTCCTGCTCTCCTGCTCCTCCTCCTCCCTCTGCTGCCCTTCTCACGTGGGCTATTGCTGACACGCGGGTGGATTGGTTGTCTTCTCACACGCACATGTGAGAGAAGAAGCAACCTGCCCACCCTGTTTCCAGCAAGAGCTGACTGGGAATGGTGACAGGTACACACTCCTCCTCTGCTCCTCCTTGGTTGTATGTCATAATTCGTAGTTGGCTCTTGCCACTAAGAGGTTGGGTGGGCTTCTACTTCTTTCACTCATGCACAAGAGAAAATGACCAATCTGCTTGCTCGCCGACAGGCACCCAAGCAAGGTGGGCAGCGGAGGCAGAAGCTAACAGGCCCCATCCACCCCCAGCACAGTACTTCCAGTGACTGTTGCTGGAGTCAGTCTATGTTTCTTTTTCGATTGTGAGCCCTTTGGGGACAGGAAGCCATCTTACTTATTTGTTTGTTTGTTTGTTTTTGTAAATTCTCTATGTAACTGCTTTGGAAACTTTTGTTGAAAAGAGGTATATAAATATTTGTTGTTGTTGTTGAGGAGGTGGTGGCAGGGAAGGCAAAGGCACAGCAATGTGAACGGGCTGGTTTACTCCGATTTATGCTTATTTACGCTTATATGTGCTTAAGGGACTTTTGATATGCATGTCCTAACTTGTGCTAACCTAAGCCTCTTCCTCCCGCAGTAAAGCTCACAGTCTGCAAAAGAGTCTGATGATTTATTATTTTAATAACTGTTTTCCTTTTTAATATAGGGCTAAAGTGACCCCCCCCCACTTCATTGTCGTATTTTTGGATGGCAAAATGGGGAGTCATTTTGCCAAACTGGAGGAGATAAAGGTGAAACCAGGGTCCACCAGCAGCAGTAGCTGGATGAATGATGGCACATAATTATGTGTGTTGTTTGGGGGGGGGGTTCGGGGGGGTGGCATATACCAGTTGCCAGGGGAGTATTAGCACTGTGAAACAGGGTAGTGGTGGTGGAAAATGGGAACTGGGGTAATTTTGGCCCCCAGATCACTCCCCAACTGTCCCAGAATTTGAGCTGAAAGTGTTCAGATGAGTCTTGGTCTGATTATAACCTGCTGGGGGTGAGGGACTGAACAGCAGGACAAATAAGTGTTAAATACATACAGTACAGAAAGGTGAGATAAAATACTTTGATAAATCATGTGCATGTTTGGTTTCATTAAGTAAAAGCATGAAGCCATAAAGAAGCCACCTCATGGTTCCAAAACTAATATTGTCAAACGTGCTGCTTGTTTGGGACATTTATTTGCAAATGGTGAAGGTATATTGTTGCATCAGAAGTTCTCTGAATTTTCAAAACAAGTAGTCACTCAATTTGCTGAGCCACATTCCAAATGGAATTGGGGTGAGGAAGGGGAATTGTGCAACACTGCCTTCTGCCCGTGTTCAAAGTGTCTAAGAGACTAGAACTGCAATTCTATGCAAAAGTATTGTGAGTAAGCCCTATTGAAATCCACGAGACTTCTGAGCATACATGTATAGCAGGGATTCCCAGCTTTAGACTCTCTGAAGTTGTTGGACTACAACTTCCATCATCCCCAGCCAAAGTGGCCATTAATGGGAGTTGTAGCCCAACAACATCTAGGGATTCAAGTTTGGAAATCCCTGGTGAATAGGACATTATAGATCTCATTAAAATTCAATGCCACCATGTCCTAATAATTTGCATGGGTGTAACTGTAATCCTTCCTCCCCCTTCCTTCCTCCCCCCGTGTCTCTCTCTCCCTCTCCCTCTCTCTCTCTCTCTCTCACACACACACACACACGTACATTTGGGGCAGATAGCAAAGCAAATTCAGGAGCACAGTGTTACAGTGGTCCATATTTACATTAAAGAAGCAACAGTAACGGACACTTCTCGGAACAGGTTCCTTCAAACATTTAGAAGCAACAGTACAGGATACTACCATATTTGCAATAATGAAATATCAACACTTGACTCAGTCTTCTTCTATTGATATTAGTTCAGATGACACAGGATATTTTGCAGGCAATCTTGGTCTTAAAACTCCAGTTTGCTAAAGCATAATCTACACATATCACTACCCTGGAATAATCATTAATTAATTATGGCCATGTGTCCCAACTCCAGTGGGCAATGTTTGGGAATGAAAGGGGCCAAATGAAAATGACATTATAAACATGAAATCTGTCCTAATCGGGAGGGGGTGCTCAGTCTCAAGTTCTTCTAGAGCTCTGCCCATGATATGTGTTGATCTTAGCTTGCACATGCCCTGGAATGCTCTTTCTCCTCCTGCAGCAGCATCAATGCCGATGGTGTCTGTTGGGGAGGGGGCTGCAGAGAAGGCTGGGAGAGCCACAGAACTCCATCCTAGGTGTGATGATGGAGTCTCTTAAATTAAATTGTTGTAGTGCAACATTTTATTCCCCAATCTTTATCTTACTCAAGCCAAGCTCTTCAGGGTTATAAAATAGCTCTCAACATCCCTCTTTCTCTCTGGGTTGTCCCTCAGGAAACAGACAAATAAATAACCACACTCACAATCTGTGCGAAAATGAAATTAGGAAGCCATAAAGCAAGGAGGACCATACCAAGCACTTCAGAGGGCTCTTTCCCCTTCATTTTCTTAAACTTAAAGGGGCACAGAGCAGGTTTAGAACCAGGGATCTGGAAAATAAGACCTATGAGGAAAGCTTGAATGTGTTGGGAGTAATTATTATTATTATATTATTATTATTATTTACATTTTATATCCCACTCTTCCTCCAAGGAGCCCAGAGCGGTGTACTACATACTTAAGTTTCTCCTCACAACAACCGTGTGAAGTAGGTTAGGCTGAGAGAGAAGTGACTGGCCCAGAGTCACCCAGCAAGTATCATGGCTGAATGGGGATTTGAACTTGGGTCTCCCCGGTCCTAGTCCAGCACTTTAACCACTACAGCACACTGGCTCATTACTCATACAGCAGAGTATTTCAGGAGCTAACTCCCATTGCAGCAGAAGTTAACAGGGTCTCGGGGACAACAGCTTGTAAATGATAAGCATGGAGATTCATGTAAGGTTAAACTAATCTATTTTATTCTCCATGCTGATGGGAAAGATCCATATCTCACTGGTGGCTACATAGTGGTCGGAGAGAGACCTATAGAAGCATGGTGCTCAGAGAGAGAGAGCTAGAAGCCTTCTGGGAAGAAAAAGAAGAAGAAGAAGAAGAAGAAGAAGAAGAAGAAGAAGAAGAAGAGGAGGAGGAGGAGGAGGAGGAGGAGGAGGAGGAGGTGGTCATCACTCCCAGGAAGTCCCCTGCTGAGTACACTCTATCAAGTGTACCTCAACAGGGACCTTAACAATACGAGCACTTCCTCAATGGGACTAAGTACCTGGGAGTGGACAGGCTCTCCCTCCCTGGAGGTCTTTAATTAGAAGTTGTACAGTGTTTGGGGACGTTTTGGGATGCTGCAGCTCTGGACTCCCTGCCTCAGTTAGGCCATTGGACTAGCTGGCCTGCCAGGCCCCTTCCATCGCCACCATGCTCCGTATGAGTGCCCTTATTGTGCTCCAAGCCTCATTGCTGTGTGGTGATACCATCAGCAAGGGTCAAAGCTTTACTGATGTAGTCCAAAGGTTAAAAATCTCCCCAAAGGTTATGACTGAGTACCTCCCTCTAGGCTTCCAGTGCTTCAGGGCTGTAAGTCGTCCTGATGTTTTCTTCTGGATGCAATAAGCTGTAATATTATATCTAGTGCTGTGAGTTAAATTTCTCATGGGAGCTCCACAAGTCCACAAGTGGCCATTTGGTTTTGTCTAATTGTGAGGTTACTTTGAAGGTCCTAGTCCAGATTGGGGAAAAGATCAGAAGCATTTCAACAGAAGCCCAGACAATTTTGACAAGATAAATTTTCAGAAGAAATTGGCTCATTCATGAGCTGCCACTGATTTTCATGTAAAATAAATGTTGAGGTAATGCATTTGTGCTCAGAGAAACATCTGGAGACTTTGAAGGAAAGGAGGAAGAATTCTCTTAAGACAAGTGATATTTTCCTGAGAGGCGTGGGTGTCCTTCTACACATCTATATTGGGAACCAGATTTTGAAAGGTGCAACCAATGCCATTAATTGGGGGTGGGGGTTAATCCATAAAAGAAAGCGTTGCTGAAGGCAGAAGATCAGGTGCCAAAGCAAGGATCAGGCTGGAACTTGTTAAGCCACCATGTTTGGCCCTCAGCAGCTAAGCCGTCAGTTCTCACTGGGTCAAGGATAAAAAAAACCCATCTACCACTATGTCTCCTATTATGCTGTCACAGCATAGACATGCAGTGAAAGGAAGGGAGTGGCGGGGAAACAAAGCAGTTAATCTATTTCATTTTACTGATCACCATCAGGAGTTCTGGATGGACAATTTCATGTCATTATTTTGTCCCCATCTCATAAAGTTTCATTTGCTGCCTTTTTAAGCAAATGATGACTCCAAATCAATTTGTCACACAATAGTTCTCCAACACACTAAACAGTGACGATTGCAATCCCCGGCTTGTTTGAAATGAGTGGCATTTGTTGGCTGTACTCTTCCCCCTCCTTTTTGACTCGCAGGTTGAGTTAGAAACCTTTAAGTAAATAACACGGGCTTCAAAAACAATCGCCTGGCATCCAAAGCTTGCAAAATAATAACAAAAACATTCCCTGTTACCGCTGTAAGTGGGGAAATCCAATTATGAGACGTCAATAGTTTTCTCCTTCTTTCCCCCCAATTGCTTCAAAGAGATTCATCTGTGTATAATTTTTAGGTTGATTTCATCGGCTTTGTTGGAATGAGACAGAAGTCGTGTTGCTGGGATGGGACACTGCCCTTCGGATCTTCTTCCACCCCCCCACAAACACATGCCATGATCGATATCAATTTTCAAATGTACTATTGATTTCACTAGCCCTTAATTTCAAGCCAAACAATAGTTTCTTTTGTAATTTCCATGCTGCCATCGCTGCTGACCTGTATGTTGTCAAATAATATTGATTAGATATGAAATGAAAGGAGTATGGAGGATTGTGGGGGGGGGGGAGAGGGAAGAAGGGAAGGAAGGGAAGGAAGGAAGGATGGGAATTAGAAACTGGAATTCTCTTATTAACCAAGATGGGGGAATGGGCTGGGTGGGTGTCTCAATTAATGCAAAAGTTCTGCTGCCATTCTTCGTTTGGGATACCTGCAGTGTGATGGCCCCTGCGGGGGGCGGGGGGGGGGGGTTGATGCATTTCAGGAGCAAACAATATCACTGGTATTATAGCAATTCCTTTTATGGGAAGATGAGCTGCCTTAACCTAACCATTGAAAAAGGAGGCTGGACAGCCTCCTGCTAATGTCACCTTGAGAGTCATCTTGAATACATATGCATCGTTGGATTAGAGTAGGCCACCGTAAAACCCACCGAAAATATTTTCTTCTGCTCTTTCATTTCTGATATGAAGCAACGGGTTTCCACCACGTTCTGCTGAGACCCAAACCTCAATGATTTCTGCTGCCATTTCTTCATTGCTGCAAATGGTTCACTTCAACTAAAGGTCCCAGATCTTTCTTTCATGCATGTGTCTCTTGTAGTTGCACTGCATCATAGGCTTGTGAGCCTTAAGACCTGCATCCCAGTCCAGTAGTCTTAAAACTGCACAAATGGCTCTTCCACACTCACAGTTCACTTGTGAGAAAGCAAAGGGGTTGGCACCAAACACTCAGGCAACGGAGCAGCTGTCTTCTTTCCACATGAATGAAGAGGATTTGGTGCAAAAGGAATCCAATATCATGAGAATAGGTGTGATTTGACATACAAACAAACATTACAATATTGTGAGGTCTAAGTAATGTTGTTTTTGTTCTTTCTTTTCCATTTTCTTTTCCAGGAGAAGTTCTATATGGTTTAGCTGTCATTGGCTGAGAGAGCTCTGCAGAATTACCAAGTCTTTGCAATTCTTATTTAAAAACAGAGCACAGCTAAACTTCTTCAGCAGCCAGCAGGATCCCAGAAAGCAACTTGTGCATGCTCTCCAAAGCTGCATTCCCAGTTCCAGCTAATTCTATCTGGAGACCCTCATTTCTCTCTTTCTCCATCCCTTTCCATTCCAAATGATAAATAATCCTGCTTTCTGCTCTCTCTCCCCCACTCCTCCCTGAGTTAGAAGGGTGTCACCCACACCAGGCTATGATTGTTATCTTTGCAAACACTGGACAGGCATTCATAACTATAAAAAGACCATCTTGACATCCGCTCCCATAGACAAAACACCACCTGAACTATTTGCCAGCATATGAGCATGGTTGATAAGCAAATGAGCTGAATGCATGATGGATTTCAGAATGGCCACCAAGAGGTATGTGTTTCATTGAACCACCAAAAATGTTCCCATGTCTGTATATACAGATTCAACTTTTCCAGCCCACAACTTGTCTATGCTTGCACAGGTTTAGGATAGCTATAGTTGTGCTGGAGTCGGTGTCAACACCTGGAGACCACAGAGCCCTGTGGTTGTCTTTGGCAGAGGAGGGGTTGACCATTGGCATCTCCCATGCAGTATGAGATGATGCCTTTCAGCATCTTCCTATATCGCTGCTGCTCGATATAGGAAAGCTAGCTATAGTGTGATTTTATCCCAAAAATGAGTGGTCTACTGCTCCTTTAAGAGCCCTGGACACAACTCCTTAAGAGCCCACAACAACATTTCGCAGATGCAGGGGAGTGGTGCATCTTGGTGCATCATATTGCTTTAACATATCACTTAATCTTTCACATATGGAAATAGGACACTCTTGCAGATGCAACACAAAATGCACTCAGACTCTCCTCTCCACAGACGGCTCCCAAATATGTCTGGGCAAATTCCCCAAAGAGTTGAATGAAGAAAGGAAGACAGAGTGGATGCGACTACAGCTATGAACATGAGGTGGCTCAACTCTCCAGAAAAGGACTGACAGCTTGAAAGTCGGGGGGGGGGCTGGAATCCCATATTCTCTGGACAAATGCATTTTTTGCCAGTCCCTAACTTTGTGCGGTCGATGAATGGCATTTCTTCACAGTTTTATCAATAGAATGTAATTCTGGACAGATCATTCTGTCAACAAGGAACAACATCAAATCATTTTGTCCACACAAATAAATCACTTGCTGTTTATTACTTCTTTCCTTTAGGGGTTTTTTATTTTTTTTAACACAAAAGAGGACTTTGAAAGCGAATTCTCAAACAAAGAAAGGCCAGGGGCAATTGTGGCTGTGTGGAGCTTCATGCAATGTCTGGTTGCCAGTGCCTTGAACCTTCTTAAAAGCCACATTCGCATGATGTCTGCAGGGTGAGTGAAAGCATGTAGAGGGAGGAGAGGAAGAGGAGAAGGGTGGTTTACCCCCTCAGTTACACGATTCACTTCTACATCCCCAGGAGAGATATGATACTTCATACACGACATACCTCTGAATATCAGTTGCTGGAGAGCATGATGGGATAGGGGCACACCGTTTCCTGCTTGTGCACATCCCACAAGCATCTGCTTGATCACTGCGGGGAAGAGGATACAGGATTAGGAAGGTCTTTGGTCCGCTACAGCAGTCTCTCCTTGAGCTCTTATGGTTCTGAATTTAACCGATTACTAGAAATGTGGCTTTAAATTGTTATAATATTTTAATGATTGTTTTAATTTGTTTTATGCTGTAAGCTGCCCAGAGATATTAGTTTGAGGTGGTGTGATTGGTTGAATGATTGATTGATTAAGTGCCATCAAGTCGGTGTCGACCCTTAGCGACCACATAGAGAGATTCTCTCCAGGATGATCTGTCTTCAGATTGGCCTTTAAGGTCTCTCAGTGGTGCATTCATTGCTGTTGTAATTGAGTCCATCCACCTTGCTGTTGGTTGTCCTCTTTCCTTTCCTTCAACTTTCCCCAGCATAATGGATAGATAAATAAATAAATAAATAAATAAATAAATAAATAAATAAATAAATAAAATAACACAACTGTACATGCACAGGGTTGTCTCCACAGGACTGAGACCCAGAACAGCCAGGTTTCAGATGGCAAGGAGAGACCCCCTATGTGTGCACAGTTGTGCATGCAATGGCTCCGTGAGGTCCTTCAAGTGAGTGAGCATAGATCTCCCTCTACCTGCATTCACTCATCCGGATTATATCATGAGACTATGGCTATATCCCTTGTTCAGGGTTTCACAGGTTCTGGGCCATGGGACAATGGCCCACAGCCTGCAATTTGAAGACATCAACCGTTCTTTCCACTGCTAGACCCAATGTTTGTGTGTGTGTGTGTGTGTGTGTGTGTGCGCGTGCATGAGTGCAGATAAATATCCTTGACGTTCCTCATGCAGTGATGATCTGCAGAGCTACATGGAGAGCTGCCTTCTATCTTGGTATCTCCCACCCCTGTCTAGAAATGCCAGGAAGGGGGTGAACCTGGGACCATCTGCTTGCATGTTCTACCACTGAGCTATGGCCCCTGATTGGCAGACTGAAGGTTAGTAACTTACCCTGTTTAGGTGGGTGAGTGAGGCAGCAGCTGGCATATCCAGCTGGATGACAGCAGGGTGGAAAACGCCCCTCACTATTTGGGTCAAAGAATGATTCTGGTTTGTTTGTTGGTTTGTTTGTTTGTTCTCTCTCAAAGTGTCTGAAGGAAAGGAATCACTTTTGCCTGCCCTATCCACTTTGTTTGCTAGGTGTCACTGACTAATTTTGGCAACATGCATCTACATTCTGGGAGTTGGGAAAGAGGAGGAGGAGGAGGAAGAAGAAGAAGAAGAAGAAGAAGAAGAAGAAGAAGAAGAAGAAGAAGAAGAAGAAGAAGAAGAAGAAGAAGAAGAAGAAGAAGAAGAAGGTTGAACACTTCGAAGCACATGAAGGGTGAAGGGAGGCTCACCAGAAACAGCCCTTGTAGCTGTCCAGCTTGAGGGAAAGGAAAGAGAGCCCATTCAGAGGCCGAATTGTTCAGCCCAAGGTTGGCTGACTCCAGCAACCAATATTAAGAGGGGTACAATTCTGAATTGTCTGGAGAATCCAGAGATTTATTTTTATTTTTATATATACAGTATGTATGCACACACACACACACACACACACACACACACACACACACTCCTGATATTTTATCTTTCTTCTCCTTTTTTTAACACTAAGAGATATTGCAATTGTCTATTTTAATAGCTGTTTGAAATTTTGTTCTTGCTGTAGTTCACTGGAATTATGTCTGGTCATCTGTTGTTCTATCTGTTATAATAGGTTTATCCCAATAAAAGATGTACTCCTTAATCTTATTTTTGTTCTTGCAAATGATGCTTCTGATGCGGATACAGCTTAAGACAGTGAGCAAAACAGGTTGACTTTATCTCAGCGAGGAGAGCCTGTGGGGACTTGGGACTGCTTCCTTGTGTGCGTGTCTTCTAGCTTTCTTACTCATCCTCCATCCATTCCTTCCCTTCCCCCTGACTGTTTCGACAGGCCTATTCCATGCAAAAGGTGTGTGGGGGGGGGGATTCTGCAAATGCCTTAGTGTTTGCTTATTGTTCCTTTCCCCGAGTCCCCAAAGAAACATCAAAGTACAAAGGCAAGGAAACAATAGTGAGCAGGAGAGTTAAGCAAAAATAACAAGAAAGCACTGCACCAGGGGGACCGTCTTCAAGGGGGTTAGGCAGCCTTCAGAGAAAGTTTTAGATCTCTTTTTTGTTTGTTTGTTTGTTTGTTTGCAGTTTTCAAATTGGCATTGTTTGTGTGAATTCAGGGAGCAGCAGAGAGATGGGGAAGCAGAACAAAAGCAATGCAAATTTCCGCAGAAGACGTTTATCACGGCATGCCGCCGGCAGGGCCACCTGGTTGCTGGAGTGGCAGTCCGCTCACTGCGAAAAGGACCTGCATGAAGAGGACAGATAAGGCGCCCAGTGCAAGGCCTTGTATGACGACCGGAACTAAAAGAGTCCTTGAGCTACACACCCAGACGCGGACGCAGATCCAGCCAACGTCTTCTGCTGCATCAACCAACATGATGCCTGCATGCCAGCCATGTGTCCGAAAGGTGCTCCTTCAAATGACCTTGTAGCTGTTCAAAGCAGCCCCATTTGGATGCCTTATCTTGCTCTTTTCGAGGCAAGCAACAATCCTCTTGTTCACCCAGCCTGCTACAGCTACAGCAAGCCTGCCCTCTTGCTGACCCAACTCATTTTTATTTTCACAGATATTAGAATGCTGTCTAAAAGAAGGGGCGAGGGAGGAAACACAATAAAACCCAGGTGGGGGCGGAGAGAAGGAATGTCAGAATCAGGGGCATAGCAATGCTGATGCCCGCCCCTGTTCAGCAGTAGCCTGTTCCCAGCCAGGCTCGGCAACGAAACTTCATGTGTCAAGCAGGAACCACTGGTGCCCCCCTCTTGTTTAGTATTGCAGAGCTTACTTGTAAAGTAAATGTTGGGGTGCTTCTAGCTCTAGTCTAGGTGCTTCTAGCTCTAGTCTATGAACATGTCAAGGAAGAAATATTCCTTTTGCTTTAAAGGCAAAACACGAATATGTCCAGGCAAGGTTTACAAGACCCAAATGAACTCTAAGAAGATCTTCTAGGATACAGAAAGGCTGTGCACACGAGCCGCAAAACCCAGGCTAGGGCAGGGGTTGGCTGCCCATGTGCACTGCCAGGATCAAGCCTGATCCCAGTGCTGCCCTCATGGATATCCCAACTTTGCATCAAAAAGTTTGGACCGAATATCCAAATACCCTGGACAGAATATGCCAATGGCTATTAATTCACATGGTTTTAATAACAGGTTTCATGGTGGATTGGTCTATTGGAAGCAATCATTTGCCAGACCATTTTGAAGTGGTACCACAGTTGTGTGATTATCCTTTTCTAGACAGGCCGTGAGCTTCTGGGGCCCTAAGAAAGGCTGGAGAGACATCGGAAGCTGCCTTATACCGAGTCAGACTATTGGTCCATCTAGCTCAGTGTTGTCTGCACAGATTGGCAGCGGCTTCTCCAAGGTTGCAGGCAGGAGTCTTTCTCCGCCCTATCTTGGAGATGCCAGGGAGAGAACTTGGTACCTTCTGATGCTCTTTCCAGAATGGCTCCATCCCCTAAGGGGAATTTCTTAAAGTGCTCACACATGGGAGACATGTAGTCTCCCATTCAAATGCAAACCAGGATGGACCCTGCTTATCAAAGGGGAGAGTTCATGCTTGCTACCACAAGACCAGCTCTCCTCCCTTGAGTCCCTAATCTTGTGCCCCTCAAATGGTTTTGAACTATCACTCCCAGTGAGTGTCCACTCTTTGGCATCTGTGACTGCTTCTGAAAAACAACTGAATACCTTTTTATTTGTTCAGGCATTGACCTCTTAGGGGCTGCCAGGTTTCTCAGCTCTCCTGCTATTCTGTTTGGATTGTTTATGGCTTTTTGGTGTTTTTATTGTTTTAACCAATTTTAATGTTCATATGTGATTTTTATGTAGTTTTATTGAGGGGTGTTTTTTTTTTTTGTAAACCGCCTTGGGATAAGTTTTATTAAAGGCATCATAGAAACTGAACAATCTATCTGTTCATCCATCCATCCCCAGGCACAAGGGCCTTTGGCCAGGTGTAGTCCAACAGCATCTAGGAACCAAGGAAGGGACCCCTCCTGTGTTAGGGGGTCTTGAGCAAGCCATTCCTCCTCAGCTTCAGCACCCCAGTTTATACTCCAGGCAGGGGCATAGCTAGGCAAGAGGAGGCCTGTGTTCATCCCTCTCTCTGGCAGCCCAGAGAGGGAGATAATGAAGAAAATAGGGAGGGATGGAACTGGAGGTTACTCAGGAGCTGGGGGCCCGTGTTCTTTGAACCCTTTCGCTCAATCATAGCTACGCCCCTGACTGCAGGGCGGTTGTAAGGGTTACGTTAAGATGAGTCATGTGAAGCATTTAACATTGCTCAGATGCTTCTGTTCTGCAGGATCTGAGACAGCTTGCAGGGAAGACAGATGTTGACTCAACAAGGTCCCAAACTCCACTGAGCCCTCATATTCACAATCAGGGCCTGGTGACTGTAAGCTGCACCCTTCAAAAGGATCATCCAGGGGTCATTTACCAGAGTGACACCCCCTGCCTTGCATGGGAGGCACTGCTGACCAGCCTCAGAAATCATTCTATGCTTTCGTGGTTTGTTTTATCCAGACATCGAGTCCTTCCCAACGACCTGGGATGCCAGAATTTTATTGTCAATGTTGTTGCTGTTGTTATAGATATCGTCGCAGAATATAGGCTGTTCCCAGTAAAGCTGCTTTTTGTAATTGGCTGATGGTGATTTCTGTGGCCCCTATGGTGTTGAGGTGCTCTTCAAGGTCTTTTGGAACTGCATCCAGGGAGCCAATGACCACTGGGATTGTTTTGGTCTTTTTCTACCACAGCCTTTCCATTCCAATTTGTAGATCTTTGTATTTTGTGATTTTTTTCTATTTCTTTTTCTTCTGTTCTGCTATCCCCTGGTATTGCTATGTCGATTATTTTAACTTGTTTTTCTTTCTTCTCGACTACAGTTATATCTGGTGTATTGTGTGGCAGATATTTGTCTGTTTGTAGTCAGAAGTTCCATCATATTTTTGCATCTTCATTTTCTACAACTTTTTCAATTTATGATCCCACCAATTTTTGGCTACAGGTAGCTTGTATTTTTTGCAGATGTTCCAGTGTATCATCCCTGCTACCTTGTCATGCCTTTGTTTGTAGTCACTCTGTGCGATCTTTTTACAACAGCTGATTAGGTGGTTCACTGCTTCTTTACAAAGGCAGCACTTGCGGTTTGTTGTGGATTTTTCTACTTTTGCTCTTATTGCATTTGTTCTTAGTGCCTGTTCTTGTGCAGCCAGTATTAAACCCTCTGTTTCTTTCTTCAAGTTGCCATTCTTAAGCCATTGCCAGGTCTGGGTGATGTCTGATTTTCCACTTATATTGTGCAAATATTGACCATGCAGGGGCTTATTTTTCCATTGTTCTGCTCGGTTCTTGACTTGTTCTTTCTTGTAGGCCTGCTTTCTTTCATTGGTGTTGAATAGTTTCTGGTTCTTGACCATCTGACGTGGATCTTCTTCACTGTCCTTGATATATTCTTCAAGGCCTCTTTTCTCCTCCTCTACTGTTTGATGGACTTGCAGCATTCCTCTTCCACCTGAGCTGCGAGGGAGGTATAGCCTATCGATATCACTGCGGGGGTGCAGAGCATGATTGATGGTCATGATTTTCCTGGTCTTACGATCTAGTGTCTCTAGCTCTGCCTGGGTCCAGTCTATTATTCCTGCAGTGTATCTGATCACAGGTATAGCCCAGGTGTTTATGGCTTGTATGGTGTTCCCGCCATTGAGTATGGACTTTAGGATTTTTCTAACTCTCCTGATGTATTCACTTCCTATTTTTCTTTTAACTTCAGCGTGTGCAATGTTATCAACCTGGAGAATGCCCAAGTGTTTTTAATGTTCTTTCTCTTCCAGGTTCTTGATGTTGCTTCCATTGGGCAGTTCTATTCCTTCTGTTTTTTTATTTTTCCTCTTTTCATTATTAATGCAGCACACTTGTCTAGTCCAAACTCCATTGCTATATCGCTACTGAATATACGGACAGTGTTTAGCAGTGATTCGATTTCTGACTGGGACTTTCCATACAACTTCAGATCGTCCATGTACAGCAGATGGTTGATTTTACTTGATGTTTTAGATGTTTTGTATCCGAGGCCTGTTTTGTTTAGTATTTGTGAAAGTGGGGTCATGGCGATTGCAAACAACAGAGGGGATAGTGAGTCCCCTTGGAAAATGCCTCTTCTAATGCTAACCTGTCCAAGTGTCTCGCCATTGATTGTTAACTGTGTACTCCACATGCTCATTGCTTTTTAAAATAAATATCTGAATGTTTATTATTATTTCTTGTTTACACAGTCAGACAGATGTTATTGACTGGTTTGTCTTATCCAGACATCAAGTCCTTCCCAAGGACCTGGGATGGCTGAATCTTATTGTCAATGTTATTGCTGTTGTTATAGATATCGTCGCAGAATGTAGGCTGTTCCCAGTAAAGCTGCTTTTTGTAATTGGCTGATGGATTATTATTTTTATTTTTACATTTATATCCCGCTCTTCCTCCAAGGAGCCCAGAGAGGTGTACTACATACTTGAGTTTCTCCTTCACAACAACCCTGTGAAGTAGGTTAGGCTGAGAGAGAGAAGTGAGGGGCCCAGACTCACCCGGCTAGTTTTCATGGCTGAATGGGGATTTGAACTCGGGTCTCCCCGGTCCTAGTCCAGCACTCTAAGCACTACACAATACTGGTTCTCATATGTACATGATGTCTCTGAGGCAGGATGCCTCTGAATACCAGTTGCAGGGGAGTAACTAACCCCTGCTAACTTGGCAAAGAGGCACCTTTAACTGTGGTGATTCTCTTTATTGAGCAGGGGGAGAGTAACTGGCCCTATTCACCCCCTGCACATCATCCCTCCAGTGACTGTTGCTGGTGTCTATCTTATGTTTCTTTTTAGATCGTGAGCCCTTTGAGGACAGGGATCCATCTTATTTATTTATTATTTCTCTGTGTAAACTGCTCTGAGCCATTTTTGGAAGGGTGGTATAGAAATTGAATTAACAACAACAACAACAACAACAACAACAACAACAACAGGAAGGCAGGATGAGCCTCAGAGGCAGGATGCCTCTGAGTACCAGTTGCAAGGGAGTAACAGCAGGATAGAGGGCATGCCCTCAACTCCTGCCTGTGCTTCCAGCAGCATCTGATGGGCCACTGTGCGAAACAGGATGCTGGACTAGATGGGCCTGGGGCCTGATCCAGCAGGGCTGTTCTTATGTACATCAATTATATGACATATAACAAACTGTTCTGGTGTTATGATCAGCCACATCTGTATTCTTTTCTATGATGTGATTGAATCAATGGCCCATGCATGTTGAACATGGAGGCAACCTGCACATGCAGCAGTTCTGAAATCAATCTTAGAAATTCTCAAGTGAACCTGGAAGGTAGCCAGAACAGAATCCAGGGCAGAACAAATGCACACAACAATAATGGAACGGAACGGAACAGGGGAAATCTGTTCATTCCTGACACTTGATATCTGATTATGGCTTCTCTGAGCTTTTCATAGTCTGGGCCAACTGAGAATTCCTACAATAAAGGAAGCGAGAACATCGGCAGGAAGATGAGGGTGTTTTTTGTAGTTATCTGGGCCTATTGACTGACTTGTGAAGGAAATCCCTCATCCCTGACCTTCATGAAGAAACATAAAGGGCATGTATTCAGGTTGCCTCTCACAAGCTAGCCCCATATGCTTTCACTTGTGTTCTTCAGCTAACTTTAAAAAATATATAGTGATGTCAATGTTTTATGTTGAAAGTTTTATTAGAAAAAAAACCATTTGAATACGCAAGGTGGGGGGGGGGAGTTGGCAGGTGTGGGGGGAAGAAGCCAATATCCTGCACATATGCTTCTAACAAAAGCAGATGCACAGCATTAGCCTCCCCGCTTCTGAAGTGCCAATATTCTTGCACAACTGCATGACCACTTTGACTGCTCTCCTCTTGCTCCCCTCCTTGACAACAGAAACATGTCCTTGAGAATTGCACAGGCCTCAGGGACATGTTTCTGTGGGTCGAGTGCTTCAAAAAAAAAAAAATCCTTTTCCTGCACAGAAGTGAAAGGCAGTCAAGATGCATTTGTTCACCCAGGCTTTTAATTAGATATTGTCTTAATTGTGTTTTTAATACTTTTAACATTTTAAATTTTAAATTGTTGTAATGTTTTAACCTTTTTATTTGTTGTTTTTATTATTTTGTACTGACCAGAGACCTGCGTTTTGGGCAGTATACAAATGTGCTAAATAAATAAATAAATAAATAATGCAATAATAATGGCAAATATGAACTTAAGAATATAAGAACATCCCTACTGGATCAGGCCCATCTAGTCCAGCATCCTGTTTCACAGAGTGGCCCACCAGATGCCGCTTGAAGCCTAAAGGCAGGAGTTGAGGGCGTGCCCTCTCTCCTGTTGTTACTCCCCTGCAACTGGTACTCAGAGGCATCCTGCCTTTGAGGCTGGAGGTGGCCTATTGCCTTCCAAATAGTAGCTGTTGATAGACCTCTCCTCCATGAAGTTATCCCAAGCCCTCTTAAAGCCATCCAGGTTGTGGGCTGTCACCACATCTTGTGGCAGAGAATTCCACAAGTGGATTATGAGTTGTGTGAAAAAGTACCTCCGCTTGCTGGTCCTAAATTTCCTGCCAATCAATTTCATGGGATGACCCCTGGTTCTAGTGTTATGTGAGAGGAAGAAGAATTTCTCTCTATCCACTTTCTCCACACCATGCATGATTTTATAGACCTCTATCATGTCTCTCTGCAGTCGACTTTTTTCTAAACTCAATAATCCCAGGTGTTGTAGCCTTGCCTCATAAGAAAGGTGCTCTAGGTCCCTGATCATCCTGGTTGCCCTCTTCTGCACCTTTCCTAGTTCTACAACATCTTTTTTTACATGTGGTGACCAAAATTGTATGCAGTACTCCAGGTGTGGCCACACCATATTTTTGTATAAGGGTATTATAACACTAGCTGTTTTATTTTGAATCCCCTTCGATCCCTTGCATGGAATTGGCCTTTTTCACAGCTGCCGCACACTGAGTCAACACTTTCAACGAGCTGTCCACCATGACCCCAAGATCCCTCTCCTGGTCAGTCAACGACAGCTCAGATCCCATCAACGTATCGTTGAAGTTGGGTTTTTTCGTCCAATGTGCATCGCTTTATACTTGCCAACACTGAAGCACATTTGCCATTTTGTTGCCCACTCACCGAGTTTGGAGATATCCTTTTGAAGCTCCTCACAATCCATATGTAAAATAACATTGTAGAGGACAAAAAATGTTTTGGTGTGTACAATGGAGGAGCAGCATACTTTTCTGATATTTTGCCCCCCCCCCTTCAGCATATTTTGCTGCTATTTTGCCCCCCTTCCTTCTTCAGGATAAACATGCCCAGTTCCTTCAGTCTCCTCTTTTAGGGCTTGTTTCCCAGTCCCCTGATAATCTCTTTTGCCCTCCTCTGAATATGTCCCAGTTTATGAAGGACATCCTTCTAGAAGTGGAGGAAGTGGAAGAAGAAGTGGAAGAACTTATTGAAGTCTAGAACTGGACACAGTGCTCTGGATGAGGTCTCACTAGTCCAGATAAATTGGAACTGTCATTTCTTGGTACATGGGACCTATGGTTTTATTAATGCAGCTGAGAATTGCATTATGTCATGCCCTTACCCTTGGATAGCGAAAAGGAGGAGGAAGTTGGCAACCCTCCAGCAGAGCAAGAGGAAGAGAGTTCATTTGTCAGGCTGCAGGAAGAAGCTGAGGCAGCCCAAGTTGAGGCTGGAGGTCCGAGGGGCCATCAGAAGCAGACAGGCTGGCGGGGGGAGGGTCAGCAGTCACACTCAGAGCTGCTAGAAGTATAAGCAATAACCCCAGAAGAATGAAGGCGTATCAAGCATCAGCAACAGCATGATGTGCAGCTGCGGCCTTTGAGACAAAGTGAGCATCTCTGTAACAAGGCAGATAAATGCTGAATTTACAGCAGCTGGCTGAGGGAGGAGGGCTATTAGCCAGGCACTATAAATCTGTCAACAGACCACGACCAAGTTGCTAGAAGCAACGTGTCATTCCTGGAGTGTTGCTGCAGCCCCAGCCTCTGACTCTGAGGGATTCCTGCTTTGTGTTGGCTTTGGAGTTTCTGGCTGTTCCTGGTCAACCCTTGTTCCCTGCTCGTGACCCGTCTGCTGTGTCCATTCACCATTTCCTTCCATGGAGGAGGCCTTGCACCTTGTTGGGCTCTGGACCCATGGATATCTGGTGAGTGAACCAGGTTGTGGGGGCAGGCATTTTGAACCAGATACTTCCAGTAAAGTGTTATTTTGTGTTTTGTTTTCAGACCGGGAGGAACTTCCAGTGGCCTTGGACGCCAGACGGATAGGCTCCTGACACATTAGCCCCTTTTGCAGCTGCACTACTTTGCTGACTCATGTTCAGTTTGTGATGTCTGCAGTCCCAACATCATTTTAAAATATGCTAGTGCCAGGCAAGTTTCCTTACTCTGTCACACCTGAGCCTTATCAGCTATCTTCAAGGAGAAGTGCCTCAATCAAGATTTGTTTCACATCTTTTTACAAAGCTTCTTGATTGTAAATGTCTGGAAAGCGGAATTAGTGGTTATTAAGGACATTATATGGCACTTCAAAATGCTCCATCTGCCTTTGCACAGTTGTACAAGATGCTAGAATAGTTTGAATGCTGTTGCACAAAAGAGGGCCATTATTTCCAGTGGCCCACTATTGCACAACCACATTTGCACTATTCTAGCATCTTGCACAAGAGTGCTCTTGTGCAACTGTGCAAACACTCTGTTGCTAAGCAGAGAGGGCATTGCACAGTAAGGATGTGTGCAAAATGGATTTTGCATTTTGTTTCAAGTGCGAAACAAAACATTTTGTCAAAATAGTGGAATGGTTAAAAAATTGTTTAAAATTGCCTACATTTTGTAACCCTTCCTTGAAAAACACTGCAGAAGCACAAAGTAAATGGGAATCTGTCCCTCCCAACACAGATTTCAAACCAAAAATGGCCAAAAAAGCACAACTGACCCAGAATTCACTGCCAGCCACAATGCCTGCCATTTGCACAAGTTGTTCTCTCTCACACAGTTATGACTTCTTACTTCCCAGCATTACAACAGCTGCCACGGCAGCACCCTTAGCAGAAAGCATAGCCATAAGCTCAACTACAGCAACTTCAGCCACATTTTGACTAAGTACGCCTTGCAAAGCAGATTGCAGAGCAGATCTGAGCAGTGGGTGTAGCACAAGTTAATCCCAAGGCCAGACATTGAGCTCATCATAGCAATCACCAATAAATATTACACACACACACACACACACACACACACACACACACAGAGAGAGTTGCCACTGTCCATTTCTCACCACAACACAATCTCACAAACAAAACAAACCACAACTCAAGGAATGCAGGCACCCAAGTTCTGCCTTTGTCAATCTAAGATCCAGCAAAGTTATATCTGAGATCCAGATAGTTATAGCAGCAATAGCATAGCAGCAATATAGCATAGCATATTATATTCTGTGCTGAGAAATCCACCAAATGAAACCTTCCTTCAATCTTGATGTATCTTCTTCAGAGAGGCTCTTTCTGCCTCCAAATCCCTATGCATTATGAAACTCCCTCATTTTGTGTTCCCCACTTCCTCCAGCCTTCCTACAGCCAATGAGGGCACAGTTGTCCATGACAACATTCTATTTGTATGATAACAAGCCAACAAAGAAGCAAGCAGATTGCAAGCCATTCGGAAGCCAGTGCCAGAAACCCAATCAGCAAGGGAAAGACAGACCTGCAAAATGGCACTCAAAGCATTTCGATCGAAACAGAGTTTTTCTGCTCTGAGCTTGAAACAGGCCATTTATTTAAAGGGTGTTCTGCTTTGAGCTCAAAACACTACAAAAAGCCCATTTTGAGTCAAAATGTTTGATATCAAAACATTTTGATACTGAAACATTCTGAACATTCCTATTGCACAGTATATCAGCCTCTGTCTTAGACGTAATCCCAAAATGGTACTGATTGAATACACAAGAGAAGCTTTATTAACTGATCACTTTTAATTAGCCACCCACGTCTTGATGGTTGCAATAAAATGTATTTACATAGGAATCGGCCTTATACTGAGTCAGACCATTGGTCCATCTAACTCAGTGTTGTCTACACTGACTGTCAGCTGCTCTCCAGGGTTTCAGGCAGGACTCTTTCCCAGCCCTACCTGGAGATGCCAGAGAGTGAACCTGATACTTAAGCAGATGCCCTACCATTGAGCTATGGATGGACCCATCCCCAAACATCATTGAATCAAGATAAGTCTTGATTCACTTTCCAGTAGTGAATCTTTATGAGATCACCTGACATTATGTGTGTGTCAGTCTGGACCAATATGAACAGTTGTAAGGACACATAGGGACACCTCATCAGCATAGTTTGTGATGATGTCATCCACCTCAATTCAAGATGGCAGATGCATAAACATATGAGGTACTAGTGGACTGTCAAACCAGATTGACAGTCTGCAACTTCTGGACTGTAACCGATTTGAACCAAATTAGGTACAGTTGTAGTGAGTGATACACAAGGAGAGCTCAGTGGTGTAGTTTGTGATGATGGCATCCACCCTGATTCAAGATGGTGGATGTGTAAACATTTGAGGCCCAAGTGGGCTAACTTGTGAACCACCTAACCAATATGAACCAAATTTGCTACAGCTGTAGGGACACGGAGAGACACCTCAATGGTATAGTCTGTGATGATGCCACCCACCCCAATTCAACATGGCAGACTTGTAAGGTGCAAGTGGGTTAACTTGTGGACTGTCTAACTGGTTTAAACAAAATTTGGTACATTTGTTGTGAGTGATATATAGGGACACCTCAACTGTGTAATTTGCAATTATGTCTTCCACCCTGATCCAAAATGGCAGACACGTGAATGTTTGAAGCACAAGAGATCTAACTTGTGGACTGCCTAAACGATTTGAACCAAATTTAGTCCAGTTGTAGGGATAGTGAAAGGAAAGTAGGCAGATAATTTCTTACTGGAACAACTTGTTTATTGATTAAGTTGTACTTTGTCTGCAGCCTTTATGATGAAATGTACATATTAAAAAAATTCAAAAGGAAATGGCACAATGGACAAATTCATTCAAATAATGTTTTTTAATTAACTATTAGCATAATAATTTCCAAGATGATATTCACTCATTCTCATATTTCTCACTTTTTAAGGAATTTCTGGTGAAACCTATCAAGTATTAGTGAATATATTTTCTGGGAACATACTGAATATAATGAGGTAATTAAATTTGTGGATTATTTACTGATGTGGTTGTTTATGAATTCATCTGCATAAAGCTTCAAATATTTTTATATGGAAAATAAATAAATAAGTAAAAAAGCTTGGCAGACTCAGTCATCTTGAGATCCACAAGAGATCACCTGTCAGAAATGCTTCAAAATTTTTTTTTGTCATCTTCTATTTTCACATGTGGAAATTATACCATACAAAAGTCTCTTTTTTTGCTTCAGAGTGTCACAATGTTCAAATTTTCATATCAGTATTTTACATTTCTTTCATTCTTCCTGGCTTAATTGTAGGTTATTGAATACATCCAGCTTCTGATTATGCCTTTCACTGATCTGAAGCACTGCTGAATACACTTACATATAATGGATAAAACTTTGCTTAAAACTTTCCCACAGTTGCTTTCTTCAGCCATTCAAATTTGGTTCTGAATTTCTCAATTTGCATGGTTCCACCCAAACCCCGTCTGGTACATTCTGGGCTGGTTCACACATACATAAACTTCATTTCCATTGCTTGACTGCTGAGCACATGGCAATTCTAAGTGGAATGTGTGAATGATATCCTTTGAAAAGAATTTTGCTTGAATTTAGTATTTATTGGTTCCATTTCTTTCTTAAGATTCCTGGGTGGTAAACAAGTAAAAACAATCATAAAACTTCAATAAACACACTTTGAAATAAAACAGACATAGCAATAACCACTAAAGTAGAGCCGGGGCTATTCATTCACCAAAAGACCAGATTAAAAAGGCAGTCTTCAAGCTCCTCCATAAGATTGGGAGTGAGGGAGCCATGCAGAATCTCATTTGAGAGTGAGTTCTGTAACTTGGGGGCAATCACTGAGAAGTCCCTGTCCTGAGTGCTTCCCAATTGAGCTTCAACAGGTACTAGCAAGCAGTGCAGAGCCCTCCCAGTTTACCTAGTCAGGTGGTTAGATTCAGTTGAACATGAGCTCTGCAGGATCAGACCAAAGGTTCATCTAGTCTGGCATCTTGTTTCCCATAGTATCCAGCAAGATAGCAATAGCAATAGCACTTATATTTATATACCGCTCTATAGCCAGAGCTTTCTAAGCGGTTTACAATGATTTAGCATATTGCCCCCAACATTCTGGGTACTCATTTTACTGACCTCGGAAGGATGGAAGGCTGAGTCAACCTTGAGCCCCTGGTCAGGATCGAACTTGTAACCTTCTGGTTATAGGGCAGCAGTTTTACCACTGCGCCACCAGGGGCTCTTCCATATGTTGGAATCACAAGATGCCTCTGGGAAGCACAGAAACAGGAGAAGAAGGCCTACCTATCTTCTGCTGCTCCTGTACAATTGAAATTCAGTGGTGCACTGTCTTTGAACCAGAACGTAGTATAAAGCCATCATGACTATTAGCTGTCCTCTATAAAGCTGCCTAATTCACTTCTAAAGCCACATATACTAGTGGCCATCGCATCTTGTGGCAGAGTATTACATAGATAAATGACACACTTTGTGAAGAAATATGTCCTTCAAGGTTTTAGGTCCCCTCTCAATAACCTTTTCTATAAACTTAAAAGTTCCAAACACTGTAGTCTTCCCTAGGAAGGGAAGTGCTCCAATACCCTGATCATTTCCTTGTCTGCACAATTTCCAGTTGGATGTACAACATCCTTTTTAAGATTCACTGACCAGAACTTGTACACAGTCAAGAGCATGAAAACAGTTTGCATTTTCACAGCTGCCACACACTGGGTTGATATTTCATTGAATTATGCACCACAACCCTAAAATCTCTATCCTGGTTAGTCAATGGCAGCTCATACTCCATCAACATATATGTGAAGTGGGGGGGGGGGTTGCCCCTATGTGCATCCATTTGCAGTGAATCCCATTTGTCATGTTGTTGCCCAGTTGAGATATCTTCTTGGAGCTCTTCACAATTCATGTTGACCACCCTGAATAGTTTGGTGAATTCTGCATACTTGGTCACTTCACTGCTTACCCCTGTTTCCACAACCCACTTTTGCTACCCTCCTTTGTGAAAACTCTCCACTTGTTCCTACTTTCTGCTTCCTTTTCTTTAACCATTTACCAGTTAATGAAAGAACCTGTCCTCTTATCCCATAACGGCTTCATTGACTCAAGAGGCTTTGGTGAGAGACTCAGACAAAAGCTTTTTGAAAACCCAAGTCTACCATATCAACAGGATCCCCTCTATTTTGCCAACATTCCAAAGAGCTGATGGCTTGTACACATGAACGATCCTTCATAGGTATAATACCACTGGACATTCCTTTCAACTGATCTTTCTTCAAATATAAGTTCTTTCAGTTGAGTGAGTTGATGCATTTGGCTACCCATCACATAAGAACATAAGAACAGCCATGCTAGATCAGACCCAAGTCCCATCTAGTACAGCATCCTGTTTCACACAGTGGCCCACCAGATGCTGCTGGAAGCCACAGGCAGGAGTTGAGGGCATGCCCTCTCATCTCCTGCTGTTATTCCCCCGCAACTGGTACTCAGAGGCATCTTGCCCCTGAGGCTGGTGGTGGTCTTCAGCCCTCCAACTAGTAGCTGATGAGAGACCTCTTCTCCATGAAGTTGTCCAAACCCCTCTTAAAGCCATCCAGGTTGTTGGCTGTCACCACATCTCATGGCAGAGAATTCCACACGTTGGAATCACGAAATGTCCAGTAATGAAATATAAGAAATTGAGTTACATATATGCATGCGTGAGCCAAGTGGAAGATTCAATGATTCTGTATTTCAGGAAGCATCCTCCTCCTCTCCTAGCTACTGACCACACACCTCCTAAAGATGGAAGAGATGACATCTGTGCTTTACCCTTCTCCCTCCCTCAGTTCTTCCATTCATTTGAATTCCTACTGTAACTTTCTTGTCTTTGAATTCCTGAGGACTTCAACGACTTCCCTTTTTTTTGCCTCTTCACTTGGATTGTCTGAATTAATTGCTGATAGCTCCAATCTGCAGATCATTCGCTCTCCTCATATTTCTAAGAACTAATTACCTGTGTGTATAAAACGATGAAATCTCATTATATTTTCTTTTAAAAAAAATCTCCCATGCATTTCATTACATTATCCAATTATTGCTGTACTTGTACAGCATTATGTTACTGACCGCTCACAGGCTATTTACTACACAGATGTGTTACTTTAATTAAACAAATATGATTAGCTTCACAGGATGGCATTAGGCTGGGCCAAAATATACAGAAACCTGTCATTTTCAAACTCAAGATGCTCCGGGTCTTGTTTTCCAAAGGCATCAGCAATTATAGAATTACAGAAAAGCAGCATTGCCATATTACTAAGTCCAATCCCTGGTCTTGGGTCAGGCTGCCCATTGCCTCAAGGACCTCAGACAGATGCTTGCTCAACCTTGTCTTGAAGAGCCCTAGCCAAAGAGATGCAGCCGTCACTTTTTTTAACCCAGCCCCAAATTCTGCCTAAAGTGATATTTTAAGAGATGTTTAATGATGAATAAGCTTTGTTCATAACACATTTTGTACAGCATTAACAAGTAAAATATGCAACATTTCCACTGAACAATCATTTATCATTAAAACCACATTCTCCTCAAAGAACTTTGACGTATTCACATGGTAACAAAAACAAAAGAAGCCACCTTTTTGTGGATTTACCCGTCTTCTCTAACCAGAAATTCTGTTGTTGTTGTTGTTGCTGTGAAAAGTTAGCAGTTTTACAAAGATTTGGTACCAAACACCTGTGACAAGGAGAATTTGGAGGGGAAAAACAGACGTTTTTCCTAGGCAGAAGAAAGAGGAGGAGGGAGTTGCATGCAACCTAAAATCTACAGAAAACAGTGCAGGTAGTTATTAGGATCAATCTAGAGTTCCGTGACTGAAAAGGCCAACTTCCCACCACCAACAACACCAACACCACAAGCAGCTGTTAGGGGCTCTATTTGGATTAAGGCCATATGGGGACAAGAGTGGTACAGGGGGGATGCCAATTCTGCCACTTAAATCACCCCTCTGGCACTACTGTTAGAACAAAACCAACTTATCATTTCACTAGGTTTTGCCCTATGTGGTCCTAGTATCAGGGGAGGGCAAACTTGGCGCTCCAGCTGTTGTTGAACTACAACTCCCATCTTCCCCGGCTACAATACATTGTGGCTGGGTATGATGGGAGTTGTAGTTCAACAACAACTGGAGGGCCAAGTTTGGCCATCCCTGCATATGCAGCTTGCCAGTGCTTTCCATGTTTCTCTCTCACCCCGCTGCTGCCATATGGGTTACCAAAGTGCACCACTAAATAAATGCACAGATTAAATCATGGTGCAAACCTGCATTCAATGTGACCACACAGCCTATCAAGATTCCTCAGCATCATGTCTTTGGCATGTTCTAAATTTAACTCTCCCACCAGAAGGTCTCAGGCTCAGTAACAAAGTTTCCATTGCATGGACTGATTCACATAATGCATGTGTGTGTACATCCACCTGATTCCTCAGCTTTTATTTACCTGCAGCTGAATGTGTGACAGGGGTGCAGGCCGAGGGAAAGGCTGAGGAGCAACTCCTGACCGATATTCTGCAGGGGTGGGGAGAGGAAAGAGGAGAGGAGAGCTGGTCTTGTGGTAGCAAGCATGACTTGTCCCCATAGCTAAGCAGGGTCTGCCCTGGTTGCATCTGAATGGGAGACTTGATGTGTGAGCACTGCAAGATATTCCCCTCAGGGGATGGAGCCGCTCTGGGAAGAGCAGAAGGTTTCAAGTTCCCTCCCTGGCAGCATCTCCAAGAGAGGGCTGAGAGAGATTCCTGCCTCTAATCTTGGAGAAGCCGCTGCCAGTCTGTGAGGACAATACTGAGCTAGATAGACCAATGGTCTGACTCAGTATGTGGCAGTTTCCTATGTTCCTATGGTCCTACATTATTGGGGGGGGGGAAATACGTTCTGAGGGGAGTTCAGTAAAATGAGGAGGGAACTCCTCTGATAGCCTTTAGAAAGTCTTTAAGGACGCATCTGTTCACCCAGGCCTTTAATTAATATCGGTTTAATGGTTTTAATGCTGTTTTAAAATATTGTTTTGAAATTTTTAAATTGTTGTAATGTTCTAAACTTTTTGTTTTTGTTTTAACTAATGTTTTACTTTCTGTTTTTATTTTGTTGTAAACCGCCCAGAGACGTAAGTTTCGGGCAGTATAAAAATATGTTAAATAAAAATAAATAATAATAATAAATAATAAATTCCGGGGAGGTCTACACTCTGATGTGTGAACTGACTCCATTGGAAAAATTTGTATTTAAGATGCTGTAATATAATCTGGAAATTCTGGGTGTAATGTTATACTGTCTCTATAATGTCCTATTCATATATTCAAGTCACCTCTGGATGTTGCAGTCTGCAAGTCATGAATATGAGCATGTGAACCAGTCCAGGCTATGGCCTGAAAGGCACATGATGCAAGATTGGTGTTCTTGCTAACCAGGTTTAGATCTGGTTATAGGTGTCTGGACCTCAACCCTCCATGGATGCCATCCGGATTGTCATGCTAGATTAAAGGAAGGATATAAATGTGACCCATAAAGTGCCTCCAATTCATCAGTGTATATGCAAGGATCCAAAGCAAAGTTTCCCCATCCCAGCAGCATTTGGGAAAACAAGACAGCAGGAGAGATACTTCTGGAGTCTCTCTCTTCCCACCTCCATGCTTCTTCCCAGCTCTGGAAGGATGTAAAGGTAACACAAACTCCCTCATTGCATCTTGTCCTGTAATTAGGGGGTCGGACCTCTGCTCACAGGGTATCGATCTGCTGCCGTCTGCCTGTAGCTCATTAGGTATTCTTTCATTGTTTCCTATGCAAATTAAGTTAATGAGAATTAGGAGCATAATGGAGCCCATTCACCGTTCTAGTTGGTGGAAAATGGGTTTGACTACCAATTTTTCATTACAGCTGTTTTGTAATTACTTTGGAGCTCTCTGAATTCTAATCATGCTACTGAGCTGCTCTGACAGATTCTTCTGAGCAACCTCTGCTCACACATGTGCGTACATGCAGATACACACACACACACACACACCCTTCAAAATTTAGGTATTTGTGATCTGAAGTCTAAAATAAGGTTTCTGCTGGGGAGTGGGTGGGGAGAAATCCCTTGTTGTTATTTCTCACAACAGGTGCATATACTTAAATGTCCATATTTATCAGGATCAGTTCAGATTTTGTAATACCTTTTCTTGGTCAAACACGGTCTGTATTTTGCCTTTTAAGATGTTGGCTGTTTTTGTTTTGTTTTGTTAAATGCTCTAGAATTTTTCTAGTTTCAAGGTTCTCCTTTAGTTCTCCATAAGTTGTTCATGTGAGGGGCCAGATGGATGGTCGGATACATCTTAACTCTAGCGCACATGCATGTACAAGATGTACATGCATGTACAACATGTACAATGCAAACATGCAAGCAAACTGTTTTTCTTCAACCTTTTTTACTTATGAGGTCTTGCTGAATATGTTTGAATTGCCACTATTCCTTAATAGGAACAACCAGATCCACTGTGAGATCTAACTTTGTACGAAACATTTTCAAGCACAGTTGTCTTGATTTTTTGCCCTTAGACAGTTTGGAGGCAAACGCTGTGTTTTGGAAGGATGCAGAAAACACTTCCAGGCCCCGCTTTCTTACAGCTTTCTTTGAACCTGTTCACAGCCATTGTCCCCCAGACCTGCTGCTACTTTAGGGCCATTTAAAAACCTTTAACAGGGTTGTCTATTTCTCCTTCACGACAGGCTCCCAGCCAATCAGGGATCACAGCAGAAGCAAATGTGTTGCAAAGCCAGGTAGTCAATCCAAGTTGGCTGTATGGTGATGCCAGTGAGGGCAAAGAAAGCCACAGTGCTGGACCACTACCTGAAACCTCTCCACTTAGGTCAATGTCCATCCTTGCCACTCTGCTGGTAAACAGCAGCCAACAAGCCAGAACAGGAGAAAGGGGAGAGGGGAAGAGTGGCGAAAACTCAAGGGACTTAGGTAGGAATAGGAGGAAATCCTAATGCACATGAGAGGATGGGCAAGCTTGAGTCCAGCAGTGGCTGAGAGACCGTGGACCAGAGAGCAATATGGACAGTGAAGCTACAAGTCTATTGAGGAGAGAGCTAAGAACCATTGCAAACTGTTTAAAAGTTTGAATGTATGCCTAAACATGCAAATAATGAAATGTAAATAATATTATGTACATTAATAAATGCACACCTAAACATATTTAAATGTGATGAGCTTGTCTTTGCAAACCTATGCATCAGAATGATGGAATTGTCATGGAACGTGATTGGTTGCAGCTTTTTATGAATGTACAGTCAACGGCAAACCTGGTTTTGCATCTGAGTCTAATGCTCTCAGTTTCACACCATCCATTAAACTCAGCAAGCATTTCTAGTTGTTTAAAAAAATAATAATTGCAAAGTACACACTGGAGTGGAGGGTGGCCCTCCTGCCGGCTTAGTGTCCGTGCACAATGAGCCAAGTTGAGCTCGCACCAAAGTATCACGTAGCTGCCTAAAGGCATGGGGACCTCTGGAATCGTGCAGCTGCCCTAGTGCACTCTTGTGCAAACATTCCCCTTTAAACCACGAGGCCGCCTTCCACTGGCTGCACACCTGTTGTGCAAGTGCAGCCCTAGTCTGGAATGCAGGCTCCAGCCCAGCAGTCTTGTGCCAGCACGCCATAAGCCCGGATTGCATCCAGTCGCCAACAGGATTTGCAGCTCTCACACTTCTGGTAGGACTTGTGGAGCCTCTGGTGCAGACATGGAAGCCACGGTTTTCCATAGAACTGCTCCCAGCATTTCTGTGTTTATTTCTGTTGGCAGGAATGGGGAAACCTGCCGTAACACTGGTAGCACTGCCCCCGGTTCTCCGCAGCAGAATCACCGCTACTTCCAGGTCTGCAGCAGTGGCATCCCAAGGGGATGTTAGGACTGTGCACTGTTCAAGTTGGGCACTGGCGAATACGTTGCACAGGGAACCACAAATCCAAGAGCCCCTTACAAGCCACTCTACAACCCACCCATGCTGCTTGCAGAGGTGGGGCTGCTCTGTGCTTACTAAGCCCTGTGTTGTCACAGTTGCAATGTATCCCATAATTCCTGATGAGAGTAGCATCACAACTGCAATGACATACTGCTTGGTAGGCACAGAACAGCCTTGCGTAGGCACAGAGCAGCTTGGTAGCCCTGCATCTGTAAGCAGCATGAATGTGCTGGATCATAGATCTCGTGCAAGGAGTGTCTGTGGCCATCTCCTGGATCGCTGGTTTCCTCCCAAGCAGCAGGCTAGCCTTTGAACTGGGGCCTCGAAAATGTTGCACATGGGTTGGTTGAAGCTGGGCAGCAAATATTGTTCTCCTTTAAAGTTTACTTCCTGATTTTACACTTCTCAGTTTTATGCTGTGACCTTCCCAGAGTCTTAAGGATATGGCAATATTGAAAAAGAAAGCCCTACATAACAATAATAATCATAAATACAACAGCAGAGGACTAATAACTCTCTCGCCTAAGCACCTGCGTGCAGGATGGAGCGACTACTGAGTTCTTTATTTCCCCCCTCCTATAAGCCACGTTTTAATTGAACACAAAATCCAAAAGGTCAAATTCATGTAAAATTTAAAGGCCATTTTTATTATTTGACATGGAACAAATTGTAACTTTATATCGCCTTTAGATGCAATTCTGTTTGATGAAATTAGATTAAGCTAAAATCAAACACGCCCTTTGAAGGCATTCTGATGAAATGTTAGAAATATCTCAGAGTGGAATGGAGGAAGCTTGGGATTTTTTATTTTTATTTTTTATTTTTCTCCATAAATATCAAGGAAAACATTGGGCAGAAAGTACATTCCCCTCATTTGCATTAATACAAATGAGAACTATTAAGTTTTGCTGATTAGCATATTCATATATATGCTAGGTGCCACGTATTCAAAATAGTCTCTGATTACAGGCTTGGAGTATTACATTTAAAAACGGAACCTTTCAAACTCCAAATGCGCCTCTCATTATATTTCAGAACAGAACATAAATGGAAACAATTTAGAAACTGAAGGCATGGTAGATCCAATCTCTCCCCCCCCCCACTTTAATTTGCACAAAGCACACAATTGAAGGAAATTTTAAAGAAAAGAAATAAACATAGACAAATTTAAGCAACCGAATAAACTGGCTATTCATTTCCCAGTTTAATTAGAAAGACATTGGCTCGTGGACTGCAAATTCAGGGCAACATGCTCAACAAACGTTGACATTGGTGCAGTGACTCAAGGGGCGGAGTGAGGCTTCCTTACTTCTGGGCAGGCAATCTAGGCCTTCCACCAGAGCATCTTCACCTGAGGCCAAGACTTAACCTTGAAAATCACCCAAATGCCTACATCTGAGGAGACTCACACCTAGACTTTGCCAGACTGAAAAGAGGTGGAAGAAGGGACCACATTATCCTCCCAGACCAGAGCAGCCCCACCAACGTTCCCAGGCAGCCCACCGGTGCCTTTTGACCTTCCCGCCCTATCATTGTATTTGGGTAACCGGTACATAAGAACATAAGAACAGCCCTGTTGGATCAGGCCCAAGGAGGCCCATCTAGTCCAGCATCCTGTTTCACACAGTGGCCCACCAGATGCCGCTGGGAGCCTACAGACAGGAGTTGAGGGCATGCCATCTCCACTGCTGTTACTCCCCTGCAACTAGAGTAGACTCTGTAGTCTCTGTACAGTAGACTCTGACCTTGTCTGTGTAGCTCCGTAGTCTCCATGGCTGCCATATTGTGCAGGCGCCTGCATGTTTAGCACATGGCAGATGCTGTCGCATCGTTCTAGTGGCAGTTGTGAAAGCACATGCTTGCACAAATGCTGAAATCGTGCAAGAGAGTTGCATGATTACACGGCCACATGGAAGAGTGGCCATGCGACTGTGCAACTCCCTCATGCAATGGTGGCCATTCTGCAAGTGTGCGCTTTCATAGTGGACGCTAGGGAGAAGCAGCACCACCTGCAGTGTGCTAAATGCCTGCGGGAGGTTGCGTGTCAACAGCAACCATCCTTCCGAGGTCGGTAAAATGAGTACCCAGAATATTGGGGGCAATATGCTAAATCATTGTAAACCGCTTAGAGAGCTCCGGCTATAGAGCGGTATATAAATGTAAGTGCTATTGCTATTGCTAACAGCCCAAATTTTCGCCTATGCTGATGCCCTCTCACTCCCACTATCTGCCTGCCCACCAACCTGTTTCTCTAAATTCTTCTTCCTGCTCCCTTTGGACAGACCCTTCATTTCAGTCACCCCTGCTTTCACCCTCCTGAGCTCCCCTGATATAAGGACTTGCTTCCTAGGTGCTTCCTAGGTCCTCTTCACTTCACTTCAGCCCAGCCCTGGTCCTGTCCCTCCTTAGACTCACAGCACTGTCCTGCACTGACATCTAGCTGTGTGAGGGCTAATCCATTCTTAAACTCAGACCCAGAGGTGACCTCCAAGAAGGAAGACCACTGTGAGCCCAGCATATACTGGGAAGAAGGTGGGGTGTATGTGTGTGTGTGTCCCAGTGCTGAGCTGTGAACAGCAGCCACTATGTGGCACACAGCTAGAATCTGGGACTAGAGAAGCCAGTCAACCACTCAATGTTCAGGCATCAAAACCAGCTGCTAAAGTTCAGGACCATACCAGGGGTCAAGCCAAGCAGACTGAGCAAGCAAGAACAAATGCACCAGCAGCAAGGAGATCTTGAAAATAATGCAAGACATTGGAATTGCTTCACACAGGAAGCCTCTTATAATGTCTGCAGCTAAGGAAATAACAGACCTCATCAGGGCGTGGCCAGCCTGGAGCCTGGAGACCCAAAGCTGCTGCAGTGCAACAAGTCACCACAAGGGGCAGTGGTAAGCAGTCCCAACTTTAGGGAACTCTGACATCCCAGGAGGCATCTCACCCGGGAGGAGGTCTGCAGAATAACGAGGCTGCATGCACGCATGCATGCACACACACCAGACCTAGGCCCCCGACAATTACTCCCAGATCCCAAGGAGCAAAGAGGATGAAGGGCCCAAGTGGAAGCCCAGTGAAGAAAGCACAGCACACACCCCTGGCAGCATCAAAAGGCCTTCCATAGTCAAGCACTCGCCATGAGGAAGGAACAAGAGACATTATGTTCCAATGCTCAAGGGAGGGGGTGGACAGCAGAGAAGGACAGCTAGGGAAATGCCTATTTGGTTTCCTGGCTATTGCTGGTGTCCCATCTTTATGTCCAGCCCCTTGTTCAACCCTTTGTCTGGACACTGCACCCTCTTTATGCCCAGCACACCTTGCCTAGGACCTGCTTCGGCTACTCTTACCATGCCAGCTTCACTGATATGTTGCAGAGTTGATCAAAAATGGCCCCTCCTCTATGCACCACCTCCCCTGCCCCGGTGTCGACCCCACCGGGCCTCCCTTCATTGTCACTAGTTTCTGTCCCTCCTGCTTTCTCTTTAGCACCAAGTCTGGGGCTGAAGTGATAGCAGGAGAGAGACCAACAATGAAGAGAGGGCAGTGGGGTGCTGCACTGCCAGCTGGGGTTGGAAAAGATTGGGATGGGGCCCCCGGAAGCAGGCGGAGCATGCCAGAAGAGTCAACTCTGGGTGGAGCTAAGAGCTGGAAAGGGGGGAAACAAACTGGGAGGGTGGTGGGGTGGCAACGCTGAGGAGGCAGCAGAAAGCAAGCCGGTGATGCCTACAGTGTGGGGCGGGGCATGGTACCCCCTGGTGGCTTGCCTCACTTTGCCTCACATTGCCTCACATGTTGCCTCACTTTGCCGTTACCTCACTTTGCCGTTACCTCACTTTGCCTCATGGGGGAGTCACCCCTGCACTCGTCCCTACAACATACTCCAGTGACAAATGCTCTGTGCACACGGACTGCAAAAGCGGAAACAATACCCAGAATCCTTGGAAATGTGCAATGGTCCCATGCCATTTGTAGTTGGGGCTTCTCAGTAGACAAAGCACTGTGAGGTCTCAGAGGTCCAAAATCTGCTGGTCTACCAGATGCCGGATTTGAAGGATCCAAAAAGGTTAGTGAGCTGAGGTTTGTTTCTTTTGCAGAAGATGGGACAACTTTTCTTCAGTGAGGCTTGTTCTCCTGTGTGGTTGTGAACTGCAGCCTTAGAAACATTTTGCACGAGTTCAGTTTACCCTGCTGGCAGAAGTTCTGTCCCAAACTGGTGAAAAGTGTTTTTAAGGCAAGGCTTCTTCGCCATAGAAAATATTTTAATGCCCTTTCCCATGTGAGTGGTCTTAAAGATATCATTTTAAAACATCTCCAAGACATGGACAGGGGAAAGTCACCGTGAAATCACCCCCCACCCACTCAGCCCCCTTTTAATAGGGTTGCAAATTGAGTGCTAAGCAGGATCTCGCCCACAAGTATCACTCCCTTTGGCAACCTTACCCAACTGTGCTGTTCTTGGTTAGTGTTCTTTAATGCACTGCAATGCACCCACACACATTAATTGCAGGGTGTATGTGCTGGACTTCACTAGACAGCTGCACAGAACAGTTGGTCCATAACGGCATCCATCTCTCTCAGTTCTTTGGCAGGAAAATTCCTTGGTTCCCCAAAATAATGTGAACTACAGGCGCTTCTGGTTCCTGTAATTGAAGTGTACATAGACACAGAGTCAGCTGTTTGACACAACTGGAAATAGACTTCTTTACTGTACTCAGTAATTTGAATTTATTTTTAAGACACCAGACTTGTGGGATTAACCCTTTCCTCCCAGGAGAGCCAAGCCGAGACTGCTTGCCTTGATCCGGGTGCATGTTTGTGGGTGTTGAGAAGCACCTCCTATTTTCAGCCTCTACTTCAATGCCTCTGAGCTTCTTCAATATGGTCCTGCTTCCGAGACTCTGTCTAAGTCTTCTTTGCTCAAATTTGGAGGGTATCAGGGCAAAGGTGGCAACCCACTCACCCCACTGCCATTTCCAGAGGTAGGGGCACCAAACAGGAGGGTGAAACTTGCTTCTGGAACTTGACCCCACCCCGCACACACTGCTGTGTTGCTCCAGGGGGCTTATAGAAGAAAAATGGTAGCTGCAAACAGTGGTCAGTGACAGGAGCTCCAGATACAGCAGTGAATTTAGCCCTATTCAGACATTACTTTGTACGAGTGTACAGATGTCTGTACACTTGTACATGTTTTTGTGTGAATGGTTGTACCTGCATCCATTTAAAAAGTGAATCTGAATACAGGACCCTCAAATGCATGATACATAGTAAGAAGTGTAGTGCTATACCTGTGTTCAGCTGGTACATGTGAATAACAGTGTACAGATCTGTACCTACATACACTGTACACTCATTGTACGGGTGCTGAATACTGTATAACTAGTTGACCTGGCACAGGGCATCTACGCCCCTAGTTCTCCCTGTTTCTTCCCCCCATCCCTTCAGCCATTCTCCCCCACCCCTCTTCAGCACCAGTTGGTTCTCCCCCCTTCAGCCCCAGTTCGTTCTCCCCCGGTGGCCAGCCTGGCCATCACTTCCTCTCGCTGACCACTTGCCTTCCTCTCCCCCTTCCCTCGCTTGCAAAATCACATGAGAGCTGCCACGCATGGGGTTAGTGAGGGGTATGCCTTAGAGAAATATACATATACTAGCTGACCCTGCACAGAGCATCTGTGCAGTCGTGCAATTAGCCTGTGGCATCCCCCCCGACAACTCTCTCTCTTGCTCTCTCCCCTCCCCACACACAACTCGCTCGCTCGCTCTCCCTCCCCACACACAACTCTCTCGCTCACTCTCTCTCCCCACACACAACTCTCTCGTTCGCTCTCCCCCCCACATAACTCTCTCACTCTCTCTCCCTCACAACTCTCTTGCTCATTCTCCCCCCAACTCTCTCTCCCCCCCCCCCACAACTCTCTTGCTCGCCTGTGTCGACCTGTCATTGTCCAACTGTCCTTCATTCTCCATTTCCCCGCTAGCAGGTGTGGTGGGCGGGCAAAGCTAATCACCTCCTTTCCTCCCCCCGCTGTCAGCCAGTCGCCTCCTTTCTGCCACATCCCCACGCATGGCCCATCTTGGAGAATTAATAATATCGATAGATAACGTGTGAATAGGACTTTTGTCCCCACCCCTGAACCTTGCACCCTGGATCCCTGAAAATCCCCCAAATGTCTCCCCACTTTTATGACCAGTAGTTTAAATGAGACCACAAAATTGGGAGGGCGATACTTGGGAGTAGGACAGGCCCTGGGTCTCTCACACTCCTGATCTCTACTTCTCCGTGGAGCCTTGATGTCTTCCTTTAATAACAACCAGCCAGCACACAGCATCCCGAATCATCCCCCTCTTTCTCAGATTGGCTTATCCCAGGGAGTTCTGAAGATGTACATTTCTTGTTTAATGTTATTGGGAAGCTGCTGAATGTGAAGGATGTGAGTAAAGTTATCCATTATGTAAATATCTGTCAAGTGGTACATTACAGACTGAGCAAACCTACCCAGCGTGTGATTAAGGCAGTGTGATTAAAGACATCAATGACTTTGTTGTACCTTTGTGTTAAAAGGAAGTTGTTTAAGGCAGGAGCTTCTTACATAATTTTAAGGGGCTTTTAGAGAACATTTTCTGGCCACCTTTCTCTCTCCCCCCCCCCTCTTTTCCTCTTGATTTTTTTCCCCTTTCTATGTTTAGATCCCTTGAATCAGAAGAACAAAAAACCCCTGAGGGATAACTTGAAAGAGGTGTTTTCTTACCTTCACACACACTGTGCGCTGGAAGGGGGCAAAGGAGGGATAATGCACACCTTAAAGGGGGGGCATTATGAAAAAGCTTTCTAAAAAGGATTTTCAAAGCTCTGATTTATTTACTTCATTTCCCTCTTTTGTTTATTTATGAATCGGCAAATGGAAAGAATTTGGCATGATCAAAGAAGCTGTGAAGCCAAGTGAGAGCCATGGTGCCAGTTCAAGGCGCTTGTTTGAAGAGCACGGAGGGATCACGGGTGCAGCACAGCTGACCTTTCAAAGATGATGGGGATTGTCTCAAGGCACGTTCACATTACAAACTTGAGACAACTGGCTTAACTGTCATGGCTTCTCTCAAAGGAACGAGAAATGAAAAAGATCCCCCGCCAAACTGCCCAATAAGAAACAAACATAACCTAGTCAAATAAATCTGTAGTAGAAAATATATTCCATGTGAGCAAAAGCAAAACAATGGGAAATACTGATGAAACAACTGCACACTCAAAGAGGAGCAATAAAGTCCATAACGTGGAAATGGGTAAGAAACACGAATGAATAAGTCCACACACTGTATAATCAAAAAGGAGCAATGAAGTCCATGAAGTAGAGATGGGTATGAAACATGAATGAACAGGTTCACACACAACGGTGATCCAGTGACCACTGTTTCAAGATGTCTCTTTGTCCTTGTTCACTTATTTATGTGGGTCAAACCAATAGACCTTTGAAAACCCGTATAATTGAGTATAAAAGTAAAATCAGGACAGGCAATCTTGAAGTCCCATTGACTGCACATTTTTTGGAGTTCAATCACAGTGTGGAAGGGTTGAAGCTTTTTGCTCCTTATCTATCTATCTATCTATCTATCTATCTATCTATCTATCTATCTATCTATCTATCTATCTACTTGCAGCAAGTAAGTACTTCAATGTGAAGCCTTCTGGATTTTTCATTTGAGCACGGTAGTTCCACATGGACTCAATGAGAAATTGGATTTTTCATCTTTTCTCCCTTCTTGCACAAGCATTTTATGCAATATGACCAGACTAAGAAAGAGTTTCCCCCCAGCAAGAGGTGCACCACAGATTGCACACCTTAATGCACAAGTACAAGGATGCTTGTGCTAGTGCAACACTGGTCTGAAACACAAGCTACCAATACAGTGAGCCTCGTTAGGGCCATATCCTTGCACAAGTGCAGCATCAGTCTGGATATCAGCCCATGATTTTCACTGAGTAAAGTGGGTAGGGGTGTGAGTGAAAGTTACCAGAAGAAGTTACCAGAAGAAACTTTCAAGAAAAGTTTCCAAAGCAGTTTACATAGAGAAATGATAAATAAATAAATAAGATGGCTCCCTGTCCCCAAAGGTTCATGATCTAAAAAGAAACGTAAGATAGACACCAGCAACAGTCACTGGAGAGATGCTGTGCTGTGGGTTGGATAGGGCCAGTTACTATCTCCTTGCTAAATGAAGAGAATCACCACGTTTAAAAGGTACCTCTTTGCCCAGTTAGCAGGGGCAGTAAACAGTAAACGAGGGACAAGACCAAAGGAAAGGAAGAAGAGGTGACCCAAAGGTGACCCAAAAGTGATGAAGCACAATGAGACAGTAAGGCTGTTCACATGAGCAGCCCGACTCAGGCTTACACAGCCCTACCTGCGTTGGGCTGCTCATGTGAAGTGCTGGATAGGGCCTCATCCTGGCACTGCCCCACTGAGTAGCCCGGACATTTGACCCAGGCTAAATGTAAGGTAAGAGGGAACATGCTCACCGTCTTACCCCACCTCCCAGTCGTGTAGCAGCACAGACCTCCTGCAACCCCATTTCAGGCTGCCAGCAGCCCAGCTCAGGGGAAGGAGCGCCCTGGCCTCTAGAATGCCTTCAATGCACCATGCAAGCAGTGTGGTGCATTGTGGGCTTTCTGGAGGCAAAGAATTCTTCCCCAGAACTCTTGCTTACTGAGCAGCCCAGGGTGTGGCGAGCAGGGCGGGAGCAGAAAATCATGATAAGAACATAAGAATAGCCCTGCTGGATCAGACTCAAAGCCCAGGTAGTCCAGCATCCTGTTTCACACAGTGGCCCACCAGATGCCGCTGGAAGCCTAGAGCAGGAATTGAGGGCATGCCCTCTCTCCTGCTGTTACTCCCCTGCAACTGGTACTCAGAGGCATCCTGTCCTTGAGGCTGGAGCTGACCTATAGCCCTCCAACTAGTAGCTAATGATAGACCTCTCCTCCAGGAAGTTATCCAAACCCCTCTTAAAGCCATCCAGGTTGTGGGCTGTCACCACATCTTGTGGCAGAGAATTCCACAAGTGGATTATGCATTGTGTGAAAAAGTACTTCTGTTTGCTGGTCCTAGATTTCCTGGCAACCCATTTCATGGGATGACCCCTGGTTTGAGTGTTATATGAGAGGGAGAAGAATTGCTCTCTATCCACTTTCCCCACACCATGTATGATTTTATAGACCTCTATCATGTCTCCCCACAGTCGTCTTTTTTCTAAACTAAATAGCCCCAGGTGTTGTAGCCTTGCCTCATAAGAAAGGTGCTCTAGGCCCCTGATCATCTTGGTTGCCCTCTTCTGCACCTTTTCCAGTTCTACAATGTCTTTTTTTAGATGTGGTGACCAGAATTGTACGCAGCACTCCAAGTGTGACCGCACCATAGTTTTGTATAAGGGCATTATAATATTAGCAGTTTCATTTTCAATCCCCTTCCTAATGATCCCTAGCATGGAATTGGCCTTTTTCACAGCTGCCGCACATTGAGTCAACACCTTCAACGAGCTGTCCACCACGACCCCAAGATCCCTCTCCTGGTCAGCTCAGATCTCATCAGCGTATACATGAAGTTAGGGTTCTTTGTCCCAATGTGCATCACTTTACACTTGCCAACATTGAACCGCATTTGCCACTTTGTCGCCCACTCACCCATTTTGGAGAGATCCTTTTGGAGCTGCTCACAATCTGTTTTGGATTTCACTACCTGAAAGAGTAGAAGAAGGGAGACCGGAGGAGATGAGCTGTGGCTTTTCATTATCAAGCCTCCTTTGCCGGACAGCTGGGAGCTTGGGAACTTCTCTTCCCCACCCTTCATTTGCTGGATGGATCAACTGAGCCCAGCACAGACCTGCTGCCTAATTGAGATCCTCCCTTCCCCAAGTGCCAATGCTTCAACACCTGCAGGCACTGAGTGTTCACATCTGCCCTACCCAGGGTCCTCTGCGAGAGGAAGGACTCGGGGGGCTATTTAAGGGAAGGGTTGCGGCAGGCAGCCGCCAAAGCTGGCCGCCAAAGGGGGCCTGCCTTTGGTGTCGGCTTTGGTGTTGGCCTTCGGTGTAGGGCTGAGGGTTGGGCTGCACTCTCTTCAGTTTGACTGTTTGAGGAGTTGCAGCAGTAAGTGTGCCAGCTTTGTCACTGAGATTGGGTAATGTGTCTGGGTCTGCCGGGAGATGGGGAGACAGGGGGTGCCTTCATTGAATGTGGGGCAGCTATTCCTGTGGTGGTGGGGAATAGAAGAAGTAACGTTGGCAGGTCAGCAGGCCGTTCCAGGGGAAGGGTGGTCAGAAATTTAATAGCCGTCTCCCCTTCTGGCTGTCCTGCCAGCTCTTTGACTTCGGGGAGCATTGCCAACAACCCATATAGCTTCACCTTGCTCCTCTGCAATGCCAGGTCGGTCCAAAATAAATCAGAACTCATCCATGATTTGATCATGGATGAAGGGGCCGACCTGATGTGTATTGCTGAGACTTGGCTGGGGGAGGCTAGTGGTCCAGTTTGGTCCCAGCTTCTCCCACCAGGATATTCTGTAGAGGAGCAGGTGAGGGGACGTGGGCGGGGATGTGGAGTGGCTGTGGTCTATGATATTTTCCTTACTAGGGTCCCTGTTAGGGTATTGGACCATATTGAGTGTGTGTACTTGAGTTTGGGGACCAGGGATAGATTGGGACTTTTGTTGGTGTACCGATCGCCCTGCTGCCCGTGTCCCTTACTGAGCTCATGGACTTGGTCACGGGACTTGCATTGGAGTCTCACAGACTTCTGGTGCTGGGGGACTTCAATGTTCATTTTGGGACCAATCTGTCCGAGGCAGCTCAGGAGTTCATAGCAGCCATGACAACTATGGGCCTATCCCATAGCACACTGCAGGTGACACACTTGATTTGGTCTTTTACTCTGATCAGGTTGGTGTTCCGTGGGTGGGATTTCCTGTGATTTGCCCATTGTCTGGATTTCCCCACTGGATGGACCACCATCTGCTTAAGGTTGGGATTACAACCACTTTCCACCTCCACAGGGGCGAGGGGCCTATTAGAATGGTCTGCCTGAAGAGGTTATTGAATCCTGCAGGGTTCCAAGAAGCCTTGGAAGGATTTAATGTTGGTTTTGCCAGTGATTCTGTTGATGCCCTGGTTGAGAATTGGAACAACTTGCTCAGCAAGGCAGTAGACACGATTGCTCCTAAGCGTCCCCTCTGACCCGCTTCAAAATTGGCCCCTTGGTATACGGAAGATCTATGGGGGCTGAGGCGGCAAGGTAGGCGACTGGAGTGCAAGTGGAGAAAGACTCGACTCGAATCCGACAGATCATGACATAGAGCACACTTAAAGATCTATGCTCAGGCAATACGTGCAGCAAAGAAGCAATTCTTTTCTGTCCATATTGCTTCTGCACGTTCACGTCTGGCGGAGTTGTTCAGGGTTGTGAGGGGGCTAGTATCTTCCCCCCTGCCTTGAACCAGAATTTGGAAGCATCAGTCACCTGCTGTGATATGTTTAATGAATTTTTCGCAGACAAAATCTCTCAGATTTGGGCCGACCTAGATGAAGACTCCACAATTAATTCGATGTCTGAATTGGAGGTGTCCAACAATTCCTCTTATATGATTCAACTAGATCAATTTCAGTTTGTGACTCCTGAGGATGTGGACAAGCTGCATGGATCGGTAAGGCCTACCACTTGTTCTCTTGACCCTTGTCCAACATGGCTTATTCTATCTAGCAGGGAGGCTGTTGTAGGCGGCCTGGTAGAAATCATAAATGTTCTCTGAGGGAAGGCAGGATGCCTCCTTGTCTCAAGGAGGCAATTATTAGACCTCTTCTTAAGAAGCCTGCATTAGATCCCTCAGAGTTGAGCGATTATAGGCCTGTCTCTAACCTCCCATGGCTGGGAAAGGTAATTGAGAAGGTGGTGGCCTCTCAGCTCCAGACGGTCTTGGAGGAAACTGTTTATCGACTCATTTCAAACTGGCTTTGGGGCGGGCTATGGGGTGGAGACTGCCTTGGTCGGCCTAATGGATGATCTCCAATTGGGAATTGACAGAGTGTGACTCTGTTGGTCCTTTTAGACCTCTCGGTGGCTTTTGATACTATCGACCATCGTATCCTTCTGGAACGTCTGAGGGGGTTGGGGGTGGGAGGCACTGTTTTACAGTGGCTCTGCTCCTATCTCTCGGACAGATTCCAGATGGTGTCGATTGGAGATTGTTGCTCTTCGAAATCTGAGCTTAAGTATGGTGTCCCCCATGGCTCTGTACTCTCTCCAATGCTTTTCAACATCTGCATGAAACCACTGGGAGAGATCATCAGAGGATTTGGAGCTGGGTGTTATCAGTATGCTGATGACACCCAGATCTAATTCTCCATGTCAACTTCTTCAGGTGATGGCATATCCTCCCTAAATGCCTGCCTGGAAGCAGTAATAGGCTGGATGAGGGAGAATAAACTGAAGCTGAATCCAGATAAGACGGAGGTACTTATTGTGTGAGGTCAGAACCCTCGAGGCTATTTTCATCTATTTGTTCTGGATGGGGTCATACTTCCCCAAAAGGAACAGGTCCGCAGTCTCGGAGTACTCCTGGATCTATACCTCTCCTTGGTTTCTCAGGTTGAGGCGGTGGTCAGGGGTGCTTTCTATCAGCTTTGGCTGATATGCCAGCTGCGTCCGTTTCTTGAGATCAATGACCTCAAAACAGTGGTACATTTGTTGGTAACCTCCAGACTTGTCTTCTGTAATGTGCTCTACATGGGGCTGCCTTTGTATGTAGTCCGGAAACTTCAGTTGGTTCAGAATGCGGCAGCCAGGTTGGTCTCTGGGTCATCTCGGAGAGACCATGTTACTCCTTTGCTGATGGAGTTGCACTGGCTGCCAATAGGTTTCTGGGCAAAATACAAAGTGCTAGTTATAACTTATAAAGCCCTAAATGGCTTAGGTCCTGGGTATTTAAGAGAGCGTCTTCTTCACTACAAACCCCACCGCCCATTGAGGTCATCTGAGGAGGTCTGTCTCCAGTTACCACCAACTTGTTTGGTGGTCACACAGAGATGGGCCTTCTCGGCTGCTGCCCCAAGATTGCGGAATGCGCTCCCTGCTGAGTTATGATCGTCCCCATCTCTGGCTATTTAAAAAAACCACATTTGAAAACCATTTTTTTACCCAAGCCTTCTCAGTTTTTTAATTTTTAAAAAATACTGTTTGTTAATTTTATGGTTTTTAGATTATTGTATTATTTTAACTTTTATATGTGTGTTATATGTTGCATTGTTTTAATTTTTATATATGTTTTAATTGTTAGCCACCCAGAGACGTATGTTTGGGCGGGATATCAATCAATCAATCAATCAATCAATCAAATCAAAGAGTTTGGTATCATCGGCAAAATTTGGCCACCTCACTGCTTACCCCTGCTTCTAGATCATTTATGAATAAATTACAAAGCACCGGTCCCAGTACAAGTCCCTGGCGGACCCTACTTCTTACCTCCCTCTATTGTGAAAACTCTTCATTTACATCTACCCTCTGTTTCCTGTCTTTCAACCAGTTAGCAATCCACACATGTACTTGTCCCCTTATCCCATGACTGCTAAGTTTCCTCAGGAGGAAAGGAGGCCCTGGGAAAGGAGGTCATGTGTACAACCTCAATTTCTGAGAAACAACCAAATGGTTCACCTTTCTGGTGGACAGAGTGATAGTCAACATCCAAGGAAGCTGGAGATCCATGCACAATGGACAACACTAGTGTTAGACATACAAAGCTTCCATCTGATTCTTTCCCCTGTCCCGCTAAGAAAAAGGGACAAAAGGTCCATCTACTCCAGCATCCTGCTTCATGCAGTGGCCAGTCAGGTACATCTGGGAAGCTCACAAGTGGGGGAAAGTGGGCAGCGCCCCTCCTGCAGGTGTTCCCTAGAATCTGGTGTTCACGGACATGCTGATCTGATCTGGATGGAAATATATAGCTATCCAAGATAGTAGCCATTTATAGCTCTATGCTTGCACAGAACACAGACAAGATGCAGACCCAGTCCAGAAGGATTATAGCCTTGAAAGTTCAAGATTTTAAAAAGGAAGCACCAATACACCTGGAGGCCTAGAAGAGAATCAATAGAATACCCAAGTGTGAAACTGGTTATTGGCATATGACATTTCTCAGGAGCACAGTCGGTGTCCATTGTGAAAAACCATTTCAGGAAGCCCTGTTTGTGGGATAAAAGTTACGTTTGCATTGAAAGTTCTGTCTCAGTACCAGCCTCTTGAGCTTTGCAGAATTCTTTCAACTAACTGGTTGAAAGACAGGAAACAGAGGGTAGGTATAAATGGAGAGTTTTCGCAATGGAGGGAAGTAAGAAGTGGGGTCCCCCAGAGATCTCTACTGGGACCGGTGCTTTTAAATTTATTTATAAATGATACAGAAGTAGGGGTAAGCAGCGAGGTGGCCCAATTTGCAGATGATACCAAACTCTTTCGGGTAGTGAAATACATAACTGATTGTGAAGAGCACAAAAAAGGATCTCTCCAAACTGGGTGAGTGGGCGACAAAGTGGCAAATGCGGTTCAATGTTGGAAAGTGTAAAGTGATGCACTTTGGGACAAAGAACCCCAATTTCAAGTATATGCTGATGGGATCAGAGCTGTTGATGACTGACCAGGAGAGGGATCTTGGGGTTGTAGTGGACAGCTCATTGAAAGTGTCGACTCAAAGTGTGGCAGCTGTAAAAAAGGCCAATTCCATGCTAGGGATCATTAGGAAGAGGACTGAAAATAAAACTGCTAATATTATAATGCCCTTATACAAAACTATGGTGTGGCCACACTTGGAGTACTGCATACAATTCTGGTCATCACATCTAAAAAAAACCCATTGTGGAACTGGAAAAGGTGCAGAAGAGGGCAACCAAGATGATCAAGGGCCTAGAGCACCTTTCTTGTGAGGCTAGGCTACAACACCTGGGGCTAATTGGTTTAGAAAAAAGACGACTGTGGGGAGACATGATAGAGGTCTATAAAATCATGCATGGGGAGGAGAAAGTGGATAGAGAGAAATTCTTCTCCCTTTCACATAATACTAGAACCAGGGGTCATCCCATGAAACTGATTGCCAGGAAATCTAGGACCAGCAAACAGAAGTACTTTTTCACACAACGCATAATCAACTTGTGGAATTCTCTGCCATGAGATGTGGAAACAGCCAACCACCTGGATGGTTTTAAGAGGGGTTTGGATAATTTCATGGAGGAGAGGTCTATTGACGGCTACTAGTTGAAGGGCTCTAGGCCACCTCCAGCCTTGGGGGCAGGGTGCCTCTGGGCACCAGTTGCGAGGGAGTAGCAACAGGAGAGAGGGCACGCCCTCAACTCCTGCCTGTGGCTTCCAGCGGCATCTGGTGGGCCACTGTGCGAAACGGGATGCTGGACTAGATGGGCCTTGGGCCTGATCCAGCAGGGCTCTTCTTATGTTCTTATGTTTCAAGATCTAACATCTTCCTTCCCAGTGTACCTTGGTGCAGGGGTTGAGGGGGTGCCTGAAGATCTTTGGGAGGAGTAGAGGAGCAGATGGTCTTGCAAACTCTCGATCTGGATGATCCGAAGAGCCTGCTGGCTTGCACCCATTGGAAAGGCCTAGTTCACACTCTTGTCACTGTGTATTGTTGTACAGTATGTTGTAGCCCTATTTGCATGTCCAACATATTCAGTGCAGTCTGTGCACAGTGTATGCACAGAGTTATACACAAATATCGTCATTCACACATTATGTTCAGTGAGCATACAACAGTATACATCCAGTCTGTAGCCTGCACTTGAAGAGGTCTGTGCCCAGCTTCTCTAAATGAATGCAGGTACAGCCATTCACACAAAACATGTGTAAATGACTGCACTCGTGTACAGCACAATGCCTGAATTGGGCTAGTATCTGAGGCATATGCTAGAAGTGCTTTGGATTGACTAGCTTTGCACAAAAAGGAGAAGGAAGAGCCACCAGTCAACATCTGACCATCCTCTTCAGTTCTTGTAGCTACCTGTATCTTGAGAAAAAGATGCAATTTCTTCCAGCAGTGGCCACCTTTGCCTAGTCAGGCAAGATCAGCTGCTGCTGAAACAACCTGACCACTGCCAAAGAGGCCTAGCGGCAGCAGCTGCATCCCCTCCCGTTCTCTGAGAGAGCCCAGGCAGGACGCCAGTCCATTTCTGAAGTCTCTTGTGCCCTGCTGACAGCTCAGATTGCTGATGGATGGAAGCCCATGTGCATGTGCACTGAGGTCCATAAAGTTGTCTTCTATGCACCGACAACCTCTCCAATGCTGCTGCGTTTCAGTTATTCTATTATAAGTTCAAGCAGATCTATTGTGAGATTAACATTCTTTTAAATATAATTGTCTTCAGAGACGGAACACCAGCAAATGGAGCATATTTTTTTAAAAAAGAAATGAAATAAAAAGAAACAAGAAAGAAACTGCTGTGGTTGACTGATTAACACAGGAGTGAAGAATGCACAGAATGTGGATCGGTAAATTGCTCAAGATTTGAGGCAGATAGGCAAGGATTTCCGATTGCCAATCGTTTAATGATAGCAATAACAAAAAGCCCTCCACAAATTTAGCTGTTAGCATCCCTGGCTGTAGTACATAAGAACATAAGAACAGCCCTGCTGGATCAGGCCCAAGGCCCATCTAGTCCAGCATCCTGTTTCGCACAGTGGCCCACCAGATGCCGCTGGAAGCCACAGGCAGGAGTTGAGGGCGTGCCCTCTCTCCTGCCATTGCTCCCCTGCAACTGGTACTCAGAGGCACACCCTTGAGGCTGGAGGTGGCCCACAGCCCTCTGACTAGTAGCCATTGATAGACCTCTCCTCCATGAAGTCATCCAAACCCCTCTTAAAGCCATCCAGGTTGTTGACTGTCACCACAACCTATGGCAGAGAGTTCCACAAGCGGATCACGCGTTGTGTGAAAAAGTACTTCCGTTTGTTGGTCCTAGACCTCCTGGCAATCAATTTCATGGAGTGACCCCTGGTTCTAGTGTTGTGTGAGAGGGAAAAGAATCTCTCTCTCTCCACTTTCTCCACACCATGCATGATTTTATAGACCTCTATCATGTCTCCCCGCAGTCGTCTTTTTTCTAAACTAAAAAGCCCCAGGTGTTGTAGTCTTGCCTCATGAGAAAGGTGCTCTAGGCCCCTGATCATCTTGGTTGCCCTCTTCTGTACCTTCTCCAGTTCAACAATTTCCTTTTTAAGATGTGGTGACCAGAATTGTACGCAGTACTCCAAGTGTGGTCGCACCATAGTTTTGTATAAGGGCATTATAATGTTAGCCGTTTTATTTTCAATCCCCTTCCTAATCCCTAGCATGGAATTTGCCTTTTTCACAGCTGCCGCACATTGAGTCAACACTTTCAACGAGCTGTCAACCACAACCCCAAGATCCCTTTCCTGGTCCGTCACTGACAGCTCAGATCCCATCAGCATATACTTGAAGTTAGGGGTTTTCGTTCCAATGTGCATCACTTTACACTTGCTAACACTGAACCACATTTGCCATTTTGTCACCTACTCCCCCAGTTTGGAGAGATCCTTTTGGAGCTGCTCACAATCCGTTTGGGATTTCACTACCCGGAAGAGTTTGGTATCATCTGCAAATTTGGCCACATCGCTGCTTACCCCTACTTCTACTGTAGATCATTGATGAATAAATTAAAAAGCACTGGTCCCAGTACAGATCTCTGGGGGACCCCACTTCTTACTTCCCTCCATTGTGAAAACTCTCCATTTATACCTACCCTCTGTTTTCTGTCTTTCAACCAGTTAGCAATCCATACATGTACTTGTCCCTTTATCCCATGACAGCTAAGTTTCCTCAGGAGTCTTTGATGAGGAACTTTGTCAAAAGCTTTTTGGAAGTCCAGGTAGACTATGTCAACTGGATCACCTTGATCCACATACTTGTTGACACTCTCAAAGAATGCCAAAAGGTTGGTGAGGCAAGATTTACCTTTGCGGAAGCCATGCTGGCTCACTCCCAGCAGGGCCTGTTCTTCTAGGTGCTTTACAATTTTATCCTTGATGATGCTTTCCATCAATTTGCCTGGAACGGACGTTAGGCTAACCGGCCTGTAATTTCCCGGATCGCCCCTGGATCCCCTTTTTAAAATCGGTGTTACATCTGCTACTCTCCAGTCCTCTGGTACAGAGCCCAATTTCAGGGATAAGTTAAATATTTTAGCAAGGAGGTCGGCAATTTCACATTTGAGTTCCTTGAGGACTCTTGGATGGATGCCATCCGGCCCTGGTGATTTGTTAGCTTTCAGTTTTTCCAGACAGTTTAGAACATCATCCCTTGTCACTTCTATCAGACTCAGCTCTCTAGCCTCCATCCCTAAAAAGCCTGGTTCAGGAACAGGTATATGCTCAGTATCCTCTGCCATGAAGACAGACGCAAAGAACTCATTCAGTTTCTCTGCAACCTCCATATCCTCCTTAATAATCCCTTTCACTCCCTCATTGTCTAATGGCCCAACCGCCTCCCTGGCAGGTTTCCTGCTTCTGATGTACTTAAAGAAGTTTTTGTTATTCCCCTTGATACTTTTGGCTAAATGTTCCTCAAACTCTCTTTTTGCCTCCCTTATTGTCACCTTACATTTCTTTTGCCAGAGTTTGTGTTCCTTTCTGTTCTTTTCGTTTGGACAGGCCTTCCAATTTCGGAAGGAAGTCTTCTTCCCTTTTATGGCTTCCTTGACGGTACCCGTTAGCCATGCTGGCATCCTCCTGGACTTAGTGGTACCTTTCCTCCTTTTGGGTATACAATCTAACTGGGCTTTTAGTATTGTGGTTTTGAGTAAACGCCATGCACTCTGGAGCGAAGTGACTCTTGTAGCTCTGTACTTGTATATTATTGTTTAAATATGTACATGCCACTTTTCAACAAAAATTTCTCAAAGTGGTTTACATTTTTTAAAGAATTTTAAATTTTAAAATGGGCATTGTCCCAAAGGGGCTCACAGTCTAAAAAGAAACACATCAGCAATAGCCACTGGAAAGAAGCTATGGTGGGCTGAATTGGTACCATTACTCTCCCCCCGTGAAATGGAAGGGAGTCACCACTTTAAGACGGTGCTTCTTGTCCAGTTAGCAAGAAGAGAAAGAAAGATTAACTGAGTTCATGGCAGAGACAAATTGTCTGTTCTCTGTGTTCTGCGCTACCTGTCTTCTCATTTTTAAAGCCTACTTTCCTTAAGGAATGTAAGCTTATGAGATCACCCAGCATTCTGTGTGTATGTCCAAGTGTCTTTGTATGTCCCCACCACCCCGCCAGCTATCAGCTCTGCAATGCCTGGACCAATATGAAACAAATTGTGTACAGCTGTAGGGACACATCAATGGCATCGTTTGTGATGATGTCATCGGCCCTGCTTCAAGATGGTGGATGCATGAAGATTTGAGGCACAAGTGTGTTAACTTGTGGACTGTCTAAATGATTTGAACCAAATTTGGTACAGTTGTAGTGAGTCACACATAGGGACACCTCAGTGATGTAGTCGGTAATGATGTCATCCACCCCAGTTCAAGATGACAGGTGTGTGGACATCTTGAGGCCCAAGAGGGCTAATTTGTGAATTGCCTAACCAATTTGAGTTCAGTGTGCTACAGCTGTAGGGACACGTAGGGACACCTCACTGGTATAGTTTGTAATGATGTCATCCACCAAGATTCAAGATAGCAGACGCATGAACACTTGAGGCACAAGCGTGCTAACTTATGGACCACCCAACCGATTTGAACCAAATATGGTACAGATGTAGTGAGTGACACATAGGGATGACTCAAGGGTGTAGTTTGTGATGATGATGAACCCAATTCAAGATGGCGGATGTGTGAATGTGGGCTAACTTGTGAGGCTGAAGTGGGCTAACTTGTGAGGATGGTAATTATCAATTGCCATCAATTACTAAAGGAAAGTAGGAAGATTAATTCTTACTAAAACAACCTGTTAATGATTTCTATACTTGATTTCAGATTTTGTATATGCCCAAATGGATGTTGCTTCAGCTTTCTGTTTCTTTCATTCATTCACATGATTTTTTCCTCTCTCTAGGTGATACACACAGACACACACACATACAGAATGATTGCACCCACACCCCAATAAGAGACAGGACATGGAAAAAAAAAGTCTTTACAGATGCATCTGTTCACCCAGGCTTTTAATTAATGTTGAGGCGCGTCTCACGATCAGTGAGACCTGCCTTAAAAGGGTTTGTGGGGAGAGCGGGCTTAGCCCGCTCTCCCTGCAGACAATCCTCAGACAGCCCTGGGTGGCCAGATTGGCCACCCACATCACGGAGCAGGCGGGGGCTGCAGGGATCAGGGCCATTTGGCCCCCAGAAGCTCCAGGATGCCCCGCATGAGGATGCCCCCACATCCTCGAGAGACCCTCCAGGGCCAGGAGGCTTGTTTCAGCCTATCAGCGGGGGTCTCCGTGTGTGCACGGAGCCACGCCGCGACAACACACGAGCAAAAAGACGAGGTTAATGGAGTGCTCGCTTGGTTAAGCTCGTCTAAGGGGAGGGGTACTTTGGGAGGTTTGCTGCCAGGATCTGTGTGGGCTGGGCTCCTTTAGCCTGCTTTTGCCCGATCGTAAGAATCTCCTCATTGTTTTAATGGTTTTAATGCTGATTTCAAACATTATTTTAAGTATTTTAAAATGTTGTAATGTTTTAAACTTTTTGTTTTAACATATGTTTTTCTTTTTCTTTTTTTATTTTGTTGTCAACTGCCCGGAGACATGAGTTTGGGGTGGTATAAAAATATGTTAAATAAATAATAAATTTTAAAAATGGGTTGAACTTGGGCCATACTTTATATATCATCTACAATACCATCTTTATATACCATATCCTGAAGTGGGGGATTGCTTCTTGCATCATACATATGCAGAACATATGAACTGCACCTAAAATGAACATACAGTGTACACAAGTATAGCTACTTACATGTTTTTTTAAATAAATACTTACATCTTACGTTGAACACAGGTACAGCAGCACACTTCCAATCTGTGTCTTGCATTTCAGGGGACCCATAACCACGTTCATCTTTAACATGAATTCAGGTACACATTCACATAAACATGCATGAGTGTACAGACATCATGTGTCTGAATAGGGCTTTGGTGGATGGAGAATGGGAGTATACCCAGCAAGCCCTGTCCCATGTGCCAGCACAACCCATGGCATCCCTCGGCCCTGACCCCTGGGACCCCCAAGTTTAGTGCTTTCCTGAAGAGGTTAGTGCTGAACTCAGGGATCCTTCTTCTGCACAATTTGAAGCCCTTTTTTATCCAGTTGTAGAATGCTTAAAGAGGTCTTAGGTTTGGTTTTGAGCCGTGTATTCTCATAGCTATGTCAGCAGAGGAGTTTCGTTATTTATTCTGAACCACATCTGTCCTTTTTAATATAATATTACAGCTTCTCTTTCTCTCACCAACATCAAAAGTTCATACAAAATCATTAGTGGTGTTTTCAGACCCTTCAAAAGGTATCACCCTCTTTATTTCATTGTGGAAGGAAAATCTGCTGTGAACCTCTCTCCCTTTCATCCAGAGCTTTACTCCTTAAAATGAAACCAAGGCCCAACAGCAATCTAAAGGTATAAAACATCATATATTTATAACATGCACAAATAAATCAAATAGAACTGTGGGCTGGATAAGGCGAAACCTCTTTCTGAGCACGGACTTTTTAGTGGATTGCCCGTCGTCTCAGAACTGTGAAAGAGAAAAGAGGTGTTAGACAGTGCCTGGCTTTTAAGCTGGAGAAACATGATGAGTTGTGATTAAAAGGATGATTATAATAGTAATATTTCCCCTAGCATTAATAAAAATACCATTAGAAATGTTCCCAGGTAACCATTTGTGACATCAGCATTATTAAATGATAATCAAGAAAGGGGCATTGCCAGATAAACATTAAGTATTAATGATCCCAGACAGTTGGCAAACATGGAAATGAACAAACATTTATTTACACCAAGATCTGAGAGCTGGGCTTATTGTCTGCCTTCTGCCTCCAACAGAGAAATGCCAGGCGCTTGAGCTGCCAGGAGCTTAGGAGAGAAGATGGTGGGAGAAGATGATGGTGCGTGCTCTCCACACATTCTATGACGTCGCTTCAGCCTTATTTCTGATCTTGGGTAGCAGTTGAATGCAACATTTCTCACATTTTTTAAAAAAAGTCATTTGCATCATCATCATCATCATCATCATCATCATCATCATCATCATTATCATCATCATCATCATCAGATTGCAAAGCTGGTCTCTTTAATTAAGGATTTAAAATGTTTATTAAAAGAAATGAAACCAACCCTTTGCAGGTCAGTAAATGAGGAGCTTCACATGACACATGTGACACGCCTGATGGGGTTCTACGGGGAGATTGGGCTTAGCCCACTCTCCCCACAGAAGAGCAGCCACTCATAGCTGGGTAGCCAGAAAGGCCACCCTCATGACTGCCAGATCCATTATGGAGCCAGCAGGGGCTGCAGGGATCGGGGGCCATGTGCCCCCCCCCAAAGTTCTAGGATGCCCCGCATGAGTGTGCAGGACACCCTGGAGAGACCCCCGAGCCTGGGAGGCTCCTGGCCAGGGGTCTACTCGTGTTGCCGTGTGCCACGGTGACACACGAGCAACAAAATGAGGTTAATGGAGCACTCGCTCCGTTAACCTCATTTAAGGGGAGGGTGCTTTAAGTGAGCTAGCCGCCTTGGGAGCACCGGGCTTGCCCTTGAGCCCGGTGGTTCCCACACTCCATGGAAAGCGGGCTAAGCTCCCTTGGCCAGCTTTCCGTTGATCATGGGAATAGCCTCAATGTCTGGTTTGATTTGAGTTCCACCATATTCAGACATTGGTCTGATTCACACGATTGTTCAAATCTAGGTTTAATGTGGGTTACCAACATTAGTGTGATCGTGTGAACCCACACCAAGATAGAAATTTCAGATTCCTCTTGGGACATAAACCACCTTGGCATGGGTTCACATAATCACACTAATGTTAGTAACCCACATGAAACCTAGATTTGAATGATTGTGTGAACCAGGTCATTATGTTGTACCTGTGTTCAGATGTCTCTGTGAAGGATCATATTAGTGTTCATTTTAAAAGTGCACTTGGGTACAGACCCCTTGAAATGAAAGATACAGATAGGAAATGTACTGCTGTACCTGTATTCAGCATAAGATATGAATAATTATACCTGCATACAGATATGTACCAATGTACACTGAAAACATGAGCCCTATTCAGATATTGAGGCTATTCCCATGAGTGACCAGGAGAATTCGGGCTAAGGGAGCTTAGCCCTGTTGCCCCTGATCGTGTGCTGTAATGGGCATCATGTGGCTATCAGCAGCAAGCCTCTGAAAATACCCCTCCCTTTAAATGAGGTTAGTGGAGCACACACTCTGATAACCCCGTTTACCAGGTTGTGAGACACCATGGCACAGCTCCACACTGCAGCGACTCAGGAGGAGACCCCTGCTGGGAGGCTAAAACAAGCCTCCCGGCCTCACGCGGGGCATCCTGGGACTTCTGGGAGGCCGGGCAGCCCCCACTCCCCACCACCCCTACCTGCTCTGTGATGGAGCCGTGCAGAGCCCTGTTAGGCTCTCTACACTGCTCGTGTGGAGAGCCTCATTATGTTGTACAAATGTATAGAGGTCTGAATATTGGTAAATATCTTTGTGTGAATGACTATACCTGTGTTCATTTTAACAGTGAATCTAGGTACAAGTTCCTCAAATGCATGGAACAGAAAGGACGTACACTGCTGTACCTGTGTTCAGCATAATGTGTGAATAGCTATACCTGTGTACACTGTACACCTGTTTTATGAGTGTTCAGCGTAACAATGAATAGGACTCATATGGCTGAAATACTTTGGGGTTGGTTATGGTTCAAGCAAAAAAAATGGGAATGCTTACAGGGCCAGCTTGAGCTCTGATGACACCTGAAGTGAGTACCCACTGTCACCACCTGGGGCATTCTGCGTTGATGCCCCCACCTGGGATGAGAACTTTGCCACTCCTGCTGTCACCCATCACAATTTCTGAGCTAGCTATGGCTGTAACCTGATGTAGGCCATGCCCCTCCCCGCACACACACACAATGCCAGCACATGAGCATCAGGGTGCAAGCATGGCCCATTGCCATTTCCTTGCTGGCTGGTACAGCATGAGCTGGCTGGATGGGTTCTTTTCCCACATGGAAAGCAAGGGAGTAGCAGTAGCGGTGGCAGAAGGTAAGCAGCAAGGCAGGTGAGGTGATGGCCCCAGGCAGTAGGGGGCAGGGCAGGAAGACTACCAAGATGCAGGTGTAACCCCCCTATAGGGTACTGTAGTTGGTTCAGGCTGGAGGATGGGATCAGGGAGTACCATGCTCTATGATGGGTAAACCACGAGACCAGAAGGAGAGAAAGGAAGGATGCCATGGAAGGTTTGGAAGCAGCTCTTGAGAAGACAAGGCTCAGACTAGGGGAGGCAGAAAACCTTTGTTTCTTTTTTCCTAAAGGAGCAAGCAAGCAAGCAAGCAAATAAATCAACCAACCAACCAACAAGAAAACAAGAGGAAAGGACAAGGTTGGTTTGTTAAGGCTAATCTTTCCTAGGGTTTGATTTCTGGCTGGCTTGTTTTTGACAGGGCAGTTTCAGTTTCAGTTGTGCCTAGGGAGACAGTGGGTAAGGATTAGGTACAGGTGAGTCATAAGAGCACAAGAACAGCCCTGCTGGATCAGGCCCATGGCCTATCTAGACCAGTATCTTATTTCACACAGTAGCCCAAGACCACCAGATGCCTCTGGGAAGTCCACAGGCAAGAAGTGAGGACATGACTTCTCTCCTGCTGTTGCTCCTCTGCAACTGGTACTTAGAGGCAACCTGGCTCTGAGGCTGGAGGTGGCCTATAGCCCTCAGTCTAGTAGCCATTGAGTTATGTGAACTTCCTCGAGTCTAAGGAAGTAAGGCAGTCAATACATTTGCTAAATAATTAAAAAAAAATGATTGACCTATCCTCCATTAATTTATCTAAACCCCTCTTAAAGCCATCCAGGCTGTTGGCTGTCACCACATCTTGCAGCAGAGAATTCCATAGGTTGATGGAATTCAAATAAGTTGATGTACTCCAAATGTGGCCACACCATAGTTCTGTATAAATGCATCATAATATTAGTAGTTTTACTTTCAAACCCCTTCCTAATGATTCCAAGTATGGAACTGGCCTTTTACGCAGCTGCCGCACATTTAGTCAATCCTTTCAACAAGCTGTCTCCCACAACCCCAAGATACCTCTCCTGATCAGTCACTGACAGCTCAGACCCCATCAGTGTATATGTGAAATTGGGGTTTTTTGCCCCAATATGCAACACTTTACACTTGCTTACATTGAACTGCATTTGCCATTTTGTTGCCTACTCCCCCAGTTTGAAGAGATCCTTTTGGAACTCCTTGCAATCTCTTTCGGATTTCATTCCCCTAAATAGTTTGGTGTCGTCTGCAAATTTGGCCACCTCACTGCTTACCCCAACTTCTAGATCATTTATGAGCAAGCAACACAGCTTTTGAACAAGCAACAAGCTTTATGATCAAGCCACAAGCTAGATCATTTAGGAACAAGTCACACAGCCTTTTTTGAGTGGGGGGGGGCACATTCCTGAGGTGGCTCAGTTTGGAAGTAGCTCTTGAGAAGACAAAGCTCAGATCAGGGGTGGCAGCAAACATTTGTTTTGTTTCCTAAAATAGAAAGCAAGCAAGCAAGCAAACAAATAAACATGAAAACAAGAGGAAAGGACAAGCTCAGTTTGTTAGGGCTAGTCCTTTCTACAGTTTGGTTTCGAGCTGGCTAGGGGTTTGTTTTTGACAGGGCAGTTGCAGTTTCAATTGTGCCTAGAGAGACAGTGGATGGGGATTAGATGGAGGTGAGTCACACAGCTTATGGGAGGGGCCACATTCCTGAGGCGGCTAAGTTTGGAAGCTGTGCTTGAGAAGAAAAGGCTCAGACCTAGGGAACTTTGCTACCTGGAGCTTTGTGAACAGGAGTTTGCTAACAGATAGCAAAGGAGTTTTACATGGAGTTTAGCAGGGATGTATGCACGGAGGTTCACAAACGGTCCACCATTATCACAAAGGAAACACCCAGCATGAGGAGAAGGTGAGTACTACTCCATTTTTTGTAATTTTCTTGGAGGACAGAGCCTAAAACTTTTAATTAGCTGATAACTGCAACTGAGACCTAGCTTTCAAGTTAACAAGCTCCATATATTGTAAATAGCCAATAAAATGAGTAATGAAGGTAGAATGCCATCAGGGGAGGAGGAGCTTCTCAGTGTGTTGCAAAGTGTGTTGCATGTATGGCTATCTACCTGAAGGACAGAAGTCGTGGGTGTGCACTCGGTGCAAAGAGCTCCTGGCTCTCAGGGGGAAAAATAATTCCCTAGAAGCCAAGGTGGCTGAACTGGAAAAGCTCAGGGAGGCAGTGAGGTATGTAGATGAGACCTTCATGGATGTGATAGGCTGACACCCCTCTGCTGTCATCGAGAATGAAGGTCTCAGGGAAGGAGGATATCAGCTTGAAGAAGAGGGGAATACTCACTTAGAAGGGACCTCTTCCTTGGGGTGTGTGCCCATATGCTCTCACACAGAGGATATTCCTCTGGGGGTTGGGGGCCTCCTAGTAGTGGGCGATTTGATCATGGGGCATAGAGAGATGGGTTTGTGGCATGTGTGTAGACCGCACGGGGACTTGCCTGTCTGATGCGAAGGTTGCAAACCATCACTCAGCGTCTAGATAAACTGTTAAGCAATGCTTTGGAAGAGTCCATTGTTGTGGTGCACATGTTGCGACATTTCTGGGTACTTCCATTCTGCGACACACCGGAGCAGCAAGGAGGTATGCTGCGACCCCCGCGGGACCATTTTTAAGGACAGCGCCGGTGGGGGAAATGCAGTGAAGCGGGGGGAGAAGAGCACAGTCCTTAAAGCTATCCCCCCCACCTTTGAACTGGCTGAACCACCAGACCTTTGAACCAGTTCGGAAGTCCATAAAGGGCCTCCGAACCGGTTCCATGCACATCCCTAGCTCTGAGCAGCATGTATCTCTGGAGGCTAGGAAACCGAATTCCAGTCTCCAGATGTCCCTCAATGCATGAGACATGCATGAGGGATTTCCCCTTAAACTGGCCGCTCTCGGCATCCTGCTCTGTGTCTGATCAGACTGCCTGCGGCCTGAGCAGACGCACAACCCATTTTACCAAGGCTACCCAGGGAGGCATTGCCAGGATCGGCCCCAATCCTAGCACTTCACACGAGCAGCCCTACCCAGGTAGGGCTGCCCAACAGTGTTCCCTCTAACATTTTTCATATGTGTGCAGAATGAGTTTTGTTCTGGGCAGCAGTATCAAGGCAATGTGTGGGGGGCTGCCTCCTGATTCAACCTGAGCAGGATCTAAAACTAACTGAGTGGACACCAGAAGCCTTGTGTCTGCACGCCTTAGAGGGAACATTGCTGCCAAAGTCTTGTTTGGGCTGCTTGTGTGAACAGCTTCGATGTTTTTTCATTGGGTTAGTTTCGGGGAACCAGATTTTTGAAGGATAATGTTAAATAATAATTAGTGCTGTATGTTCCTCAAACATAAGGATTAGAGAAGGAATTTATATCTACATGAAAGAGGTTAATTATATATCTGCACTAGAGTAACACAAGATCAAAGAAGAAGCAGCAAATGAGTACTACGTGACAAGTTTCCTATTAAGAGAAGGTCTGGAATGGTGACACTTAGAAAAGTTATGCTTCTGTATTGTGATGAGAGATTTTAGGATTTTAAAAGGATAGACCTAATGCAGAATTAGGTTGCTTTTTAGCACCTTGCTGATTTGTACAGTTTGCACTATGCCCCTTGAGCATTGCTCCTTCAATTTATTTTCATGTAAAGCCCTTTGTAATCTATGCAATGTCTTACGATTTGTCTATGTTTAAGTCTATATATATGCTGTTGTAGTTATAATTGGGTGGCCGCCGACCACCCACCCAACCGCCCAACACAAGGCCCGATTTCGGGCCAAGGAAGCCACCCCCCACATGGCCGATGACGGGCCGAATTGGCCCAAACTACAGCTGCCGCCGCCGCCAACCACCCGCACGCCCTCCCAGCCGCCCAAGTCCTCACCACAACAAGGCCCGCGTCGGTCGGGTCAATCTGAAGAGCGTCAGAACTCCCAGGCGTCCTTTGCGCCCAAAGCCCCAGTTCGGGCCGAGAGTTTGCAGAGATTGCAGAGATTGCACAATTCGACTCCTTTTCGAATTGTGGGGCCCTGATCGGCCCGACCGACGCGGGCCTTGTTGTGGTGAGGACTCGGGCGGCTGGGAGGGAGGGCGGGCGGTTGGCGGCGGCGGCTGTAGTTTGGGCCGATTCAGCCCATCATCGGCCGTGTGGTGGGTGGCTTCCTTGGCCCGAAATCGGGCCTTGTGTTGGGCGGTTGGGTGGGTGGTCGGCGGCGGCCATGGCAGTAGTTTGGGCTGATTTGGCCCCTAATCTGGTTGCGGGGGGGCTGGTGTCCTGCCGCCCCAATTATTCTAAAGATTACGTGCGCCAAGCGGGGAAGCGGCGGGAGGGGTAAGTAAACCCTCCCGCCGCTCTTAAAGAACCCCCCCCACCCGAACCGGACCACCCAGGTCCGGACCAGTCCGGAGGCTTTTTAAATGGCCTCCGGACCGGTCCGGGCCCATCCCTAATGACCCAGAGACCATCCTGGCTGCTGCATTCTGAACCAACTGAAGTTTCCAGACTACGTACAAAGGCAGCACCACACAGAGCGTATTACAGAAGTCAAGTCTGGAGGTTACTACCAAATATACCACTGTTTGGAGGTGAAAACAGTCAAATTGCATAAGAGGAGTTGTTGGACACCTCCAGTTCAGACATCAAATTAATTGTGGAGTTTCCATCTAGGTCGGCCCGAATTCGAGAGATTTTATCTGCAAAAAACTCTTTAAACACAGTGGGTAAGTGATGACTCCAAATTCTGGTTCAAGGGAGGGCAGGGGGCTACTAGTCCCCTCACAACCCTGAACAACTCCCTGGGCGTGAGCTCACAGAGGCAATATGGGCATAAAAGAACCGCTTCTTTGCCCCACATGTTGCCTGAGCATAGATCTTTAACTGTGGTCTGTGTTGTAATCTGTTGGATTCAAGTCGAGTCTTTCTCCACTTGCGCTCCAGTCATCTACCTCACTGCTTCAGCCCCCGTAGATCTTCCGTATACCAAGGCGCCCATTTTGAAGCGGGTCGGAGGGGACGCTTGGGAGCAGTCATTTCTACTGCCCTGCTGAGCAAGTTGTTCCAATTCTTAACCAGGGCATCAACAGGATCACCGGCAATGGCAAAGCCAACAATGAATCCCTCCAAGGCTTCTTGAAATCCTACTGGATTCAATAACCTCTTCAGGTGGACCATTCTAAGAGGCCCCTCGCCCCTGCGGAGGTGGGAAGTGGTTGTAATTTCAACTTTAACCAGATGGTGGTCCATCCATGACAATGGGAAGATCACAGGAGTCCCCACCCACAGAACACCACCCTGATCAGAGTAGAAGACTAAATCAAGTGTGTGACCTGCAATATGTGTCGATCCAGA